>NW_026652276.1:229252738-229433530 GCF_009828535.3 Hylobates moloch | reverse complement strand
TTATTATTATTATTTCGAGATGCAGTCTCACTCTGTCGCCCAGGCTGGAGTGCAGTGGCGTGATCTCGGCTCATTGCAACCTCCACCTCCTGGGTTCAAGCAATTCTCCTGCCTCAGCCTCCCACGTAGCTGGAACTACAGGCCTGTACCACCATGCCCAGCTAATATTTTTGTATTTTTAGTGGAGACGGCGTTTCACCATTTTGGCCAGGATGGTCTTGACATCTTGACCTCGTGATCCGCCCGCCTTGGCCTCCCAAAAGTGCTGGGAATACAGGCGTGAGCCACCGCAGCCAGCCCGGGGCTCATTATTGACAGAATTTCTGGTTAGCTAATGAGCAATTTCCAAGCACTTGTCTTTCTGGGTAGAAAGATCTCATTTTCCTACATCTATTTCTTTAAGCAGGAATGGACAAAGCCTTTAATTGGCGTTTGAGAGGGAGTGAGGTAATGCGCTGGAAGTAAAGGCAGGGATTGAAGGCCATTTTATCGGGCGCCTGTGGCTGAAGAATTGAAAAAAAATCATCAGTTAGGAAAGGGAGAAAACTAGGGGTTTGGAGCCAGGAGAGAAGGAAGAAAAATGTATTAAGAGGAAGGAAGAATATACGAATACAAAAGAGAGTAAGTGTCGGGCTCGCCTGGGTACGATTAAAGAAACATTTAAACTTGATATGCTTTCTTGTGGTAACAGACAAAAAATACATTTATTGGTGGTTCCTAAGTGAAAATATCTCGCAGAACTTTTTTTTAAGGTTAGTCAAAAAACTCAAAGAAAAATATTTTTTGAGTCATATTTTCTAAAGGCTGTGGTCTTCTGATCAGTCAGATAAGAAGCATTTATTGCCTAAAATCAAGCAGGAAGGATCTGTTCTTTCTCTGAAGTCCTGTAGTGGCATAAAACTGACCTCCTAAGCAATTCTTCCTTGTCTCTTTTTAATCAATCAATCTACATTCTAGGGAAATTGACCATTGCTTCCAGACATGTGCGGGAGTCCAGAACATGCCACTCCAAAAGAAGGAGGATTGTTGAGCTGAAGACAATTAAGAAGAAACAGATGCAGGAAAGCTCTCTGCCCTCCATTTACTTAAATGCAGGACACAGATTTACAGAGATAAAAGGCATCCTGCCCCTGTCTTTTACCAGGGAGAACAAAGGTTAACCACTGAAGACAGTTTTAGACCATTATCTGCCAGGAGTTGGAGCCAGAGGAATCTACCTGAACATGCTTTACCAACTCTCGCCTTTATCTGCCAGTTACTTGCTTCCCTGCAGAGAAGCCCCCTCTAGAGACCCAAAGTCCTTTTCCTTTGTCCTGTCACTTCTCTAAAAATCACTATTCTTTGTTGAAGATGCTATACAAGCTGGAATTCAAAGCTACTTCTTTAAGAACTACTCCTTCCCTGGGTGTCTGCCATGTAGGTGTGAAATATACATGTAAATAAACTTGTTTTTCTCTTTTTATATATATATATATATATATAATATACATTTTTTAATGGGGTCTATTGCAACTAAGAACCTTATGAGGTGGCCAGACGCGGTGGCTCATGCCTGTCATCCCAGCACTTTGGGAGGCCAGCGTGGGTGGATCACCTGAGGTCAGGAGTTCGAGACCAGCCTGGCCAACGTGACGAAATCCCGTCTCTACTAAAAATACAAAAATTAGCTGGGCATGGTGGTGGGTGCCTGTAATCCCAGCTTCTTGGGAGGCTGAGGCAGGAGAATCACTTGAACCTGGGAGGTGGAGGTTACAGTGATGCAGTGAGCTGAGATCACACCACTATACTCCAGCCTGGGCAACAGAGCAAGACTCCGTTTTTGTTTGTTTGTTTGTTTGTTTTTAAAAGACCTATGAGGATTGAGGAAACAATGATTTTTCTTCCCCTACACATGATTTTGTGCCTGCTGCATAATTTTTTTTGTTTGTAATATCAATGTTTCTCAAAGTGGTCTGTGGGCTGCCAACTTCAGCATCACCTGGGATGCTTGTTAAAAAGTATATGTCGTAGGTTCCACACCAGCTGCAATGACCCAGCATCTCCAGAGGTGAGGTATTTTTAACAATATCCCAGATTTTAATAAATTCTAATGTTGAGAAACAGTGGTCTAGATTTTAAGACAAGATCCATGTCATTTATCTTTGTTCCCTTCTGATGCCTAGCACATAGAAGGTACTTGATAAATAGTTTTTGGAGAGATGAATCTAAGAAAAGTGAAACTGTCTAAAAACTTGCCTCCGAATTTCTTTACTGTCCTGTCCCTACCTATCTACAGAGCGAGCCTTATCTGTCTGTTCATAATCTTCTGCGTGTTGGGATTTGTGGTGGTGATGGTGGGTGCAGCAATGTGAAAGGCATTAGCAGCCTGTCTTGCCCAGATGATTCCTGCAGGGTGAACATGGCTGGGCTTCCATCTGTTTAAGCCTCATTCTCAGGCCATTCTGTTTATCCTATAAACTACCCAGGATCATTTCAAGAAATTACTTTTCTATTTAAGTTCACCAGTGTAGTCAGGGTCTGGCCAAGAGATAGTATACACACAAGTTAGCTGAAGAGTAAGAATTTAATATAAAAAGTGTTAGCTAGGCAAAAATGTGTTCATTATAAAGTTATAACAGGGTAAAAAGAGAACTCTAAGGTCTCATAGAGGTAGCAACTGCAGCTTCCACTCCCAGGGTTAAAGAAACAGTAAGAAAGGGGAACAAGTAGGAACTTAGAGGTGGGGCACCTGGAGCTAAAACTCGGACCTTCAAGGTGGAGGCTCTGCACTGGTTCTGGTGAATATGAGATGGGCCGTATGAGGTTGGGTCTGCAAGTGCTGGAAAAACCGCAAACTGCAAACCACATTCAAATGCTTCTGCAGAAAGGAAGTGCTGCTGCCGGGGTGAAGAAGCATTGCTAGGATGATACTCACAGGAGCAGTGAGCAGACAGGAGGAAACTCATCCTTTCCTCCTCCTCTAGCCTTGCAGTCTCCCTTTTGCTCCCCTTCTTGCCAAAGGCCAACCTGGGTCCAGCTGGCAAAGCAAAATGCAGGATGTAGCTGCCCCGACATCACAAAGCTGAGCATAGAAGGGAGGAGCTGGAGCTGAGACATCAATGGCTTAATGATGGGCACAGCCAGGTAGGTCACTATTGCTCACTGTCTTGGATGCTTTTATTCCACTATTCTCCTCTGAACACCTTGTAATTTGGTCTTAATTCCTGAGATGATTTTGTCCTTTCTTTCACTTTCTTTTCTAAGCTAAATAAATTGTTTTACATCTCCTTTTTGTCTTTTTCTATTAGGAGTTTCTTTTCTTTTTTTTTTTTTTTTGAGACAGGGTCTCACTTTGTCACCCAGGCTGGAGCACAGTGGTGCCATCTTGGCTCACTGCAGCCTTGACCTCCTGGGTTCAAGCAATTCTCCTGCCTCAGCCCCACCCCCCCAAGTAGCTGTGACTACAGGTGTGTGCCACCATGCATGGCTAATTTTTGTATTTCTAGTAGAAATGGGGTTTCACCATGTTGGCCAGGCTGGTCTTGAACTCCTGACCTCAGGCGATCCACCCAACTTGGCCTCCCAAAGAACTGAGAGTACAGGTGTGAGCCACCACACCCAGCCTCTATTAGGAGTTTTTTATGCATGGTAATTTTTTTTTGTATGTGTGTCTATACATTGCTGGTAGCTTAATTATATTTAATTCATGTTGAAGCATGTGCTATATAGTTTTTTTCTGCCTTTTTTTGGACATATTTTTATTGGTGGAAAAATTTGGATTCTTCCTGTTTTCTTCTTGTAGTAACTTCCTATGGAGGTTGCCTGCCTTCTGTTTATTTTAAAGTGTCTTGGAATTATTTTTAAAATTTCAATAGGTTTTTGGGGAACAGGTGCCGTTTGGTGACATGAATAAGTTCTTAAGTGGTGATTTCTGATATTTTGGTGGACCCATCACCTGAGCAGTGTACACTGTACCCAATGTGTAGTCTTTTATTCCTCACCCCACTTCCACCCTTTCCCCTGAGTCCCCAAAGTCCATTGTATCACTATGCCTTTGCATCCTTATAGTTCAGCTCCCACTTATAAGTGAGAACGTATGATGTTTGGTTTTCCATTCCTGAGTTACTTCACTTAAAATAATGATCCCTAGGACAGGCGTGGTGGCTCACGCCTGTGATCCCAGCACCGCGGGAGGTTGAGGCAGGTGGATCACTTGAGGTCAGGAGCTTGAGACCAGCCGGGCCAACATTGTGAAACTCTCTCTCTACTAAAAATACAAAAATTAGCCAGGTGGGGTGGCTTGCGCCTGTAGTCCCAGCTACTTGGGAGGCTGAGGCAGGAGAATCACTTGAACCCAAGAGGCGGAGGTTGCAGTGAGTGGAGAGTGAGCCACTGCACTCCAGTCTGGGCAACAGTGCGAGACTCAATCTCGAAAAAAAGAAAAAAAAAAGAATAATGGTCCCTAATTCCATCCAGGTTGCTGCGAATGTTGTTATTTTCCTTTTTATGGCTGAGTAGTATTCCATGGGATACATATATCACAATTTCTTTATCAAATCATTGATGGGCATTTGGTTTGGTTCCATATTTTTGCAATTGGAAATTGTGCTGTTACAAATGTGTGTGTGCAAGTATCTTTTTTGTATAATGACTTCTTTTCCTCTGGGTAGATACCAATAACTACCATCAAATGGTAGTTCTATAAAGTGTCTTGAATTTTTCTTGATCAGCCATTAACACATGTGTCTATGGAGTGAGTGAGGGATTTGAATGACTGATGAGGTTTCTTAGTTTAAGAATGCTCTCTCCTGTTGGTGCGGTGAAGTATGAGTTCTTAACAAATGACTTATTTTCTGGTGCCTGGGAAGGTCAGTGTATTTCCAATTTTATGACTTATTTTTTTCTGTGGGATCCATAATTTCCACTGCTTGACTTTCTCTTTTCACTTCAATAGATGCCTCCTCTTCCAAATTCTTACTCAGAAGCGGTGCTGTCCTAATGCTGCCTCCCAGATCCTGCACACTCTCCAGTACCTTTCTTCCTTTTGATTCTCTCTCTCTCTTTTTTTTTTCTTTTTGAGATAGACTCTCACTCTGTTGCCCAGGCTGCAGTGCAGTGGCATGATCTTGGCTCATTGCAGCCTCTGCCTCCCAGGTTCAAGCAATTTTCGGCCAATTTTTGTATTTTTAGTGGGGATGGGGTTTCGCCATGTTGACCAGGCTGGTCTCGAGCTCCTGGCCTCCCAAAGTGATGGGATTATAGGTGTGAGCCACCAAGTCTGGCCTCCTTTTGATTCTTTAGTAGCCAGATCAGCCTGATCTCAGAGCTCTTCTGAGATTTCCGCCATCCTGAGCAAGACCCTTTCATTCTGAGTGTGATGTTTTATTTGTGTTCTGCCACCACTAGGAACCTGGCTTTCCTTTCCTCATTTTGACTGCTTCAGTGTGGGCTCTGGGGCTGGGTCTGCTGGTTTTGTATCTTTATTTCCTCCCTTGCATGTAAATTGACATTTGTAGCGTTCTCTTTGTGATGATGTTGATGGGCTTTTTTTGGATGGTTTCATTTGCTTTTCTTGTTGATCTTTATGCCTTTTGGAGAATAAATGGAGAATTTCAGACTTAAGAAGTAGCCATTATCCTATAGGAATCTGGAAAGGATGACTCTTTTAAAAATATATTACTTTTCTAACTGTGGCTGGTAGATAGACATGTAATTGAGTTCACATACTTATTTTGTATCCAATAGCTTTGATAAATGTTAAAATTAATACAACAGTTTATCTTTAGATTATTTTTGGAATTTTTAGGCAGACAATTACATCATCAGTGGATAAAGGCAGTTTTGTTTTTTCTTTTCCAATTCCTATGACTCTTGTTTCTTTTTCTTGCCTTACTGCCCTGGCCAGGATTTTTGGTACAATTGTGAATTGTGTTGATAGCAGGAATCCTTGACTTTTATTTTTTATTTTTTGAGATGAAGTCTTACTCTGTTGCCTAGGCTGAAGTGCACTGGCACGATCTTGGCTGACTGTAACCTCCACCTCCTGGGTTCAAGCAATTCTCATGTCTCAGCCTCCCGAGTAGCTGGGATTACAGAGATGCACCACCACGCCTGGCTAATTTTTGTATTTTTAGTAGAGATGGGGTTTCACTGTGTTGGCTAGGCTGGTCTCGAACTCCTAACATCAAGTGATCCACCTGCGTTGGCCTCCCGAAGTGGCTGGGTTTACAGGTCTGAGCCACCGTGACCCACCGTTAACTTATTATTATCAATCTTAGAGATAATGCCTTCAACATTTTGGTATTAAATATAATGGTTGCTGTAGATGCCCTTTATCTTATTTTCACATTTAAAAAAATAATTTAATGGTGAATTGATACTAATTTTATGAAGCTTTTTCTGTAAAAACTGAGAAAAATCATATAATTTTAATCTCAATCAGATAAACTGACAAAGAGAGATTCAGATAGATTTTCCAATGCTAAACCACTCCAGCATTCTAGAGATAAACTCAGTTTGGGCTGGGTGCTGTGGCTCACGCCTATAATCCCAGTTCTTTGGCAGGCTGAGGCAGGAGGATCACTTGAGGCCAGGAGTTTGAGACCAGTTTGGGTACCCTAGTGAGACCCTGTCTCTACAAAAAATTAAAAAAATCAGCTGGGCATGGGAGCATGTGCCTGAAGTCGTAGCTACTCAGGAGGCTGAGGTGGGAGGATTACTTGAGCCCAGGAGTTCGAGACTCTAGTGAGTTATGATTGCAACACTGTACTCTAGCCTGGGCAACAGAGCAAGACCCTGTTTCTAAACCAAAACAAAACAAAAACCCCACAAAAACAAACAACAAAAAATATGTTCTCTAACCATATTGCAATAAAATTAAAAACTAATAACAAATAACAAGTGGGTTGCTTAAAAAGGCCCATCCGAGGTGGCTCATGCCTGTAATCCCAGCACTTTGGGAGACCACGGCAGGCAGATTGCTTGAGTCCAGGAGTTCAAGACCAGCATGAGCAACATGGTGAGACCCTGTTTCTACAAAAAATACAAAAATTTAGACCAGTGTGCTGGTACATGCCTGAAGTCCCAGCTACTTGGGAGGCTGAGGTGGGAGGATGGCTTGAGCCCGGGAGGTGGAGGCTGCAGTGAGCCGAGATTGTGCCACTGCACTTCAGCCTGGGCAACAGAGTGAGACTCCGTCTCAAAAAATAAAAAAATTTTTAAAAGCTCACCTATTTGGAAAATAAATAACATGCTACTAAAGAATCATAAATTTTAAAAGGATTTAAAAATCATAAAAATACAAAATACGTAGAACTAGGCAATAATGAAAACACTGTCTTTTAAAATTGGTGGGAAGCTGCCAAAACAGTATTTAGAGAAAAATTCATCACTCAAAATAAATTAGGCAACAAGAAAGGTTAAACCAAATGAACTCAAAGAATGATCTTAAAGAAGTCAATAAGGCTGGGCGTTGTGACTCACACCTGTAATCCCAGCACTTTGGGAGGCTGAGGTGGGCGGATCACGAGGTCAGGAGATCGAGACCATCCTGGCCAACATGGTGAAACCCCATCTCTACTAAAAATACAAAAAATCAGCTGGGTGTGGTGGCGTGTGCCTGTAGCCCCAGCTACTCAGGAGACTGAGGCAGGAGAATCGCTTGAACCCGGGAGGTGGAGGTTGCAGTGAGCCAAGATCACACCACTGCACTCCAGCCTGGGCAACAGAGTGAGACTCTGTCTCAAAAAAAAAAAAAGAAATCAATAAAATGGAGAAAGCAGAAAAATAAAGACGAATCAAGCCAAAAGATGGTTCTTTGAAAGATTAATAAGATAGAACCCTGGCAAAATGGATCAAGAAAACACAAAATAAGATGAATATAGGCAAAATAAAGAATTGAAATGGGGAAACGAATATATGTGCATAACAGATTTTTATCTTAATGAGTACCCTGAACAACAAACATTGACAATTTGAAAACCTCATTGACAGTAAAAAGTTCCCAGTATTGCCCTTATATCCTGGCAAGAGGGGTCCCTGCTCTGGGCTTAATTTATTTCATTTCATTTTTCATTTTTGTTTTTTGAGACTGAGTCTTGCTCTGTCACGCAGGCTGCAGTACGATAGCGTGATCTCGGCTCACTGCAACTTCTGCCTCCCTGGTTCAAGCGATTCTCCTGCTTCAGCCTCCTGAGTAGCTGCGATTACAGGCACCCGCCACCATGGCTAGCTAATTTTTTGTATTTTTAGTAGAGATGGGGTTTCACCATATTGGCCAGGCTGGTCTCGAACTCCTGATCTCAAGTGATCTGCCCACCTTGGCTTCCCAAATTGCTGGGATTACAGGCGTGAGCCACTGCGCCCAGCTCTGGGCCTATTTTAGAGGCTCAACTCTGACCCTCCTCTGGTTCTACCCATCTCCGAATGGCCAGAGGTACCCAGAGACAAGAGGATGTGCCCACTGGAGCCTGTTTTCCTACCACAAAACTGCGGAGCATGGGCTGTGAAATCCTCTAAGCAGCTCTGAGTTCATTTCCAGGGATCGAGGAGGCTCTTTCCTACACGCAGCCTGTCCTCCCAAAGTGGCCAAGGGGTGGCTGTTTATGGGCATGTAGATGGAGTTTGGACACGTAAACTGCGTGTCTGTAGACACACTCAGGAGGTCAGGGCAGAGCTGGAGATGGGAAGAGAGTAGTCATGCTGCAGGTCAAGGGCCAGCTCTCCACAGCCACCCACATTCCAGGGTGGATTTTAAGAAATCTGAGAATTCTAGGCTGGGCGCGGTGGCTCACGCCTGTAATCCCAGCACTTGGGGGGCCGAGGTGGGTGGATCACGAGGTCAGGAGTTCGAGACCACCCTGACCAACATGGTGAAACCCCATCTCTACTAAAAATACAAAAATTAGCAGGACGTGATGGTGCGCACCTGTAATTCCAGCTACTTGGGAGGCTGGAGGCAGGAGAATTGCTTGAACCTGGGAGGTGGAGGTTGCAGTGAGCCGAGACCATGCCATTGCACTCCAGCCTGGGCGATAGAGCGAGACTCTATCTCAAAAAAAAAAAAAAAAAAAATCTGAGAATTGTAAATTTGAACCTGGCCTTCCAGGTTGTTATAAAAGCATTTGTGTCAAGGTAGGAGGATAGAAGATATTTAACAGTTTATTCACACGACTTCAAATTTTTAAATATTTAGACATATTGTTTAGGGGTTTCATTTGTGTTCTTGTCTCAGGCCCTATAATGTTTGAGGTAGATCCGTTTCTTAAGATTTCAGATTTATAGGAATTAACACTATGATACTAGGTACTAAGCTGTGGGAGCAGTTTGCCGTAATTTAGAAAGTAGACCATTCTGAATCTGGCTCAATAATTTCATGCCTGGCCAGGGGCGGTGGCTCACACCTGTAATCCCAGAACTTTGAGAGGTGTAGGTGGGTGGATCACTTGAGGTCAGGAGTTCAAGACCAGCCTGGCCAACACGGTGAAACCCCGTCTCTACTAAAAATACAAAAATTAGCCAGGCGTGGTGCCGAGCGCTTGTACTCCCAGCTACTTGGGAGGCTGAAGCAGGAAAATCACTTGAACCTGGGAGGCAGAAGTTGCAGTGAGCCAAGACTGTGCCATTGCACTCCAGCTTCGGAAATGAGAGTGAGACTCTGTCTCAAAAAAATGAATAAATAAAAATTAAAAAATAAATAAATAATTTAATTCCTGGATATATTCTCATTCTCTCTCTCTCTCTATATATATGTATACATATATATGTATGTGTATACATACATATGTGTATACATACATACATACATGTGTATACGTGTATATATGTATGTATATATATATCCAGGAATGAAATTATTTATTTTTTATATATATACATATATATGTGTGTGTGTGTGTATATATATATATATAGAGAGAGAGAGAGCAAGAGAGAGAGAGAGAGAGAATATAGGTTCACTTATTTGCAGAGTGCCAGTTCTGCTATAAGAAGGAAGAACTTGCACCAGAATGTTGTAAATTAACTTTATTATGCAACATAATGTGAAATTTAGCTGATGTTTGTTTCATAGTAAGATTTTCTTGATTAAGGAAGCAGGACATTGATTTACTAGAAACAAACAGTTCTCAGACCATATTTTGAGTAGCACTGTCCCAGAGAAAGTTTTGCTTAAGTGCCAGAGTTGTCATGTACCAGGATGTTTCTGTTAGTGTTGTTTGTAATCTAATTGTTGGCAATTGTGGCAACAATCTGGGAGCAACCTAAGTGTCCATCAACGAAAGATTAGCAAACCAGACTGTGGGATGTTTATAGAATGGCACACAAAACAGCAACGAAATTGAGGGAACTGAACATTTCAATATGGATGCGTTTCATAAGCCTCATATAAGGGGTGGGGGCAGGAGAGGAGGAAGGCAGATTGCAAAATAATCAGTGTATAATACCACTGATATAAAGCTGAAAACACGCAAAAATACACTGTGTTGTTTAAGAATACATATATAAGTAGAGTATAAGAAATGCAAGGGAGGCCAGGCACGGTGGCTCACGCCTGTAATCCCAATACTTTTGGAGGCCAAGGTGGGCGGATCACGAGGTCGGGAGATCGAGACCATCCTGGCTAACACGGTGAAACCCCATCTCTCCTAAAAATACAAAAAATTAGCTGGGCGTGGTGGCGGGTGCCTGTAGTCCCAGCTACTTCGGAGGCTGAGGCAGGAGATGGCATGAACCTGGGAGGCAGAGCTTGCAGTGAGCAGAGATCGCGCCACTGCACTCCAGCCTGGGCGACAGAGCGAGACTCCGTCTCAAAAAAAAAAAAAAAAAAAAAGAAAGAAAAAAGAAATGCAAAGGAAGGGAATGATCCACAATGAATTCAGAATAATGGTTACTTTTTGGGAAGGGAGATTGGGAAGGACGAGGCTAGTATGCTGGATAGTAGCGTGAAGATTCTTGTTATGTTATTTGATGACTTTTGTCTAAAAAATATTTTTGGGCAGGGTGCAGTGGCTCACACCTATAATCTCAGCACTTTGGGAGGCCAAGGTGGGTGGATCACCTGAGGTCAGGAGTTTGAGACCAGCCTGGCCAATATGGTAAAACCCCATCACTATTAAAAATACAAAAATTAGCCTGGCATGGTGGCAGGCGCCTGTAATCCCAGCTACTTGGGAGGCTGAAGCAGCAGAATTACTTGAACCCGGGAGGCATAGGTTGCAGTGAGCTGAGATTGTGCCATTGCACTGCAGCCTGGGTGACAGAGTGAAACTCCATCTCAAAAAAATAAATAAAAATAAATAAATAATATTTTAAATACATTTTGAAAATATTTTAATTATAATTTTTGGTTAAATATATATACATATATATGTATGTATTATATATATGTATATATATATATATATATGCATCCAAATGAGTTAAAAACTTAGGTCCATACAAAATATCCACATAGATGTTGGTAGCAGCTGTGTTCATGATTGGCTTAAACTTGGAAGCATCCAAGATGTCCTCCAGTAGGTAAATGAAAAAATAAACTGTGGTACACCCAGACAATGGAATATTACTCAGCACTAGAAGGAAATGGGCTATCAAGTCATGGAAAGGCCTGAAGGAAGCTTAAATGCATACCGCTAAGTGAAAGAAGACAATCTGAAAAGGCCATGGACTGTAGGATTCCAACTATATGACATTCTGGAAAGGACAAAACTATGGAGACAAGTAAAAAGATCAGTGGTTGCCAAGGAGTAGAGTGGGGGAGGAAGGGAGTGGGGAAGGAGGAAGGGAGGAACAGATGGAGCACAGAGGATTTTTAGGGCAGTTGATATGGTTTGGTTGTGTCCCCACCCAAATCTCAAATTGAATTGTACTCCCATAATTCCCAAGTGTTGTGGGAGGAAGCTGGTGGGAGATAATTGAATCATGGGGGCAGTTTCCCCCATGTTGTTCTCATGGTAGTGAGTAAGTCTCATGAGATCTGAGGGTTTTATCAGGGGTTTCTGCTTTTGCGTCTTTCTCATTCTTTCTTTCCCTGCTGCCATCCATGTAAGACGTGACTTGCTCCTCCTTGTCTTCCACCATGATTATGAGGCTTCCCCAGCTATGTGGAACTGTAAGTACAATTAAACTTATTTCTTTTGTAAATTGCCCAGTCTCAGGTATCAGCAGCATGAGAACAGACTAATATAGCAGTGAATGAGACTATAACAGTAGATGCATGACCTTATGTATTTGTCCAAACCCACTGTAATCTAAACTATAGACTTCAGGTGATAATACATTGGTTCATCAGTTGTAAAAAATCTACCACTCTGGTAGGGGAAGTTGATAGGGAGGGAGGTTGTGCATGTGTGAGGGCAAGAGGTACCAGAAATCTCTATTTTCTGCTCAGTTTTACTGTGAACCTAAAATAGCTCTAAAAATATAAAGTTTATTGTATAAAAGTATATAAGTCCACGTTTCTGTGAAGGCAGTTCTTTTTTTAAAACTCAAACTCTGCATCCACTGCAGTATAGAGATTATAACTGGAATGTTTAATGTTAACCTAAAATATATTTGAAAAAAATTTTTAATTGCACACAACCTGTTGTAATTTTGTAGTTACTCATTTTCTTGCCAGTATTCTCAGTAATCTGTGATCATGGTTAAACATTGGTTAATGTGATAAATTTAATGGTTATGACTTGGGTAAGCCACAGCATCCTCTCATAAAATGAAGTCCAATCAGCTTTAAGGTCAAGATAAAAATAGGAATAGCATAGGTTAAAAGAAGCAAGCAGGCCAGGCACAGAGGCCTGCTTGAGATATAGATATATATATATTATATAGATATAATATAGATACATTATATATAATATATATATCTATATAATATATATCTATATTATATATAATATACATATCTATATAATATATATCTATCTATATTATATATTCATATTATATATATATACATATTATATAATATATAAATATAAATACATATTATATATATATATATATTATATATAAATATAACTATATATATTATTTATATATAAATACATACTATATAAAATTATTATAATACTATATATCAATATTATAATTATAAATATCATATAATATATATCTATTTATATATTATATACAAATATATATAATAATATACTATATATATATTATATACATATCTATATATAATATACATATCTATATAATCTATATAATCTATATAATATACATATCTATATAATCTATATAATATATCATATATATATAAAAAATACATATATAAATAAATAAATAAAATAAAATTAGCTGGGCTTGGTGGTGTGCACCTGCAGTCTCGGCTACTCAGGAGGCTGAAGCAGGAGGATCGATCACTTGAACCCAGGAGGTCAAGGCTGCAGTGAGCCGTGAATGCGCCACTGCACTCCAGCCTGTCTCAAAAAAATACAAAATAAACAAACAAAAGAAAAACTGACCTAGTGAATATTCAGAAACTATTAAGTGAAAAGCTGGTGCTCATTGTTAGGTGGTCAGGACTTTCTGCTTCTTAAGAGTCCCTAATGATTCCCAGGGCCAAGCATGTTCAGATGGGGATGCTGTCTTGTGGCTCACTGTTGTCTCATGTAAGCAGGAGTGGCTGGGAGCGCAGGCTGCAGGCTGCACTTGCTGTTGGGTTCCTGAACCATAACATTAACATAGACATTGTCCTTCTTTTGAATAGAAGACAAATGATGCACAGTGGTACCATGCCAAACCTCACTCTGTAAGGATATATTGGACTGAAATATATTGAATATATTCCCAAATTCAAATATATTGAATTTCATCATATTTTCCCTAAACCATTTGGTTTCACATTTCCCTCAACAATTTGGTTGGATTATATCTCCCTACAAACTGTCACCCTCCTTCTGCCAAGCAAATGAAATGATAACTGTTCTGCATTTTACTTGGGTGTCATCTTAGTACCCTTATTGGTAAGTTGGTATCATCTTTCCTCTTACTTTTTGTATTAGGCTGTTCTTTGCATTGCTGTAAAATACTTAAGGCTGGGTAATTTATAAAGAAAAGAGGTTGGCCGGGCGCGGTGGTTCACGCCTGTAATCCCAGCACTTCGGGAGGCCAAGGCGGGCAGATCACAAGGTCAGAAGATCGAGACCATCCTGGCTAACATGGTGAAACCCCGTCTCTACTAAAAAATACAAAAAATTAGCCAGGCATGCAGGCGGGTGCCTGTAGTTCCAGCTACTCGAGAGGCTGAGGCAGGAGAAAGGCATGAACCCGGGAGGCGGAGCTTGCAGTGAGCCGAGATCGTGCCACTGCACTCCAGCCTGGACGACAGAGCGAAGGCTCTGTCTCAAAAAAAAAAAAAAAAAAAAAAGAAGAACAGAGACAGAGGTTTAATTGGCTCATGGTTCTGCAGGCTGTACAGGAAGCATGGCATCTGCTCGGCTTCTGGGGAGGCCTCAAGGAGCTTTCACTCATGGCAGAAGGCAAAGTAGGAGCAGGCACATCGAACAGCAAGAGTGAGAGCAAGAAAGCACGAGAAGGTGCCACACACTTAAACAACCGGATCTCGTGAGAACTCACTCACTATGGCAAGGACAGCACCAAGAGGATGGCGCTAAACCATGACAAATCCACCCCCATGATCCAATCACCTGTCATCAGGTCCCACCTCCAACACTGGGGATCACATGCCAGCATGACACTTAGCAGGGCAAATATTCAACCATGTCACTTCTTTTCCAGCAGGCATCTCTCTGGGCTCTGACCCTTTCCCGGGAGCCTCCGTTTTTACAATCTCCTCCAAACAGGCTCTTTCCCCCAACCCTGGCTTCATGCTCAGCCTTTCCTAAATGCATTAAACACCGAGTCAGAGGAAAAGCATTTTGACTTCAAATTAACATTTAAAATAAAAACTAACTTTAAAACATGTTATTATGAAGGCAATATAGATTCTCTATTTAAAGAAATTCAGGCCAGTTGCAGTGGCTCACACCTGTAATCCCAGCACTTCAGGAGGCTGAGGTAAGCAGATCATTTGAGGTTAGGAGTTTGAGACCAGCCTGGCCAACATGGTGAAACACTGACTCTACTAAAAATACAAAAAAATTAGCCGGGAGTGGTGGCAGGCACCTGTAATTCCCGCTACTTGGGAGGCTAAGGCAGGAGAATCACTTGAATCTGGGAGGTGGAGGTTGCAGTGAGCCAAGATTGAGCCATTGCACTCCAGCCTGGGTAACAAGAGCGAGACTCCATCTCAAAATAAATAAATAACAAATAACAAAAATAAAGAAATTCAGAACGTTCTGAGCTTTGGAAAAATAATACGTAACCCATAGTGCCATCCGTAGACAACCACTTTGAGACTTTGCTGTATCTTCCAGTGATCTAATTAGATTGAAATCATATCAGCCAGGCATGTTGGCTCATGCCTGTAATCCCAGGACTTTGGGAGGTGAGGTGGGCGGATCACTTGAGGTCAGGAGTTTAAGACCAGCCTGGTAAATGTGACGAAACCCTGTCTCTACTAAAAATACAAAAATTAGCAGGACACAGTGGTGGGTACCTGTAATGCCAGCTACCGGGGAGGGTGAGGCAGGGGAATCATTAGAACTCAGGAGGTGGAGGCTGTAGTGAGCTGATATCGTGCCATTGCACTTCAGCCTGGGTAACAAGAGTAAAACTCCATCTCAAAATAATAACAATAATAATAATAAAAAGATTTAAATCATATCTACCCGGCTGGGCACAGTGGCTCCCACATGAAATCTCAGCACTTTGGGAGGTCGAGGAGGGTAGGTCACCTGAGATCAGGAGTTTGAGACCAGCCTGGCCTACATGGTGAAACCCTGTCTCTACTAAAAATACAAAAATTAGCGGGGCATGGTGGTGTGCACCTGTAATCCTAGCTATTTGGGAGGCTGAGACAGGAGAATCGCTTGAATCCAGAAGGCAGAGGTTGTAGTGAGCCAAGATCATGCCACTATACTCCAGCCTGGGCGACAGAGCTAGACTCCATCTCGGAAAAAAAAAAAAAAAATCCTATCTACCCTATATGCTCCACTCATCCACTTGTGGCATCCTTCAAAAGGAAGGTTTAGGCAGTGATAATCTTTTCTCACCTTCTTTTAAGCACATATACATCATTGATTATCATTTATATTCATCATTCAGAGACTAATTGTATTGGTTCACATCAAAGTACCCCTGGCTGAGGTGGTATTTTCTTCTTTTTACTCTTCTAATGCTAAATGGGCTTTCCCTGACATGGGCTGTCTGCAGCTTACCTTAGCAGCAGGCAGACACAACCCTCTTGCCGACCCTGAAGTTCATGCTGCTGTTCTCAGGGAAAGGTCATGAAATCCTCTCTGCCCTCGAATGACCAGAGTCATTCTTCATATCAGAAGATACTCTGAGCCTGTGGCATGTGTCAGCTTGGGGCATTGTGCCACAATGAGGGTGTGGGCAAATGGGAAGAAGCCAGGAATTGCAACATGGGAGAAAACAAATTGGGGCTGGAGAACTAGGTGGGGACACCTGTGGTTCCCATCAAACTGAACACTCAAAGCTGGAGATAAATACAGAGTGGGAGCTCATACTTTAACCAAAAATGCCTGCCTAGCGGGAGGCAGGGGCTTGGGGATCAGGAGGTGTCAAAGATCAAAGACAGGCAAAGAGTTAAAGATTCAGGTCCTGCTGGGCATGGGTGGCACTTCGGGAGGTTGAAGTGGGAGGATCGTTTGAGGACAGGAGTTCAAGACCAGCCTGGGCAACATGGCAAGACCCCATTTCTACAAAAAATTAAAAAATTAGCCAAGCCTGATGGCACATGGCTGTAGTCCTAGCCACCTGGGAGGCTCCTCTGGGAGGATCACTTGAAGCCAGGAGGTTGATGCTGCAGCGAGCTGTGATGGTGACACTGCACTCCAGCCTGGGTGACAGAGCAAGATACTATCTCTAAAACAACAACAACAACAACAACTCCTGGTCTTTAAAGCGAGGGAATAGACAAGAATCTAGGCAAGGAGAAAGGAACAGGTGCAAAGCTTGTGCCAAAGGGTGACCAGGATAGTGGCTTCCTGTGGACCCATCTCCAGGGCAAAACAGAGTCTGAGAAAAAGTGCATTCCTTCTACCACACTGTGTGAAAATATACAATTTTTACCCCGGAATTTTTCAAATCAACATGACTCAGGCTAAACACAAGAATACTCAGTGGAGTGTTTTGTGAGGATTCTTTTCCCTAAGAAGATTCCAGGCCTTCTTTGGGGCAGTGAATTAATCTCTGTCTCTCTCTTTACTTAAATGTCCTTAAGCCCAGTTCCATAATACATAGTAGAGAGTCAAAAACATTCGTGGATTGAGTGAATGAATTCTCAAGAGACACAGACTGACTAAAAGAGCAGTTGATTCGTCTTAGAATCATTAACTTACCTTATGTCTTCCCATGGCAGATGACAAGTTAAATTGACCTGGATCGCCCCTAGCGTGGACCCAAACAGCAACTGCCCTCCCACTCAGGCGAAGGTCAATCCGGCGCCTTGCCCCACTGGGCAGGAGGGCTTCACGTTCACATTCGGGGCCTGGAAGTCTCCAGGGACACTCTTGAAGGCTGAGGCTTTGAACTTCCACTTGCATTTTGGCAAAGGTAATTACCTTTCCTGGATGCTGTCAAGGAGAGCAGTGCTTCACCACCAGTATCTAAGACCAAGTCGCACGGATCCCCAGGGTCAGGAGGAGGGTTCAGACACAGGCTGAGTGCCTCGCTCCTGACCACTGGATTGGCATCAGCACAAGTAAGGTCACAGCTAGGTAGAAAATGCCTGAGGCAAAGTGGGGGTGAAGGAGGGGCCACCGGACAGTGTGATAGGCAGCCCCTTCCGCCAGCTCATTATCCCCACCTGCTCCTGTCGTCGCATATTAGAATCCTAATGTGAGTTTACAGAAAGTCAGCTGGAGCTTGTCCTCCATGTAATTCAGATCACGTTGCCTGCAGCGCTTAGGTACTCAAATAAACAGAAGGACTAATATTACTACTGAAAAAGTAATTAAGGGCATTATTGTAAAGCAATAATGATTACCTCACCCTCACCATATGGCCAGAACTGATTAACACCTAGAAGAAATGATCTAAAACCTCTACAATCAGAATTAATGTCTCAGGTCATAATGAGAAACATTTTGGGCGGGGGGGGGGTGGGGGGGGAAGGATGAAAAAGTGGTTGCGAGTTTACTAAACCAACAGGCACAAATATTGAGGATAGCATCCTTTTTCAGGATTTTTCATCTCATTCAGTTTAGACAAGTTGCGTTTTTAGTGTAGAACCCATATCACAAATGCAAAAAATATTACAAGATTTACACATTGGAATTGTCACTTAATTGGATGAGTTTTTCCTCCATTGTTTCTTTTATAATGATGAGGAATTGATGGAAGAGTCTCCATCGAGGCTGGCAGTTTCTTAAATCACCAGGGAAGGGCTTAGCCCACTGATTGAAAATCTTTTTATCGTAAATTACTGGTTAAAATGCTGTTTGTTGTCAGGAGTATCATGGAGTGTGATTTAATGTCTTAAGATTAGTTAAAGTGGTAGAAATGTTAGCATTTCTGGGTAATACCAAACAGGTTAGCTTTACAAAAGATGCCTAGAAAGCTACGGAACTATTTGGAAGACAGGGTTGCTGTAAAAGCCAGTTTGCAGGTGCACCGTGGGGGGTGACAGGATGCCCCGGGCTGTTCTTGATTAGTGTGTGTGCCCTAGGGTGATGTGGTGAAGCATAAGGAAGCAGAATTTGGGATATTTTCCCACCAGAATCCCTAAGATGACTCCGTGTACTGCTGGGGAAAAGCTTAATGGGCTCAACACCACCCTTGAGGGAAGGCAACCGTGGAATCTCTTTTTTTCTGCAAATACTTCCTTGGGTGGTGCATCATGATGCCCTGAAGCAGGATTTCCTGCGGCAGAGCTGGAGGGACACGAGGGGCTGGTGGGGCTGGAGGGGCCGGAGGGGCTGGTGGGGTTGGAGGGGCCGGAGGGGCTGGTGGGGTTGGGGAGGGGCTGGTGGGGTTGGAGGGGCCGGAGGGGCTGGTGGGGTTGGAGGGGTTGGTGGGGCTGGAGGGGCTGGTGGGGCTGGTGGGGTTGGAGGGGCTGGTGGGGCTGGTAGGGCTGGAGGGGCTGGTGGGGTTGGAGAGGCTGGTGGGGTTGGAGGGGCTGGTGGGGCTGGAGGGGCTGGTGGGGCTGGTGAGTCTAGAGGTGCTGGAGTTCCAAGAACTTGGCCTGGAATCTTGAAACTGCAGCCATACATTCGGACTCTAGCTTTGCCTTTTTACTTATCTGTCTTTGACCACTAGAGAAATAGACAGACCTCATAATATTATTTCCTCGACTGCCTCTTAAAAGTCAAAACCTTAAGTTAGGGATGCCTCACATTTTGATCGAGACCAGTAGACCTAGGTAAGAGTAAATCAGAGAATTCCCAAGGTGGAAGAAGTTATTCCTAGACAATGAATGAATCCCCTGGATTTGGGGTGTGGAGTGAGGTGACCAGCTGGTCACCCTGGGGGTGAACAGAGCCAAATGCATAAGCCTCATTGTTGTTTTAATAACCCAAGTTGGATTCAGGGAGTACCTGTGCAATTCTGTGATTAGCACATTGGGCAGTGAGATTTCTGCACGTTGCAGCTGAGAGGCCGGCCGCTGAGACGACCCCTTAGGGAAAAGTGGAAAACTCTACCTCTAGAAAGGAGATCTGGCTTTCTCTTTCCCCGCTCAATCTGAGCTCAGGGATTCTGTGCCCCTCGCTCTCCGGATAGTTTTTACACCAGATTATCTTCTAATTGCTGTGAATGCAGCCTCATCAGCAAGTCCCCATCTGGGGACATTATCAGTTTCAAACCTTGGTCAGTCATGAAGCCCCATTGGAGGACTTCATCCTGAAATCCATGAACAAAGAAAGAGATCCCGCAATGCGGTCATCTAAAATGCCTGAAAATGCCAGTGCTGCGACAGATGGCCCTGCTCGGTGTAAGTGACAATGCCCCCAGCAGGCCATTGATTCTGTTTGTGAAATTTAACTATCTGAACAATGACTGATGGTGCTAGGGAGAAGTGTACCTTCAATCCTCCCGACTCCCACACCCGCCAGGGTTCAGCGTATCTCAGTAGTCCTAGTAAAAATAGGTCAGTAAACAGCCTTATTTATGGTGAATGCTTGGGGTCCCTAGGTCATTGAGCCACGAACACTCATGGAACTGAGATGTGGCTGGGGATGGGGTTGGAAATACCTCATTAAGCAGAAAACCGTGTATTCCACGTGCACAGAATACAGAAGGAACTGAGTTGGCAGCGATCAAGACAGTGCATGGGAGGAACTCACAGGAAAATCAATGCTTTCTCTCTGTGAGAAAGTTTTGAACACTTTTCCCTTTAAGAAAAGTGAAAACTGTCGTTTAATTTTAAGGAATGTGATCATTGTAAAAACCTGGACTCTTTCAAATTACAAAGTTTTGTTTATGAAAGCAAGAGTTTGAGATTTCCCTCTAAGATAGAATGGGGAAAACCAGGATTATATTAAGCCTTGTTTATCAACAGCTCATAGCAATGTGTGTTTCTGCATGCTTTTCCCTTACTCTGAAACAGGTTTTACTTTGCTTAAACTAGTAATTAGTAAATATTAATGCTTTATTGGTTTAATAATACATGTATTAAAAGCAGTTTATTTTCACAGAAAAAGCCTAATTATTTGGTATTGTATGCTACAAAAGAGAAATGCCATAATTCCCACTGGGGGCTGTGGATACTGCACCCCCATAACCAGGTGCCAGAGTTCACGTGATGTTCAAAGTCCAAATTATAAGCATAGTGCCAAGGACTGTCAGGACGACTTCTGTAAATCTAAGCCTTCAGAAAAGGGATGGAACAGCAGAATGAGTGCCGTCATGGCTTGGATGGTTGGAGGTGCTTTGGGCATGAAGAGCCTCTAACTGTGAAGTTAGAGGCTTCCAATGTTAGCTCTGTTTTAAGTATATGCACAAAGTCACAGTCTCATAGCTGAGCTATTAAAAATAAAATCAACACCAAGATATACTTGAGAGTGACTCTTTTTTGTCACTTGAAACACTTCCTTTTATCATCGATTACACATGCCTTTGATCTTTGTCTTGTGTGAAAGTCTACTATAAAAATGTTTATCGTCATTATGTCTATACTGATGAATTTAAAGGGTCTAGAAAATAGTTCAGAAACAAGGTTTTGGCAGTACCCAAGCATTAATTAGCATCTGACTTAGAAACACCCATGTGCAAATGCAAAGCTCCAAAAGCAACTTTTGACCCTTTCCTTCTGTGTTGATTGCTGCATGGATGGCAGTGGCATGGTGGAAAGACACATGGGCTCTGCAACATTAGGGTTAAAACCCTCCATGGGATTAGACTGCCCCAAGCAGCCCGGTGTCTATTCTGGGCTCTGGTCTGTAGGCCTCCTGGGGGCTGGCAACAGCTGCCTTCTGGCTCTCGGGGTGGGGTCCTCAAGGAGCAACTGAGCAGCTGCTGTGCTCCATCTTTCTCTTGCCCATCCTGGGAGAGCCCCTTCCCCTCCCCTTGTCCCTTCCGTTCTGGCTAAGAGACCATTCTCCTAACGGCGGGCTTCCTACTTCCTCCTTCAGCAGTGGATGCGTCTGTCTCTGCCAGAGCAGTAATAGCCCCTGCCTGGAATATTTGTATTGTAATTTAAAAAACTGATATCTACTGTTTCTTGAGCTCTCTGATGCTAAGTGCTTTAGATGAATTATCCTTCCAAACCACCTCACACTCACAATTCCAGATCAATAAGTTATGGGTTGATCTTAGTGTTACTGGACAGGGATGCAGATCCAGACCCCAGGAGAGGGTTCTTGGATCTTGCGCAAAAAAGAATTCAGGGTGAGTTCATGGAGTAAAGCGAAAACAACTTTATTAAGTAAAGGAATAAAAGAATGGCTACTCCACAGACAGAGCAGCCTCAAAGGCTGCTGGTTGCTCATTTTTATGGTTATTTCTTGATTAAATGCTAAATAAGGGGTGGATTATTCGTGCCTCCCCCTTTTAGATCATATAGAGTAACTTCCTGACATTGCCATGGCATTTGTAAACTGTCATGGCACTGGTGGGAGTGTAGCAGTGAGGATGACCAGAGGTTACTCTCGTGACCATCTGGGTTTTGGTGGGTTTGGGCCAGCTTCTTTACTGCAACTTGTTTTATCAGCGAGGTCTTTATGACCTGTATCTTGTGCCAACCTCCTATCTCATCCTGTGACTTAGAATGTCTTAACTCTGGGAATGCAGCCCAGTGTGGGTCTCAGCCTCATTTTACCCAGCTCCTATTCAAGATGGAGTCGCTCTGGTTCAAACGCCTCTGACATTAGGATGATATGGCTTTTTTTCCCAGGTAGCTCTTCACACGAGATATAGAGAAGTCTCCAGGACTGTAGGAAAGACACACAAGCCCAACCTTCATCTGGAGAAAAGGAACTGGGTTTGGCCAGGCTAAACCCCACGTGGCCTGAAGTCTTGGTGTCCCATTCATGATGTTATTCCGTACTGAATAAGCCAGATGCTGAGAAGTCTGATACATGCTGAACTACTGTGTTTTGATGTGAATGTCTTGTTGAAATCCTATGGTCAGACGGCACTGTTGGCAGGAATTGGGAATTTTTCCCAGAGAGAGTGGATATTCCCACCATCAAAGATCTCGAGAAGATCAATAATCCCAGGACGGGGAATGTGGCCTGGGGAAGTGGCCCTTGGCCCGGGAGAGGGCATGGAGAAGCTGCTCTTTCTCCAGGTCTCATGGGCGAGTAGGGACCCTGTTGAACGGTTCGTGCCTTACAAATTCTGACAGCAGTCTTATCTAGAATTCAGTTTTAAAGAATTTCTGTATTGCAATTCTTTCCTATTATCCTCAAGAGTAGTGGACATTTGTTTTTGCCCTCCTAATGTTCAACTCCCCCTTTTCTGGTAATAGCACCTTCAATTTTCCTGGGGAAGATTGGATTCCCCACTCGTCCCATGGGTTTCAGACAGGGCTGGCCCCATCCCACGGCTTCGTGGGTGCACAAGTGACATAGAGCTGGCCGATGAAAGTACTGTGCACCGCTGGCCATGGTGACTGGTTCGTGGCTGAGCATGTGACCCCAGCTGGGCCAATCAGAGCCAGGCTTAGGTCTTGCTAGGGCTATCAGGGAGAGTCATCCTCTTACCTTTGGAAGGAATAAGCCTAGAGCTTCTGGGGGCCACCACTTGGAGAATAAAGTACACAGAGGGAAACAGAGCTAAGAAAGAGAACTTGAATCCTGAAGACATGCAGCCATGTCTTCAGACTGAAGACCTGAGCCTCTGAATCCGGCCATGCCCAAATTAAGAATATGCCTGTACTTTTTCAGCTTTGTGAACCAAAGAACTCTCTCTTTTTGGCTGGAGTCAGTTTTGATTGGAGTTTCTCTCATTTTCTTCTAAAGCTATCTTATTAAATGTATAAGCTATGTCTCATCTATTACCGTGGGAAGTTCACGAGGGGTCCTTCCCCATGCTTGACTAAAGCGCACTGTGTGAGAACAGCAACAGCTTAAGAAGCTGATGCAGACACTACAGGAAGTCATCTGCAGTGGGGAGGTGGACAGCGGCAGTCTGAGGCCTGATACCAGCAAAGGCTGCAAGCTTTCCACCAGACATAATGGGTGGAGCATGTCATTTTATTTGCAGATCCTCAGAAATATCTGGGAAAGGCATCTAGTTAAGAGGCTCTGGATGTCATAATAATTTGGGCATTAAAAGCTAATGTTTATACCCATGTTCATATCAGCATTATTGACAATAACCAAAAGGTAGAAGCAATGCAAGTGTTCACACACAGATGAATAAATAAACAAAATGTGTTCTAGCCATACAATGGGATATTATTCAGCTTTAAAAATGAAGGAAATTCTACCACATGCTATAACATGGATGAATTTTTAGGACGTTATGCTAAATGAAATAAGCCAACCACAAAAAACCCCACAAAATATTTTATGATTGTACTTATAAGAGGTATGTAGAGTAGTCAAATTCAGAAAGTAGAACAGTGGTTACCAGGGGCTGGTGGAAGGGGGAAATGAGGAATTCTTGTTTCATATGTACAGAGTTTCAGTTTTGCAAGAGCTCTGAAGATGGATGGTGGTGATGTTTGCACAACAATGTGGTTCTACTGAAAATGATTGACCCGTACACATAAATACGATAAAGGTGGTACATTTTGTGTATGTATATTTTACAACAGTTTTTTTTTAAAATGCTAATGTTATCTCATTCTCATTATATTTCAGGCAGCGAGGCCAGTCAACACTTGGGATTACACAGCTAAGTGTTTTACATTGTGCCAGGGAGGAACAGACAGAGTTGACTGGGGTGAGAAGGCTGAAAATAGGTTCTAGGTTTCTTCAAGGAGTTTCAGATGGGAGACAGGTCCTGAATCAGTAATGAATATTATAGGAACAGTCCATAAATTTAATTCAGGCTACCTACAAGAGCTAGAAGTTCATTCTTTTCTTTCTTTCTTCCCTCCCTCCCTTCCTTCCTTCCTTTCTCTCTTTCTCTCTTTTCTTTCTTTTCTTTTACTTCTTTTGACAGTGTCTCACTCTGTTGCCCAGGTTGGAGTGCAGTGGTGCCACATCATAGCTCACTGCTACTTCAACCTCCTAGGCTCAAGCAATCCTCCCACCCCAGCCTCCCGAGTAGCTAGAATTACAGGCATATGGCACTACACCTGGCTTTTTGCTTTTTTTTTTTTTTTTTTTCCCAGAGATAGGGTCTCACTGTTTTGCCCAGGCTGGTCTCAAACTCCTGGGCTCAAGTGATCCTCCTGCCTTGGCCTCCCAAAGTGCTGAAATTACATTTGTAAGCCACTGCACCCAGCTCTTTCTGAGAAAATTTAATACACTTAGAGGTGAGATCTAGCAATATTGGAGCTACAGTCTTAGTTTTTGTTTTTGATTCTTCCACTGTGAATCTGGATCACCTGTAGAATGATCGCGGTGGAGAGGCAGAGGAACTGGTGAGCCCCTGTGTCATGGTGGGGTAGGTAAGAGTGCTTTGGGAGTAATGAGATCCTTGCTGTAGGGAAAAATGTAGGGAAAGATCCGGGGTTCTTGGTGTTCCTTTCATCCTTTATTTCTTCCCTTCCTTGCTCCAGGCAGCATTTATCCTCTGCATAAAAATTGCATTAAAAATAATTTTCAGCCTTTAATCCCAGCACTTTGGGAGGCTAAGGTGGGTGGATCACTTGAGGTCAGGAGTTTGAGACCAGCCCGGCCAACATGGCAAAACCCTGTCTCTACTAAAAATACAAAAATTAGCTGGGCATGGTGGCGCTCACTTGTAGTCCCAACTCTCTGGGAGGCTAAGGCAGGAGAATTGCTTGAAGCCAAGAGGTGAAGGTTACAGTGAGCTGAGATCATGCTACTACACTCCAGCCTGGGCGATAAGAGCAAGACTCTGTCTCAAAAAAATAAAAGAGGCCGGGCGCGGTGGCTCATGCCTGTAATCCTGGCACTTTGGAAGGCCGAGGTGGGCAGATCACGAGCTCAGGAGATCTAGACCATCCTGACTAACATGGTGAAACCCTGTCTCTACTAAAAATACAGAAAATTAGCCGGGCGTGGTGGTGGGCACCTGTAGTCCCAGCTACTCGGGAGGCTGAGGCAGGAGAATGGTGTGAACCCGGAAGGCAGAGGTTGCAGGGAGCTGAGATCATGCTACTGCACTCCATCCAGCCTAGGCGACAGAGTGAGACTCCATCTTAAAATAAAATAAAATAAAACTAATTTTCAAATGCTTCTCTTTGAAGTACAGAGGACCAAAGTGGATAAGCCCTGCTGACCTTGAACACAAGAGGCAGCATGCCAGGACCTTGTGTGAAGAGGCCTTTCTCGCAGGGTGAAAAGCGCGCTTACCAGCCTGAGCCCCAGCGACTTCAGCAAGATGAACTTGGTACTGTGGAGAGAAGAAGAGTGATGGAGAAGGAAAGAGGATGGGAGATAAGGCCTCAGGGACTTCCAGGTGCCTATCCCAGGAAGGCAGGCTTTCCATATGCTCAAAATATTCCTAGCACGACCTGTAACGATTGTATTTTGTACCATTCTCCAATTAGGTTAGTGACTGTGTGTGTTCCATGTGTGACTGGGTACTCTTCCAGGTGGTATGAGGCATCATGGCAGAATGACGTGTATATATTTTATTCCTCTTCATCAAAACAGTGATTCATCAGGTTATGGGTGCACCAAAATCTCACAGATCACCACTAAAGAACTTCATCATGCAACCAAGCACCACCTGCTCCCCAGTAATCTTTGGAAATAAAAGATTAAAAAATAAATTTAAAAAATTTAAAAACCAAAATTCATCTCTAAAAAAAAACAAAACAAAACAGTAATTAAAAATGGTGGTCAGGCTGGGTGCGGTGGCTCATGCCTGTAATCCTAGCACTTTGGGAGGCTGAAGCAGGCAGATCACGAGGTCAAGAGATCGAGACCATCCTGGCCAACATGATGAAACTCCGTCTCTACTAATATACAAAAAAATTAGCTAGACGTGGTGGCATGCACCTGTAATCCCAGCTACTCAGGAGGCTGAGGCAGGAGAATTGCTTGAATGTGTGAGGCAGAGGTTGCAGTGAACCAAGATCACACCACTGCACTCCCGCCTGGCAACAGAGTGAGACTCCGTCTCAAAAAAAAGGTGGTTAATGAGATGAAGAAAAAGATAAAAAAGCAAGGGGGTGGAATAGGGACTGATGAAGGTGTACATTTTCTACCAGTATACACCAGATTGCATTTCAGGAGGTTGCACAATAAGGTCTTATCCACAAGATGAAGTGAAACCCAGGGACTTTAAAACGTCCACATTTATTTTAACACATAGGTCATTTAGGGGAAAGGAATTGAGTTTCAAGAAATTGAAACTTACGGGATTGCTTAAAACCTTGTTGATGGAAATAGAGCTAGAAAAACTCCATTGACTTGTCAAATCAATGATGACCATTCAGTGGGTTTCATCTCAATAGTTTCTGCGGAGCATTTTGTTAAACATCCTGAGGAGCGGTGCCCCCCAATGGTCTAGAAATTCTTTGATTCTGAATTTTCAGTCAATTAACCTCCTTAAAATAATTTCCCCAGGAAGATATTTTTTAAAAAGCAGAGAGACTTGTGGGGTGGGGGGTGGGGGGGGCGGGGACAGCATTAGGAGATATACCTAATGCTAAATGACGAGCTAATGGGTGCAGGAAATCAACATGGCACATGGATACATATGTAACAAACCTGCACATTGTGCACATGTACCCGAAAACCTAAAGTATAAAAAAAAATAAAAAAAAAAAAAGTAGAGAGACGATGTGATGTCTAAAACCGAGTGTCAACTTGATTGGATTGAGGGATACAAAGTATTGATCCTGGGTGTGTCTGTGCGGGTGTTGCCAGAAGAGGTTAACATTTGAGTCAGCCGGCTGGGAAAGGCAGCCCTTAATCTGGTGGCATAATCTAATCAGCTTCCAGCGAATATAAAGCAGGCAGAAAAACGTGAAAAGGAGAGACTGGCCTAGCTTCTCAGCCCACATCTTTCTCCCGTGCTGATGCTTCCTGCCCTGGAACATCAGACTCCAAGTTCTTCAGTTTGGGACTCGGACTGTCTCTCCTTGCTCCTCAGCTTGCAGACAGCCTATTGTGGGACCTTGTGATCATGTACGTTAATACTTAATAAACTCCTATATATATATATATAATATATATGTATATCTCCTATTATATCCTATTAGTTCTGTCCTTTTAAGAGAATCCTGACTAATACAGATGATGAAGAAATAATTCACATTTTAAGGTGTGTTTATTTGTTATGATTTTATCTTATTTTAATTTATTTTTAGAGATGGGATCTCACTGTATCACTCATGCTGGAGTGCAGTGGCACAATCATAGCTCACTGCAGCCTCCAAACTCCTGGGTTCCAGCAATCTTCACGCCTCAGCCTTCTGGGTAGCTAGGACTACAGGCACGTGCCACCATACTTGGCTAAATTTTTGGCAGTTTTAATGGTTTCATTTAAACACAAATAAAATGTGCACATGAGCCGTGTATTCATTTTCTTTGCTGTGCAGCCTGGCATTGGGGTTGGTGACTCTGAGGGCACCTGGGCTGCCCTTTCCATATGGCTTTGCGGGTCTTAGAGGAAACACTGTGAGCGATCTCCGCCAGGGAGATTTGCTGCACATCAGTAGCACTTCCAGCTTCTTGACATTGTGGACCAGGAACTTCCAGAAGCCACTGGGCGGCATGTGCTTTGTTTTTTTGTTCCCATAACCAGTGTTGGGCATCAATATCTGGCCCTTGAATCTTCTCTGAACCCTGTTGCCAATACTTCTGGGTTTCCACCAGTTAACACTTAATTTTGACATATCGATTTGACTGGTGCGAGATGAACTTCTTGGTCCTCTTTTTGACAATCTTGGGCTTCATGAGGGGTCTGACTGAGGTCAGCCATCATGTCAAGTAGATGGTTGTCACCTCTGTAGGTGGCACCGAGGAAGAGAGACTGGCTAATTTTTTGATTTTTATTTTTGTAGAAGTTGGGGGGGTCTCACTAGGTTGCCCAGGTTGGTCTTGAACTCTTGGCCTCAAGTGATCCTTCTACCTCACTCTCCCAAAGTGCTGGGATTACAGGTGTGAGTCACTGCATTCAGTTTAGGTGTGTTTATATAGGTGTGGTAATAATCTGTAATCTTGAATTCTTTGAGTATTCTCTCATATTTAGACAATCATTGCAACATTTAAGCAAATTTGATTTACTAAATTTACTATTATGATTTATAAAAATCACTTAAAAGAGTGCGGAATTTTTGCTTTCTGTGGCAGTTGCTGTCATTGCTCTTGGATCCTTTTTCCAATGTCAGGCTTACTAGTTGCAGCGATTTTCTCTCTGACACCCAGCAAGTACCTGCATATGGAGGGTAGTTACTTCTGAGTGGGTCCCAGAGCAAGGGAGGGCTTAGCAGCAGGTCCAAGCTGTGGAACAAATGGCCCTGCTACTGGGGCCATATGGCTCAGCAGATCCCACGATGCTAGAGGAATCCATGCTTGATAAAGACACCATCTCTAGCAAACCCCATTAAAAGCATGTCAATGTAGACTCCAAAATTCTGAACAAGGCCATGCCACCTGGGGAGGAAAACTATACATCATTAGAAAAAGCTCTTCTTATGCTATCGGGCACTAGTATGGTTTGGCTATGTGTCCCCACCCAAATCTCACCTTGAATTGTGATCATCCATCCCCACATGTCATGGGAGGAATCTGGTGGGAGGTAATTGAATCACGGGGGCGGGTTTTTCCCGGGCTGTTCTCGTGATGGTGAATAAGCCTCATGAGATCTGATGGTTTTATAAAGGGGAGTTTCCCTGCACAAAATCTCTTGCCTGCCTCATTGAAAACATCCTTTCGCTTTTCCTTCATCTTCCGCCATGATTGTGAGGCCTCCCCAGCCATGTGGAACTGTGAGTCCATTAAATCTCTTTCGTTTATAAATTACCCAGTCTCAGGTCTGTCTCTATTAGCAGCGTGAAAACGAACTAATACAGGCACGAAGTACATTTTGACTACGGATATCACGCAACATATGACCAGAGCGCCTATCACCAGTTGGCTGCCGTGGTGCTGTCAGGTCTACCAAGTCATAAAGTGACGTGAGCACAGAGCAATCTAGGATAACGTAAAAGTGCTGCATCCAGGATGGAGCCTGAGCATGTCTGGGGCAAAAGGAAGTTACACAAAGAGGCGGTCCAGACCCCATGTCATTCAGCGCCCTTGCATCCATTCTTCTCCCAAGCTTCTGTCCATGGCCCTGTGGGGTGCTGCCTATGACCAACCGATGGAGGAAACAGTCTGGGCCTGGTGTGAGGAAGACTGGACGCCTACTGCAGGACTGCCTGACTCAGAAGTGGTGCTGAAGTTTGTGGTGAGCACAGACTCTCTCCACAGAGTCTCTGCTTCACGTGGAGAAAAGTGCCCCAGGTAAGGATGCACTTGGCCTCCTGAGCAGTGGCTAAGGCTTGCCTGGTTTGTCAGGACCCTGGAAGAAGTGATCTGCGAAGGAGTTTGGGGAAGAGGCCTGCGGGTGGACCTAGGGGAGTCACCCAGTGTGTGGGACTTTTGGTATCATCATTGAGGCCCAGCCAGGAACATCCACTTTAGAGGAGGCACTGGATAAGCAGATGGACAGCACGACTCACCTTGATGTCAGCCAGCCGCTGTCCTCGGCCAGCCCAGTGTTCACACCATGGGCTGATGAGGGGAGTAACTTTGATGGGAGGGGTAGAGGTCGTGAATGTGCCTGACAGAATTGGACCACTAAGGCTCTGCTTGTCAGCAGCAGACACTAATACTGGGCTCCATGACATGGTACAACTTCTTTCTTTCTTTCTTTTTTTTTTTTGAGATGGAGTCTCCCTTTGTTTCCCAGGCTGGAGTGCAGTGGTGTGATCTCAGTTCACTGCAACCTCTGCCTTTCAGGTTCAAGCAATTCTGCCTCAGCCTGCCAAGTAGCTGGGATTACAGGTACCTGCCACCACACCTGGCTCATTTTTGTATTTTTAGTAGAGACGAGGTTTCACCATATCGGCCAGGCTGGTCTCAGATTCCTGACCTCAGGTGATCTGCCCGCCTCAGCCTCCCAAAGTGCTGGGATTACGGGCGTGAGCCACCGTGCCTAGCCAACATGGTACAATCTCTTGAGACCACTTAGGCACTTGGCAGCAAGTCGATTATATTAGAGACTTTCCACCCTAGAAATATGTGGCAGTGATTTCTTTGTGACCAGAATTGGTATAGCTTCCAGATATGGGTTTACATGTTTTGCCACTACTATCTAAGGGCACACAAAATGCCCAATTTATTGATAAGAGATCTTGCAAAACGCTGCCTTGCGTGAAGGGGCTCACTTTATAGCTAAGGAGGTGCAACAGTGGACGCATGACCAAAGGATCCACTGGCTCCGCCCCTCTCATGTCGCAGGTCTTTCTCAGACTGCTTTCCCCCATCAGCCAGTCTTCATCCTCCCATGCTCCTGACCACCCAGCCAAGTCCATGTATATTCGGATCCTGTCCTTGGGGCACATTTCCCTCCACACCAAGCGAAAGTTCTGCACTCTAGAAGGCTTTCCCCTCACCACCCCTTCTCAAGGTCACTTTTGAGTTGGGTTCTAGTACAGTAGCCATCCATTTTTAGCTAAACCATCTTTGAGCCAGGTCCAGCTCCTGACCTGGAAGAATATTGGAGTGTACTTTTAAAAGCATATCTTAGGGGGGCTGGTTAGCTCAGTTGGTTAGAGCATGGTGCTAATAAAAGCAGATCTTTTTGTTTTGAGACAGGGCCTCCCTCTGTTGTCCAGGCCTGAGTGCAGTGGTGTGGCCATAGCTTACTGCAATTGCGAACTCCTGGGCTCAAGTGATTCTCTCACCTCAGCCTCCCGAGAAGCTCGTACTACAGACACATGCCACTGCACCTGGCGAATTTTTATTTTATTTTTTAAAGTAGAGGCCAGGCACGGTGGCTCACTCCTGTAATCCCAGCACTTTGGGAGGCTGAGGCGGGTGGATTGCCTGAGGTCAGGAGTTCGAGACCAGACTGGCCAACATGGTGAAACCCCATCTCTATTAAAAATACAAAAATAAGCCAGGCATGGTGACAGGCACCTGTTACTGCAGCTACTCGGGAGGCTGAGGCAGGAGAATCGCTTGAACCCGGGAGGTGGAGGTTGTAGTGAGCTGAGGTCATGCCACTGCACTCTAGACTGGGTGACAAGAGCAAAACTCCATCTCAAAAAAAAAGATAGATAAATAAAGTAGAGACAAGGTCTTGCTGTATTGCCCAGGCTGGTAAAAGCACATCTGAGCCCCCAGATTGAGAGGACACCTCTGGGGTTGGCTTACTGTCCTTCAGGGAACAGTACATACCTTGGAACCAACCGTCATCACATGTGCTCTGCCCCTGAGGGGTAGCACATGGACATCTGGGAACCAACGCCTAGAAGTAGGAGTGGCCCTTCTCACCATCACCTTCAGAGACCCACCTGGGAAATGTAGGCTTCCTACACTTGTAACTTTATGTCTGCTGGGTTGCTGAGGGTTTGCCGGGAGGACACTTTCAATAGGGAATACAATACTGTTTCCATTGTACCTAAAGCTGTGGGCGCCAACTGGTGGGGTCATTTGGTCTCCTCCTGGCAGTGGACAGCAGGCAATGAGGGAGTCAGTGCGCTGACAGGTGACAGGTTGTCATGAGGAGACAGGCTTACTGCTACATGATGGGGGCAGAGAGACTCATGTTTAGAACCCACTAGGGCACCTCGGCTGGGTGCAGTGGCTCACGCCTGTAATCCCAGAACTTTGGGAGGCTGAGGCGGGTGGATCACCTGAGGTCAGGAGTTTGAAACTAGCCTGTCCAACATGGTGAAACCCTGTCTCTACTAAAAATACAACAATTAGCTGGGCATGGTGGTGGGTGCCTGTAGTCCCAGCTACTCGGGAGGCTGAGGCAGGAGAATCTCTTGAACTCAGGAGGCGGAGGTTGCAGTGAGCCGAGATCGTGCCATTGCACTCCAGCCTGGATGACAAGAGCGAAACTGCATCTCAAAAAACAAAACAAAACAAAAATACAACCCACCACGGCACCTCTTCCTGCTCTGCACTTATATAACTGTGAATAGACAATTACAGCAACTACAATGTGACAAGAGGGTGACAACTAGGGGTGCAGGCGCTCAGAGATGACCCATCAGACAAATACTGGCCTAGAATGAGGGAAATTTAGAATGGAGAATAGAGGAGAAAGATGAAAATCAGTTACACTCTGAGGACCAACCAGTAGAAACTTGTTCCACTCATTTTTCTCTTCACAGCCTTTTCTTCTAGAAATTGTGACTAGCCCCTGTCGCAGAGGATTACCTTGACAGGCACAAATGCATCTGGCTGGTGCAACAGGTGGCCAGTACTCTACTCATGTCCCCTGTGACCTTGTACCATTTTTGGGCACACTAGTTCCTGAGGGTTTTCTCTCCCAGCAGTCAAGACCCACATCTCTTTGTTGGAGGGCTGCCCTCCAGCGGCCAGAGCTGGAAATGCCTGAGAATTTATTAGTATATTCCCTTGGGGCCGCCCTTGGCCAATAGTTGATGGCTCCTGGGGCATAAACTCTCAGCTCTTTTGCTGCTAATTAGGACAGTTCTCAAGTGTGACCTATGTTGTCTCCAGAGCTCTCTCTGGGATTGAGTTGAAGGTAGTCTATATGCGACTTTGACATTGTTACCCTTACTTGGCCTCCTCACCTTCCTCTCCCTAATTCTCCATTCCTTTACCATTTTTTCCTAATAAATTACTTTTACATGAATTATTACTATTACTATTACTATTATTATTATTTTGAGATGGAGTCTGGCTGTGTTGCTCAGGCTGGAGTGCAGTGGTGTGATCTCAGCTCACTGCAATCTCCTCCTTCCAGGTTCAAGTGATTCTCTAATCACCACCTTCCAGCTTCAAGCGATTCTCCTGCCTCAGTATCCCGAGTAGCTGGGATTACACCAGGCCTGGCTAATTTTTGTATTTTTAATAGAGATGGGGTTTCACCATATTAGCCAGGCTCGTCTCAAACTCCTGACTTCAAGTGATCTGCCTGCCTCGGCCTCCCAAAGTGCTGGGATTATAGGCGTGAGCCACCGCGCCCAGCCCACTTTTACATGAATTCTGGTCTGGACACTTTCAATAGGGAATACAATATGGTTTCCATCGTACCTAAAGCTGTCGATGCCAACTGGTCAGGTCATTTGGTCTCCTCCTGGCAGTGGACAGCAGGCAATGAGGGAGTCAGTATGCTGACAGGTGACAGGTTGTCATGAGAAGACAGGCTTACTGCTACACGATGGGGGCAGATAATTTAAGCTAAGACATTTTCTTAGGTGTTTGAAGTGAGAGAACCAGATGTGTTAATTTCGTAATCAGAGTTTAAGTGTCTAAGGGAATTTAATTTTCTAAGTCATGTTAAACATTTAAAGATGATTTGGTCAGGTAAGAGTTCATCGAAATATTAATAAAGGGATAAATAAAAGTGGCTGTTCTTTTTCATATAAAATTAGTTAGGTTTATAAATAAAATAACAACATTTAAAAATAGAGCTTCAAATTTTAAAATAAATTAGGTTTCTAATTCATAACTAATACAGTTGACTTGAAGAAAATAGATATCTTTAGAAATTGCTTTTCAGGTTGGAGAGTCCTTTTTGAGCAGCAGAAGCTCATTATATTTCGAAAAAAATAAATATTGAATGAATAAATTCCAGGCTTAACTTTATGCTTATAAATTTCTGTAGGTATATTCTTCATTGTAAGTGTGAATTATCAAAAATATCCAGCAAGGTATATAAAGTACTCAAGTCACCATCAAAACGTCAAGCCTGAACTAAAAATTAGAAGCACTCAAACCAAAATTGACAAATGGGATCTAATTAAACTAAAGAGCTTCTGCACAGCCAAAGAAACTATCATTAGAGTGAATAGGCAACCTACAGAATGGGAGAAAATTTTTACAATCTACCCATCTGACAAAGGTCTAATATCCAGAATTTATAAGGAGCTTAAACATATTTACAAGAAAAAACAAATAACCCTATCAAAAAGTGGGCAAAGAATGTGAACAGACACTTCTCAAAAGAAGACATTTACGTGGCCAACAAACATAAGACAAAAAGCTCAACATCACTGATCATCAGAGAAATGCAAATCAAAACTACAATGAGATACTATCTCACGCCAATCAGAATGGTGATTATTAAAAAGTCAGGAAACAACAGATGCTGGAGAGGATGTGGAGAAATAGGAACTCTTTTACACTGTTGGTGGGGATGTAAATTAGTTCAACCATTGTGGAAGACAGTATGGCAGTTCCTCAAGGATCTAGAACCAGAAATACCATTTGACCTAGCAATCCCATTACTGGGTATATACCCAAAGGATTATAAATCATTCTACTATAAAGACACATGTACACATATGTTTCTTGCAGCACTATTTACAATAGCGAAGACATGGAACCAACCCAAATGCCCATCAATGATAGACTGGATAAAGAAAATGTGGCACATATACACTATGGAATACTATGCAGTCATGAAAAGGAATGAGATCATGTCCTTTGCAGGTATGTGGATGAACCTCAGCAAACTAACACAGGAACAGAAAACCAAACATCTCATGTTCTCACTCATAAGTGAGAGTTGACCATTGAGAACACATGGACACGGAGAGGGGAACAACTTACACCAGGGCCTGTTGGGGGTCGGGGGTGATGGGAAGGAACTTAGAGGACAGGTCAACAGGTGCAGCAAACCACCATGGCACACATTTGCCTATGTAACAAACCTGCACCTTCTGCACATGCATCCCATTTTTTTTTTTAGAAGACATAAAGAAAAAAAATTAGAAGCACTCAGAAATTATCCCAGGTACTCATTTACCAAACTAGACAACTAATTACAATTATGTTCATCAATGCATATAAAATAAGTAGTTCAACATAAAAATGAATCTATAAAAAGGTGCATCAATAATCATAAATGCAAGATATCATTACATCCCATTCTGCTAATCATCTGAGATAACTACAATTTTAAAATCTGAAATTTCACCTTGAAAGGTGAGATAAATACAGTTGAATATATTTTCAGGTGTGTCTGTTCGTAAGTGCAATGTTTAGTTTTACTGAAGGAAATGAGGGCAGAATTCAGAAAATGAAATAAAGCAGTATTCATTTTATTACGAAAACAGGTAGTGAAAATTTTATTGGCATTTTCCTAACTGTATAGAACTTAGTAAAACACTTCATGCTTTAAGAAACGTTTCTGTTCTTGATACAAATTTAGGGCTTAAATGCTTATCTTTGGTAAATTACTTTTACCGTCTGATTATGATGACAGATCTCCCATAGCTTAAAGCAGAATTCCTCTCTATTTACTTAGGTCTTTGATTGTACAACAAAGTGGGGGCTGAATATAAATATTCTTACATGACCCCCTTTCTCTGGGGAAGCAAAGGAGAATGAATTATAGGGGAGAAACATGGAAGTATAAATATTACTCTGTCTAAATTATTTGGCAGTTATGCTAGTCTGTATTTTAAAAACCTAAACAAAGTAAACATTCAAGTTTGTTCCTCAGTACATGAATTTTGAAGCAAATTTATAGTTTTTTGTTTCACAGAGAACCACGCATGTCGTATCTGTTAAATTTTTTTATGTAGTTATTCAGAAATATTGGAAAAACAGACCAGGTAAATAAGTATAGGCAATTCTAAATTCTAATTTATGTAATCATAATGTAATTATAAATATTAAGTTAGATTAGAAATATTTCAGAAACAGATTTTTCTCTTTCAGTTAAAAAATATTTCTATGAGCATATATTAACGGAATATATCATAATTGAATAAATATAGGTCCTACTTTAAGGAAGTTCATTCTTTCTCTCTCTCTCTCTCTCTCTGTCTCTCTCAGCATCTGAAAGGGAAAAGCTGGTCTGTGGTGGACGCAGCAGATTTTATAGGCAGGCTTGAGGAGGCGGTGTCTGATTTACATAGGGCCCCCAGATTGGTTCAATCAGGTGTGACATTTACATTGTGGCAGGGAAGGCTGGTTGCCCCACCCTCATCTTACTTTGCAAATGGACTTTCCACTTGGCCAGCGCCATCTTGTCTGCTCCATACTGTACACGTGGCTGGCAGAAAGAGAAGATGGAGCTGCCATTTTGAACATGCCTAGTCCCAGGTAGCCTTTTCCATGGGCACAACTTCTGGCATTCACCTGTGCAAGCTTCCAGCTTGCTTGCCTATGTTTGCAGCTCGATTTTACAGGGTGCTCTTTCTTAGAAAAGTAAATGATTTGGGGGCCGCTTTTTATTAAAAGGAAAACCTTAGCAAGGAATCCCGTACCCTCACTATCTGCCTAAGTAATTTCTTTTTAAGTCCTGCCTATATCAGAAATAATATGAATATATGATGAATTCACTTTCAGAATTTTTTTTTTTTGAGACAGTCTCGCTCTGTCACCCAGGCTGGAGTGCAGTGGCGTGATCTCAGCTCACTGCAACCTCCGCCTCCTGGGCTCAAGTGATTCTCCTGCCTCAGCCTCCAGAGTAGCTGGGGCTACAGGCATACCCTACCACGCCTGGCTAATTTTTGTATTTTTAGTAGAGACAAGGTTTCACGATGTTGTCCAGGCTGGTCTCGAACCCCTGGCCTCAAGCAATCCACCCGCCTCGGCCTCCCAAAGTGCTGGGATTACAGGAATGAGCCACCGCACTTGGCCCCAGAAATATTTTTCTGATCTTTTGCAATGCCGGGGATGGTAGTTACACTGGTCATGCCCTCCATACAGTGACTTAACCAGCTGGTGTAGACACGTACAAGCAACGAAGACATCTTCCCAGCTGTTCTGATTTTGTGTTTGTTTTTATCTTTTAATTTAACTTCACTTAGCAGTAATAAAGACATTCTTCTATGTTATATTTTAGAAGTTTTATAGTTTTTCTCTTCATCTTTAGGTCTTTATTTCCTTTTGAATTGATTTTGGTGTGCAATCTATTTTTGTATAGGGGTCCAGTTGCCCCAGGATTATCTATTGAAAAATCCTTCTTTTTTTCCTGTCTGCCATTCCACCTCTGTCCCTGATTGAAAACACCTTTATAAAATTATGACTGACACAGTGAAAGAGATCTAACCTGACCAACTCCATCTTGGTTCTAACCTTTAGGCTGTCCTCATTCCTTCCTGGGCATAGGCTGGACCAACTTTGGGAGAAACTTAGTTTATAGTTTAAAACAAAGATGATAACAGCCCTTTCCCAAAACAAACCTCCTCCTTGCCTGGGGACTAGACTGCCTTTGTAGGGCTAACAAATTAGCCACAAGATTAGAAATTATGGTTTAGGAGTCATGCTGCTGGAGACTACAAGATTCTGACCCTCCCTAAACTGCTCCTAAGATCAGTGCTTGAGATATTTTGCAGACTCTACACTTGATGGATCAGCTGGCACCACCCAGATTGATAAATTGGCCCATCCGATTTTGTGTGCCCCACCCAGGAACTGACTCAGTGCAAGAGGACAGCTTCAACTTCCCATGATTTCATCTCCTACCTAACCAATTAGCACTCCTGGCTCACTGGCTTCCGGCTTCCTCCCACCCACCAAGTTGTCCTTAAAAACTCTGCTCCCTGAATTCTCAGGGAGACTGATTTGAGTAATAACAAAACTCCGGTCTCCCACACAGCCGGCTCTGAGTGAATTATACTTTCTCTGTTGCAATTCCCCTGTCTTGATAAGTTGGCTCTGTCTAGGCAGTGGGCAAGGTGAACCCATTGGGCAGTTCCATTATCAAGTCTCTGTAAGTATGGGGGTTCTGTTTCTGCCTTCTGATCTGTTTTATTAGTGTGTTTGTCTCTGAGCCAATGCCACACTGGCTTAATTCTTAAAGCTTTGTAATATGTTTGGAAAGATGATAAAAGCAAATCTTTCCATGTTTCTTTCCTACATCTTAAGGAGTGAATTGGCAATTCTTGGACATTTGCATTTACACATACATTTTAGGATCAGTTTGTCAGTTTTTTCAAAAGCAAAAAGCTGCTGTGATTTCGTTTAGAGTTACATAAAATCTATCAATCAATTCAGTGATTAAACTGGAATACTAAGTCTTAACAATTCTTGAACACAGTGTACCTCTGCATTTTAAAGCTTTTTCAGTGTCTCTCAAAACAAACTTAATTTTCTTCGTAGAGGTCTCACACATCTTTATATCTGGAAATGTAGTTTTTGATGTTATTATAAGTGATGTCTCTAAAATTTAATTTTCTGATTATTTGCTACTTATAGGTTGGACTACAATTCATTTTGATATGTTGATTTTGTGTCAAGGTAAACAGATAAATTCTGCTATTAATTTTAATAATTTATCAGTGGGTAAATTTGGACTTAAGTACATAGTTTTAGTGTAAATCTCCTGAAAGTTTTCCCTTTCTTTTCTATTTCTTTTTCTTGCTTCATCATGTTAGCTAGAATGTCCAGTATAGAGTTGATTAGAAGAGTTGATAACAAGCAGCCTTGTTATGTGCTGATCCCAAAGCCTGTAAGTGTTTCAACTGTAAGCATGATATTTACTGTACATTTTTTGGTAGATGTCCTTATCAGATTAACGTTTACTCTATTCCTAATTTGCTATGGATTTTAAGCATAGAGATTAATTTTGGTCCAGCACAGCAGCCTGTAATTCCAACACTTTGGGAGGCCAAGGCAGGCAGATCACTTGAGGCCAGGAGCTGGAGACCAGCCTGGCTGACATGGTGAAACCCCATCACTACTAAAAATACAAAATTAGCCAGGCATGGTGGCCTACACCTGTAATCCCAGCTATTTGAGAGGCTGAGGTGAGAGGATCGCTTGAACCTGGGAGGTGAAGGTTGCAGTGAGCCGAGATTGTGCCACTCACTGCCCTCCAGCCTGTGTAACGGAGTGAGACTGTCTAAAAAAGAAAAAAAAAAAAACGAAGAGAGAGAGATTAATTTTGATTTTGATCAAAGCTGTTTTTCTGTATTTATTTATTGACATTTTTCTTTAATCTGTTAGTGTTTACATGAATTAATTTTGCAATGTTAAATCAACCTTCAATTCCTGGAATAAACCCAGTTTGATTTTTATATATTTATATATTTTATCTTTTCTCATTTTATTTTGAGACGGAGTTTCGTTCTGTTGCCCGAGCTGGACTGCAGTGGCATGATCACAGCTCACTGCAGCCTTGACCTCTGGGGCTCAATTGATCTTCCCACCTCAGTCTCCCGAGTAGCTGGGACTACAGGCATGAACCACTGTGCCTGGCCATATTTACATATTTTTAATATATTAATGAATTCAGTCTAACTTTGTTTTTCAGGATTTTTGTATCTATGTTCAAGAATGAAATTGGCGTCAAACTTTCCTTTCTTGCACCATCTTCACTGAGTTTTATGTTGAGGTTATGCTAGTGTCATAAAAAATTATTTAGAGTTGGAGATTGTGCCCCCTTCCTCATTTGTAAATCTCTAGAAGAGTTTGTGTAATACCACAAATATTCTTTCTTGACAATTTGTTAGAACTCATGGTTGCCATTAGTTGGGTGCCCAGCTAATTTTTGTATTTTTAGTAGAGGTGGGGTTTTGCCATGTTGGCCAGCTTGGTCTCAAACTTCTGACCTCAAGTGATCCTCTCACCTCGGCCTCCCAAAGTGCTGAGATTACAGGCATGAACAACCACACCCAGCCTTGGGAATTTCATTTGATATTATTATTACCAATTTACATAGTATTACTTAATCAATATTCACGGACAATCAGCTACAGATGATCTGTTTCTTTGTTCTTTATTCCTTCATACTCTTCAGACCAGCTGTCTTGAGTCACTTTCTCTCTGCCTGAGTACATCCTTTAGTAATTCACTTAGGGTCTGAAAAAAGACAAATGCTGACAGTTGGGTTTATTAGGATCCACCACCTGAGATGGGAATGGAATAAGGACCCTGAGTTCTAGAAGGGGCACTATTTTACTCTACTCAAAGTTGAAATCACGGTCTCTGCACTTTGCATTTTCCCAGTGTCTGAGGGAACATGGCCCCGGGAGAGGAGGAGAATGAGACGGTGGTTCAGATCTGCTGATGTAGCTGTGGTCAGTCACTGGAGAGAAGAATAGGCATGTGGATTTCTGCTCCTCTGAGATGGATCCATCACTGACTACTGAACTTGCTTTCTCATTGGCTCAGCTTAAGAAGGTTCTAGAGGTGAGAAAAGAGTTCACAAATTCATTGGTCTGAATGAGGTGAATTTCTGAGATATGCTTTTATTTTGGAGAACAGTATACACATTTAACTTCTATTTTCAGTGTAGAAAAAATGTCTATCATGGTTTTTGTCACTCTTATTAAAACAGAGAAAGGGTAAAATGCAGTTATGGTTATAGGTTCTCAGTTATGTCTGAAAAGAAAAACTGAAGTAAAATTTATTTTATCAAAAATGATCAGGAAATCTTCCCACTACCATGTAGGATCAAGGACGTGAAACAACCAAAACCAAAGAGCAGCTGGAGACCACTTGCCAGTGATTAGCACGAGGTAAGCTGCAAAGAACTTTGAATTAGGTCAGTCTAAATAATAGGGCGTTTTTCAAGTCCTTGCCTTGGGAAGATCAGGAACACGGTGAATAATTGGGATTACCTTTGTCTCACTAAGAGCCAAACCCCAGGTGTTGTAAGGCTACAAAGCTATCTCATTGTCTTCCTGTATCATCCAACCCTGAGATCTTCCGTGACGTTTTAAATTGCTTATGCAACTTAAAAGCAACGCAAATGGAGTACAGTATTCAAACATAGTTTTGTGTTTGTAGAGAACATAAGAAGCTGATATGAATGGATTCAAAGTGCGTGTAGGAAAAAATGTGTCTGCTATCTTTGTGATTTGTTGCTAAGGAAATGTTTCATAGAATATTAGTACTGGATGAGCCCAAAGAAATAATAATATGAAGCCATGTGATATTTGGGACCCACTTACACTAAAAATTATTGTTTATTACATTTACATTACATTATTTGTTCTTTATCTGAAATCCAAATTTACCAGAGCGTCTTTTGTTTTTATTTGCGAAATCTGGCACCCCTATTGAAAAACCTGCTCCCCAGGCTTCAGCAATATCTCACTAGGTAGAAAAAGTTAGGTTAAAGTTGAATTGCCTGCTATTTTAGAATGTCTAAATATATTCAGAAGGCAAACTATTGGAAGATTTTTTTTAAAGCTCATTTTATATTCAAAACTTAGAAGTAAGGCTCAAGGAGGAAGGCGTGTCCTTCCAATGTCATTTTAGAGCATTGTTGAATAGGTCTATCTGAAGATTATTTAAATATTTAGGGTAATGTTCTTGTTTGTCCCACGATCTATTAATGATTAAAGGGCCGAAGTCTGTGAAGTTACATGTTATCGTGAGGTATTTGTCTGGCAGTGATGCAAATCAATTCTGTCTGGTAGAAAAGATAACCTAAAAGGTTATAATTACTGCTTTAGCATGTTGCAGGACATTAACCTGTTTTGTATAACCTAGAGCTCTTATGCCAACTTTTTTTTCTTTTTTTCAAAAATAAAATCTTTAAAACTTTAAAGCAATTTTTTTTTTTTTGTAAATCTAAGACAGTTTTAGATTTACAAAATTTGTGAAGATAATACATAACAGAGCAGGAGTATTGCCATCTTGGACAAGCACTGTCATTTTAAGTTCACCTTGATCAAAAACTGCCTAAATCCAAAGTCAGCCTATGACTGTAAACCACAAATGACATCTCTGACTGGAAACATTCCAAATCCCTCCCTGACCAGAGATGTGCCAGCCCTGAGACAACTTTCTCACCAGCCAGAAAGATGTCAGCCCCAAAGATAACCTCCCCTCCGCCCAGAGGCATTCCAACCCTGCCATAAACTTCTCCCCTACACAGACATATTCCAAGCTTGTGATAAACCCTCTCACCCTGAAACCAATATATACTCTTAGTCTGTAAGAGAGAGTGCTCCTGACTGAAATTGGCCAGAAGCCCCTCTCACGTTTTTTCCACAAAAATAAACCTATCTTTGACTGTTAAGCCACGTTTCATGTTTCTTTCCTTTTTCTTTAACTCTTACAGTACAGAGGGTTGCTGCTTGCCTCATCCCCACTTTTTCCTATTATTAAGCTTATGTTAATATGGTGCATTTGTCACAACTGACCAACATTGATATATTATTATTAACTGAAGCCCATACTTTATTCAGATTTCCTAATGTCCTTTCTCTGTTCCAAGATCCCATCCAAGTTACTGCATTATAAATAGTAGTCACTGCCTGGGTGCAGTGGCTCACACCTGTAATCCCAGCATGTTGGGAGGTCAAGATGGGTGGAACACCTAAGGTCAAGAGTTTGAGTTTTTTTTTTTTTTTTTTTTGAAACCCTGTCTTTACTAAAAATACAAAAAATTAGCCGGGTGTGGTGGTACATGACTATAATCCCCACTACTTCGGAGGCTGAGGCAGGAGAATTACTTGGACCTGGAAGGTGGAGGTTGCACTGAGCTGAGATCATGCCACTGCACTCTAGCCTGGGTGGCGAGCGAGCTCTGTCTCCAAAAAAAAAAAAAAAAGTAGTCACTAACATTCTTTTCTCAAATACCTGTAAATACCCATTTCCTCAAATGTTCCTTGAGCCAGTTTTGCCATCTTGCTAGTTCTCTTATTAATGAGTAGAAAAAAATTTTTTTGACATGCATTCATTCTCTACCTTATACATAAATTACATTTTTAACCTTTTGAAAAGTTAACTTTGGTGCCTTCTTATAAGAAAGGGAGGGATGAGGCCTATGGTTATGCATCGTGACTCTGTTGTGACTTTTCCAGCCTAACAGAGGCTGGAGGAGAAAGACAGCATTGTGGAGTGAAATCCAGTTTCTCTTTCTTACAGAAAAATGCAGCTGACCAGGTTGTAGTCAAGAACTAAGCTCACCTAACTGAGTAGGAATGTCTGATTGTCGAAAGTCAGTAACAACGGATGATTTAAGTCTTCTTAATGTCTTCACATATTTTCTAGATGTATACAAAACCATTCTATTTATGATAAAAAATACGTAATTAAAAATTATATCTCAAAAAGCCTTCTAGGAACGTTTTCAAGGCTCAGATTTTCAAACCATGAAGCACCAGTAATTAGGAGGAAGAGTTAAAGGTTTATTTTAAAACTGCAGGGGAAACCACAGTGATAGTAATCTATGATTAATCTGTGATTAATAACGGTTGAAAATTTGTTAGAAGATACCTGAACATATTTTGGCATTTGTATTTCTTTAATGTTTTCTGTAAAGGAAATGTTGTTTATTATTGGTAAAGCAAAATTTGTTTCTGTTAATTTTGGACTGCTAATTTTTTTCTAAAAAATATAATTTAATGCCATTATGGCCTCTCCTATACCGTTATCCACCTCTGAGAAAGCTTAACAATTTAGATCATGAAGTCCATAGGAAGAGAACATTGTTCAATTGTTGGCAACCATCAGCATTTCATAAATAGCTCCAAAACGAAACTGCCTTCGCAAAATTATGACTCAGACAGTGAAAGAGATCTAACTTAATCGACTTCCTCTTGCTTCTAACCTCCAAGCTGTCCTCGTTTGTTCCTGGGCAAAGGCTGAACTAACTTTAGGAGAAATTTAGTTTGTAGTTTAAGACAAAGATGCTAACAGCCCTTTCCCAAAGCAGATCTCCTTCTTGCCTGGGGACTAGATTGCCTTTGTAGAACTAACATTAGCCACAAGATTAGAAATTATGGTTTAGGAGTCATGCAGCTGGAGACTACAAGATTCTGACCCTCCCTAAGCTGCTCCTAAGATCAGTGCTTGAGTTATTTTGCAGACCCTGCACTTGATGGATCAGCTGGCACCACCAAGATTGGTAAACTGACTCATCTGATCGTGTGGCCCCACCTGGGAACTGACTCAGCACAAGAAGAGAGCTTCGACTCCCTGTGTTTTCATCCCTGGCCAATCAGCACTCCTGGCTCACTGGCTTCCTCCACCCACCAAGTTGTCCTTAAAAACTCTGCTCCCCGAATGCTCCGGGAGACTGATTTGTCTTTTCTGACTGTGTTTTTTGCTTTATAACATGCCTTGTAATTTTTTTGATGATAGCCAGTTACGATGTATCAGGTACAAGGAACTGAGGTAGGAACTGGGACTTGCAGTTTTATGAAACTCTGGCTAGAAAGTGGCTGTGTTTGCTGTTTGCTTCTAGTTGGAAGTGTCAGAGGTTAAAATAATCTCCAATAATCTTATTTTTGTCTCTCCTATCGTCTTCGGGTTTCCTCTGGGACTTTTTCCTAAATAGGGTCTGAGGCTTGTAATTCTTTCAGCTGTAATCTCCTGCTGATGTGATGGGAAGGTGTAGGGGAGGGGAGGTGTTCTATCCGTTTAGGATTAGGCCTTGGCCTTTTAGTGAGCCTGTGCCCCCGGGCTGTCTTCTCAGCACCCCTTTGCCCTCCCTCTCCCCTTCAGGGAAGACAGGAAGGTGAGATGGGGCTGAAGTTGGGTATTTCCCTTCCCTCAGGTTGATTAGACTCTGGTAAATCCCAAATGGGCTGGGCTCTGGTAAGGTAGTTTTCCTTGAGGGCAGGGTTTTGTTAAGGAGAACAGAATCTCTTGGGCATACAGTTGATTCTTGCTTAGGGGCACTGACACCCCCCTTCCCCCTGCACAGTCAAAAATTCAAGCCTAAGTTTTGACTCCTCCACAACTTAACTACTAACAGCTTACTGTTGGCCGGAAGCCTGACTGATAACATAAACAGTTGGTCAACAAATATTTTGTACGTTATATGTATTATATGCTATATTCTTACAATAAAGTAAGATAGAGATGATAAAATATTAAGAAAATCACTGCTGGGTACAGTGGCTGACACCTGTGATCCCAGCACTTTGGGGGGCCAAAGCAGGTGGATTGCTATATCCCAGGAGTTCAAGACCAGCTTGGGCAATATGGTGAAACCCTATCTCTGCAAAAAATACAAAAATTAGCTGTATGTGATGGTGTGCGCCTGTAGTCTCAGCTACTCAGGAGGCTGAGGCAGGAGGATTGATTGAGGCTGGGAGGTCAAGGCTGCAGTGAGCTGTGATCAGTGCCATTGCACTCCAGCCTGGGCAATAGAGCAAGACCCTGTCTCAAAAAAAAAAATAATAATAGAAAGAAAACTGGGAGTGGATCATCATAAAAGTCTTCATCCTTTAAGTCTTCATGTTTAGCAGACCGAGGAGGGGGAAGAGGATGGTGACATGGTTTGTGTCCCCACCCAAATTTCATCTCAAACTATAATCCCCAGATGTTGGAGGAGGGGCCTGGTGGGAAGTGACTGGATCATGGGGGCAGATTTCCCCCTCGCTGTTCTCAGCATAGTGAGTGACTTCTCATGAGATCTGGTGGTTTTTAAAGTATGTCACGTCTCCCCTCACTCTTGGAAGATGTGCTTGCTTCCCCTTCACCTTCCACCATGACTGTAAGTTTCTTGAGGCCTTCCAGCCATGCTTCTGTACAGCCTGTGCAACTGTGAGTCAATTAAACCTCTCTTCTTCATAAATTACCCAGTCTCAGGTAGTTCTTTATAACAGTATGAGAACGGGATAATAGAGAAGGGATGGTCTTGCTGTCTCAGGGGTGGTAGAGGAGGAAGAAAATCTGTATATAAGTGGGCCCTTGCAGTTCAAACCTGTGTTGCTCAAGGTCAACTGTATTTCAGATAGTTACTTTTTCCCCTCACCTGACTGAAGTGTAAGGGACTTTTCCCTGATCTTCACTGTGAGAGCCTAGAGGAACTCCTGGAGGTAAAACTCATGAAAATGTCCTCCCCACCCCAAGACTGAGCCTCCAGAGTTTTAACTCTCCTGCAAGTTCATGCTGAGTCTCCAGAAGTTTATTAACTGCAGTTCAAGTGCTCCTACCAGCACTGGCCCCACCCTAGGGCTCCTGCTTCTGGACTTCTGTTCCTGCTAAGCTGTGATTCTTGGTATCCTCTTCTCTTTCCAGCTTCTGACCAGCAGCTTGCCCTGTGACGTCTGTTCTCTGATGAATCTAAGAGGGATTGCTGGTTTTCATTTTGTTCAGCTTTTATCTTGTTTTGAGAATGGTGGTGGTGACTTCCAAGCCCTTATATGTGGAAGAAAGTAGGAAGCCCTTGTGGTTCTGTTAGCTCTACTGTCCTGGAACTCTGTGAAATGGATCATGGGTCCTTCACACTTCGCAGCCTGAATGTTTGAATGGCTTCTTTCTTTGTAATGACATGCAAAATATGATATGAATGATACAAATGAACTTTCGTTCCCTCTATTTTTTGGAACATTAGAAACAACCCCAAAGGTCATGATGCAAATGGCAAAATAGCTTATAGGAAATCACACACAATTTGTATGTGGCAGGTCTAGGATTCAAACCTGGTCAGTCTGACTCCAGAGTCCAGGCAGTTAATCAGGAAGTGTCCAGTCTCCTAAATGTAACTCAACTACCTTATCTTTTAGTTAGAGCTGGGAATATACATGTAGTGTTGTCTTGCTCTGTTGTTGGTGATAATTTTGATCACTTGGTTAAGGTGGTTCTACCAGATTTCTCTAGTCATTGTTTTTTAAAATATTTATTCCCATATTTTATTATATATGTATGTATATGTATATACACATACATATATATATATATATTTTTTTTTCCCTTCTGGCCCTCCTGTTAAGATTCTATTGCTTCTACTTCTGCATCTTTAGTTCTTTCTTTGTAGTTTAAAGCTCTATTTTTCTCTGTTGCTTTATCAAATTATTAAAAATGTCTTCATCTGATCTTCCAATTTACTAATTTGCTCTTCAGTAGTAAGCATCCAACTATCACATCTATTGTTTTTGTTACTTAAAATATTATTTTTATACATAAATTTCTAGTTGATTCTGTTTTCCTTGCTTCTTATTTTGGTATCATATTAGTAATATCATCACTTACAGGGCTAGCACACTGTACAACTCAAAGGTATCATTCTCCGGGAATGCAGTGTGACTGGTGCCGCAGGAGTTGTGCAATGAGGTAGCTCTGAGTCCCTGATATCCTTAAGCATTTTTATCATGCTTATTTAAATTTCTTGGTCTACCTTTAGGTGAAACATGTTGTTTCATCTGTCGTCTTTCTTTTATTGTTATACTTAGGGAAGTAATTACTTTGGCTGAGGGTTTTTTTTCTTCCTCTGGAATTATCAACTACTCTTTCAGGTAATATATGTGGCTCTAGTCTGTATCAAGATATGTCATAATACAGTAGGAGTGTGGAGAGAAAGGGACTGGAAGGGTGATTTCCTCCTGTTTGGACACTACAGTATGAACATCACCATGGCCTAAGCTGTGCTCACCAATATCTGTAGCGAAGGGTTAGACATGATGGTCCCAAGGCATTTAGAGAGAGAGGCAAAAATGGAACATGGAAAGCTGTTCTCCAACCTGTCCTCCCACTGTTTCTTCCAATGCACTCTGCCTCCTCAGACCTCTCTCATACACATTGATTCAGGACTAAGTTCAGTGGTTTCTCTTATTTTTTTTTCCTTCTGTAGCACATGTTTCTATAATTTCTCCAGGGTTAAATTTGGGGGAGAGAGCCAGCACTTAGCTAAATATATCTAAGTTTGCCATCTTAGTAGTATATAAACTAACTCATATATCTAGTTCAAGAAACTATTTGATAAGTTCCTAAGAAATTTATGTGTAGCATAAATAAAATGGACACAAGTACTAAGATTTTGGTAGGCAGAATTTCAAAGATGTGCCCTCAAGATTTCTGTCCCCTTGTTATTCAATCAAACCCTAATCTAGGCACTGGTATGAAGGGGCTTTGCTGATGTAGTTCAGGTTACTAATCAGTTGACTTTACAATAGTGAGATTATCCTGGATTATTCAGGTGGACCAAATGTCAATGCATGAGCCCTTAAAAGCAGAAGAGGAAGGAGGAAGAGTAGGTTAGAGAGATACAGCAGGAAGAAGAGGTGAAGGGAGATTAAGTTAGAGAGATATGAAACATGAGAAGGACATGACCTACCAACATTGGCTTTGAAGATGGGTGAAGGGGGCTGTGAGCCAGGGAACGTGGTGGTCTTTCGAATGACTGGGAGCATGACTTCCAGCCAACAGCCAGCAAGGAAATGGAGACCTCAGTTCTACAATCACAAGGAACTGAATTCGACCAACAACCTGAATGAGCTTGAAACAGATTTATTTCCAGAGCCTCCAGATAAGAGCCCCACTGGCTGACACCTTGGCTTTAGCTTTGTAATACCTGAAGCAGGAAAACCAGCTGAGTTCACCCAGATTTCTGACCTACAGAATTGTGAGATAATACATTTATATTTTAAGCTGCTAAATTTGTGATAATTTGTTATAGCTGCCATAGAAAAGCAAAACAAAGATTTACATGTAATGGAGTGCCCTGGCTGAAATCTTACTTTGATATTTTTGAAACCTCCAAGTGAGTTGGAAAAAACCCCCCACAACCTAATGAAAAGTGGTGTAATAGTGCAACAGGGCTTGCTCATCCCTGCCTCTCCCAGCACAAACAGAGGTGGCAGGCAGTCATAAAGATAGCTCAACAAAGATGAATGCACAATTAAGAATAACCAAACTTTGAGATGAGCCCCATGATAAACGAGAAAAAATAAATTCAGCCAATATAGACTTATCCCTAAAAAAGCAAAAGTAATGAAGCAATCAGAATAGGACTTTTAATATATCTCATATAGCCAGAGAGGTAAGAGAAAGTATTGTGTTACGAAAATAGTATCAAGTGATTATGAAACAAGGACATTTCAGTAAGGAAAATATAGTCAGTTCTGCTATAAAGTGACATATGCACTCCTAAAAATCAAAGTACTATGTAAAATCGTGTAACAAAAACCACCAGGCTTATGGGGAAGAAGGGAATAGGGCACAACACTAAAAATGTTGACCCTTAAAAATGCTCCTATCTAAAAAAAGATAGAACCCCAAGAAAAAAATGGTGACACAGTTTTACACATGCTAACTTGTTAAGAAATATATAAATACCACAACAAATATGGCATGCTACTTTAAAAAAGACCTAAAGGTTGTGTGTAGAAGTGGGCATTGGAAAGGATGTGAGTGGTGGAAGGAGGGTTATTTGAATTAGGATGGAAAGTTGTAACCCAGCTGTGGATGGATGTGGCTCATAACACATGTGGTATACCAAGGTAGCTGGTTGATGTTTGAGATAGGTGTGTGCACATGAATTTTGTGTATTACTATGTAGGTCAGTTGCGTGCATTTTTTATGGGTCGGTTTGTGTATTTTGTGGACTAAATCACACATCAGCACATAAATCACATTAGGTCTAATTGGTCCTTAACATGTCAATTGTATCAGAACAAGCTCACATTTTTAAAAAAATGATAAAGCAGAATAATTGTAACTTAAACAAAACTCTTTAGTCAGTTAATTCAAGAGTTAAGAGTTAAAACAACAACAACAAAATATATTTAGTAATTTGAGAGCTCAGACAATTTACAATGTTTAGACATTCATTGAAAGAATTCTTAGGGCTCCAATAAGAAGAATAATGAATCCAGGGGGAAATAGTGAGATGCAGGAAACTATTAGTGAACAACAACAACAAAAAACCCAAAACCCACAACTTTTTTTAATTAAATACAATTTTATTATTTATAAATTGAAAAAAATGTTGAACCTAACACCCAACATCCCAGACCAGTATGAAAGTCACAGGAAATGGAGGTAATGGAGGAGGGCCAGGGAAGGTAGAATAAAAGCAAACTGATTCTCTTCTTGCCTGGAGGTTGGAAGTAGAGTAAGATAGAAATTAATTGACTGTAGGTTTTGCTATTAAATATTAAATTTAAGGATAACCTGAGAAAAATAGTAAAATAATGTAAACTTATCAATTAATAGTGAAAAAAGATCAAAGGAAAGCTAATTAAAAGCAGGAAAGAAGAGAATAAAAAAAGAAAGCACTCCCCACCTTTTTTTTCCAACATGGTGGATTGGAAGCTTTCAGCATACCTCAGCCACTTGGAAATAGCAAGATGGTGCACAAAGATCAACTCTGTGAGTTTAATTCAAGAAGAAAAATGGAAATCCACCAGAATCATGAAGGACGTCCCAGATCCTGTGGAGGAGAATGCTGGTAAACAGCCTCCATGATGGCATCCCACTGATTAAAGTTAGTGAAGACCCCATGTGTGAGAGAGGCAGAGAGCCTCCCTCTGTGACTCACCTTTCCACGGGGATCTGAGCTATCCAGGCTGAGGGAGAGCACTTTCATTCTTCCAAGTCCTGGAGCTAATGTGGGGACAGTGTTGTAGATGCTGAGGACAGACACCAGACAAAGCTATAGACATTTTTCCAGACCCAGGATCAAGAGCAGGACACCATTTTTAATCTAGAGGCATACAAAGTCAGCAGTTGTTTGGCGACCTAATAGCATAGCCATGCAGGAATTTTAGTCTTGGGCCGGAGATTGGAGCACCTCCTGTAGAGCAGGGTAGGAACCTCTATAGTCAGAACTGTGGAAAACTCCTCAGCAGTAGGTTCTGGGATTGTGCTCTCTTCCAATACAAGTCTCTGGTGGGAGGAGAGCTTCTACAGCTGTAGTTTCTCCTGGGCAGTGAGACTTGTAGCTAGGGCCAGGTTGGTGACCACCTTGGTGGTCTGTGTGTGCCATTACTGTGTGCCCCAACTGCTCCTTTGAGATCATGGTGCAGTGGGGCCCTCTTTGCTTCACCCCCAGACAGAAATCCAGGCACTCGGAGCACTTGCTTGTCTGGATCAGCCTGAGCCATATCCTTCATGGGCAGAAACCCTGGTACAGGGGGGCCTTCTCTGCTCCACACGCAGGCAGATCTCCAGGCATCTGGAGCACCCACTCTCCTGGATTAGGAATTTAGGCTGCCTCCATCTCTGTGCAGAGAACTTGGGGTCAAGGAAGTTTCCCAACTCCCTGCCTAGGCACGCCTTTGGGCACTTGGCAACAGCTCACTAGATTCTCAGTTAGCACTGGTGCTTGTACCTGCCATCAGGGACCGTAGGTGGACCTGCCTGGTCTGGCTTCACCAATGTTGGTCCCCTACCCCCACCCATGAAGGGGCTGAGCAGGGAGTCAGACCATCATGCACTCCACAAATCAGCACATTACCTGAGGCAACAGAGAACTTCTCCCAGTAAACAAGGATCAAGTATATACCCAGTCATGTTGGCAGCAGCAAGCTCTTACCTATAAGTGCCATCTACAGCTTGTAGGTCAAACTGCATAGTCCAATATAAAACCTGCTGACAGAAGTGCATAGGGCTATAGAAGCAAAGCCAAATGACCCCACCAAGCATTCTCTATAGTCACACCCACTAAAGAGTGGAGGGTGGGGGAAAAAGAAAGAAAAGAGTAGTAACAACAAAAAAATAACATTATGGGGGAAAAAAGAAAAAAAATCCTACCTGCATGAAAATAATTATAAAAATTAGAAGTGCCAGCATCTGTAGATAAGGAATCAATATAAGAATTCTGGCACCGTGAAAAATCTGAATGTAGTGATATCACCAAAGGATCACACTAGCTCTCCAGCGATGGTCCCTAACTAAAATGGAAACGAAGAAATGGTAGCTAATAAATTCAAAGCATGGATTACAAGGAAGCTCAATGAGATCCAAGACAAGGTTGATAATTGATATGAAGAAACTTCTAAAGCAATCCAGTAAATGATGGAAGAGGTAAACATCCTAAAAAGAAATCAGAGCTTCTGGAATTGAAAAACTCACTTAAGGAATTTCAAAATACAGTGGAAAGCTTTGTCAATAGACTGGACTGAGCAGAAGAATTTCAGAACTTGAAGACCAATCTTTCAAATTAATTCAGTCAGACAAAAATAAAAGAAAAAAGAATTTAAAAAAATGAACAATGTTCAAGAAATATGGGATTTTGTAAAGCAACCAAACATACAAATGATTGGCCTTCCTGAGAGAGAAGAAAAAGCAAACAACCTGGAAAACACATTTGAGGGAATAATTAAAGAAAAATTTTCTCATTTTGTTAAAGAGGTTGATATCCAGATACCAGAAATTCAGAGAAAACCTGCGAGGTACTATACAAAATGAACCATCAGCAAGGCATAGTCACCAGACTGTCCAAAGACAATACTAAAGAAAAAAATCTTAAAGGCAGCTAGATAAAAAGGTTAGGTCACATACAAAAGGAACCCCATCAGGCTAACAGCAGACTTCTCAGCAGAAAGCTTACAAGCCAGGAGAGGTTGGGAACCTATATTCAGCATTCTTAAGAAATTTCAAAAAAGAATTTCATATATTGCTAAACTAAGCTTCATAAGTGAAGGATAAATAAAATATGTTCCAGCAAGCAAGCCCTGAGGGAATTTGTTACCACTAGGTCAGCATCACAGAGGTCCTTAAAGGAGCCGTAAATGTGAAAATGAAAGAATGGGTGGGGCATGGTGGCTGGTGCCCATAATCCCAGCACTTTGGGAGGCTGAGGCAGATGAATCACTTGAGGTCAGGAGTTCAAGATCAGCCTGGCCAGCATAGTAAAACCTTGTCTCTACTAAAACTACAAAAATTAGCTGGACGTGGTGGTGTGCGCCTCTAGTCCCAGCTACTTGAGAAGCTGAAGCACGAGAATCATTTCAACCCGTAAGGCAGAGGTTGCAGTGAGCTGAGATGGCGCCACTGCACTTCAGCCTGGGTGACACAGCAAGACTCTGTCTCAAAAAAAAAAAAAAAAAAAAAGGAAAAAGAAAAAAAAGGAAATGAAATAATGCTACCTGTTACCACAAAAACACACTTAGGTACGTAGCCCACAGACCCTAGAAAGCAACTACATGATAGAAACTACAAAGCAAGCCAGATAACAACTTCACAATAGGATGAAAACCTCAGATATCAATATTAACCTAGAATGTAAATGGTCTAAACGCCCCACTTAAAAGGCACCAAGTGGCAAGTTGGATAAAAAACAAGACCATCCATCTGCTGGTTTTTTTTTTTTTTCCTAGGTAGAGTCTTGCTCTGTCACCCAGGCTGGAGTGCAGTGGCAAGATCTTGGCTCACTGCAACCTCTGCCTCCTGGGCTCAAGCAATTCTCCTACCTCAGCTTCCCGAGTAGCTGGGATTACAGGTGTGCACCACCATGCCTGGTTAATTTTTGTATTTTTAGTAGTGATGGGGTTTCACCATGTTGGCCAGGCTGCTTTCGAACTGGCTGGTCTCAAACTCCTGACTTCGTGATCCGCCCACCTCGGCCTCCCAAAGTGCTGGGATTACAGGTGTGAGCCAACATACCCAGCCACCATCTGCTTTTTTCAACAGACTCATCTCACATGTAATGACACCCATAGGCTCCAAGTAAAGGATTGGAGAAAGGTCTACCATGCAAATGGAAAGCAAAAAAGAGCAGGGGTTGCTATTCTTATATCAGATAAAACAGACTTGAAGCCAACAACAGTAAAAGAGGACAAACAGAAGGTCATTACATAATGATGAAGCATTCAATTCAACAAGAAGACTTAGCTATCCTAAATATATACGCACCCGACATTGTCGTACCCAGATTCATAAAGCAACTACTGCTAAACCTATGAAAAGACTTAGCCACACAGTATTAGTGGGGGGCTTCAACACCTTTCTGACAGTGTTAGAAAGATCACTGAGGGCTGGGCACGGTGGCTCACACCTGTGTTAAAAACCTAACACAGTGAAACTCTGTCTCTACTAAAAATACAAAAATTAGCCAGGCATGGTGGCAGGCACCTGTAGTCCCAGCTACTCGGGAGGCTGAAGCAGGAGAATGGCGTGAACCCAGGAGGCAGAGCTTGCAGTGAGCGGAGATCATGGCACTGCACTCTAGCCTGGGCGACAGAGCGAGACTCCGTCTCAAAAAAAAAAAAAAAAGATCATTGAGGCAGAAAACTAACAAAGAAATTCTAGACTTATTAAATTTTACACTTGACCAATTGTACCTAATAGACATCTACAGAATACTTCACTCATAAACCACAGCATACATATTCTTCTCATCTGGACACAGAACGTACTGCAAGATTGACCACACGCTTGGCCATAAAGCAAGTCTAATCAATTCAAAAAAACTGAAACCATACCAATTGTACACTTGAACCACAGAGGAGTAAAAATAGATATCAATATCAGGAAGATTTCTCAAAAGCAGAATTACATGGAAATTAAACAACTTGCTAATATTTGACTTTTGGGTAAAAACAAAATTAAGGCAGAAATCAAAAAGTTATTTGAAATAAATGAAAACAGAAACACAACATACCAAAATCTCTGGAATGCAGCAAAAGCAGTGTTAAGACTAAAGTTTATAGTGCTAAACGCCTACCTCAAAAAGTTAGAAATATCTCAAATTAATAACCTAACATCACACCAGAGGAGCTAGAAAGGTAAGAACAAACTAAACCCAAAGCTAGCAGAAGAAAAGAAATAACTAAAATCAGAGCACCACTGAATGAAATTGAGACCCCAAAATCTATCCAAAGAATCCATGAAACCAAAAGTTGGTGTTTTGAAAGGATAAGCAAGTTTGACAGACTGTTAGCCAAAGAAGAAAAAAGAGAGAAGATCCAAATAAGCACAATTGGAAATGACAAAGGTGACATTACAACTGATCCCACAGAAGTATAAAAGATCCTCAGAGACTATTATGAACACCTCTGTGATCACAAAGTAGAAAATCTAGAGGCAATGGATTAATTCCTGCAAACATACAACCTTCCTCCCAATTTCAGGAAGAAATTGAAACCCTGAACAAAATATTGAGTTCTGAAACTGAAGCAGTAATAAAAAAAAAACCAAAGAAAAAAAAAAGTCCCAGACCACATAGATTCACAGCCCAATTCTACCAGACATACAAAGAAAAGCTAGTTCCAATTCTCCTGAAACTATTCCAAAAAAATTGAGGAGGAGGGACTCCTCCCTAACTCATTCTACAAAGCCAGCATCACCCTGATACCAAAACCTGGCAAAGACACAACAAACAAAGAAAGCTACAGGCCAATATCCCTGATGAACATACATGGAAAAATCCTCGACAAAATACTGTAAACTGAATCCAACAACATATCAAAAAGTTGTTGTTGTTTTTTTTTTTTTGAGATGGAGTCTGGCTCTGTCGCCCAGGCTGGAGTGCAGTGGCGCAATCTCGGCTCACTGCAAGCTCCGCCTCCCGGATTCACGCCATTCTCCTGCCTCAGCCTCTCCGAGTAGCTGGGACTACAGGTGCCCGCCACCACGCCCGGCTAATTTTTTGTATTTTTAGTAGAGACGGGGTTTCACCGTGGTCTCGATCTCCTGACCTCCTGATCCGCCCGCCTCGGCCTCCCAAAGTGCTGGGATTACAATCGTGAGCCACCGCGCCCGGCCTCAAAAAGTTAATTTATGCTGCTTAATGTCTTTAACTGGTGGGTGATTAAGGGCAGAAGTGGTTCGGATATTCTAAAACTTGCTAATTATTAGGAGAGAAATGAGAGAAGGCACAGTAAGAGTTGCCTTTATGTTCTTTTATTCTGCAAATATGTATCAAAGTCTCCCTGTGTGCTAGGCACTGTGGTAGGACTTTAAGTATGTTCTTCATTCACAATAAAAACAACTCCCTGAAAAAAAGAGTTAATTCATTATGATCAAGTACGCTTCATTTCTGGGATGCAAGTTGCGTCAACATACATAAATCAAGAAATGCGATTTACCACACAAACAAAATTAAAAATGAAAAATCCATGTGATCATCTCAATAGATGCACAAGAAGCTTTTGATAAAGTCTAACAGCCCTTCATGATGGAAACCCTCAAGAAGCTAGGTATTGAAGTAATATGCCTCAAAATAATAAGAGCTATCTATGACAAACCCACTGTCAACATCATACTAAATGGGCAAAAACTGGAAGCATTTCCCTTGAGAACTGAAACAAATCAAGGATGCCCACTCTTACCACTCCTATCCAACACAATACTGGAAGTGCTAGCCAGAGCAATCAGGCAAGAGAAAGGAATAAAAAGCACCCAAATAGAAAGAAAGTCAAACTATGTCTCTTGGTAGATGATATGATCCTATACCTAGAAAACCCTAAAGACAGTACCAAAAGGCCCCTGGAACTGATAAACGACTTCAGCAAAGTTTCAGGATATAAAATCAATATATAAAAACTTGTCCCTTTTCTATACCCCAATAACATTTAAGCTTAGAGCCAAATCAAGAACATAATCCCATTTACAATAGCCACGAAAAATAAAATACTTAGCAATACATCTAACCAAGGAGGTGGAAGATCTCTACAAGGAGAACTACAAAGCACCGCTAAAAGAAATCACAGATGACACAAACAAATAGAAAAACATCCATGCTTATGGATTAGAAGAATTAATATTGTTAAAATGGCCATAAGTGCCCAAAGCAGTTTACAAATTCAGCACTATTGATATCAAACTACCAATGTCATTTTTCCACAGAACTAAAAGAAAGCTAGTCTAAAATTCACATGGAACCAAAAAAGAGGCTGAATGGCCAAAACAATCCTAAGCAAAAAAACAAAGCCAGAGCTATCACATTACCCAACTTTATACTGTAAGGCTACAGTAACAAAAACAGCATGGTACTGGTACAAAAACAGACACATACACCAATGGAACAGAATAGAGAATCTAGAAATAAAGTTGCACACCTACAGCCATCTGATCTTTGGCAGCTGACAAAGACAAACGATGGGGAGAGCACTCCCTGTTGAATAAATGGTGCTGGGGTAGCTGGCTATCCATCTACAGAAGATTCAAACTAGACCCCTACCTTTCACTATATACAAAAATTAACTCAAGATAGATTAAAAATTTAAATGTAAGGCCTCAAACTATAGGAATCCTAGAAGAAAACCTGGGAAACACCATTCTGGACATCAGCCTTGGGAAAGAATGTATAGCTATGTCCTCAAAAGCAATTGCAACAAAGACAGAAATTTACAAGTGCAATATAATTAAACTAAACAGGTTCTGCAGAGCGACAAAAACTATCAACAGAGTAAATAGACAACCTACAGAATGGGAGAAAATGTTTGCAAACTACACATCCCGCAAAGGCCTAATACCCAGAATCTATGAGGAACCTAAACAATTGAACAAGCAAAAAACAAAACCGCATCAAAAAATGGGCAAAGAACTTGAATAGACACTTCTTAAGAGAAGACATACAAGCAGCCAACAAACATATGAAAAAACACTCCATATCACAAATCATCAGAGAAATGCAAATCAAAACCACAGTGAGATCCACCTCACACCAATCAGAATGGCTATGATTAAAAAGTCAAAAAACAACAGATGCTGATGAGGCTGTGGAGAAAAGGGAACACATAGACACTGTTGGTGGGAATGTAAATTAGTTCAGCCACTGTGAAAAGTAATTTGGAGATTTCTCAAAAACTTAAAATAGAACTACCATTTGATCCAGCAATCCCATTACTGGTTATATATCCAGAAGAAAACAAATCATTCTACCAAAGAGATACATGTACTGGTGTGTTTGTTGCAGCACTATTCACAATAGCAAAGACATGAAACCAACCTAAGTGCCCATGAAAAAGAATGAAATCATGTTCTCTGCAGCAATATGGGTGTAGCTGGAGGCCATTATCCTAAGTTAATTCATGAAGGAACAGAAACCCAAATACTATGTGTTTTCACTTATAAGTGGGAGCTAAACACTGGGTATGCAGGGACATAAAGATGGCATCAATAGAAACTGGGGACTACTGGAGGGGAATGGGAGTGAGCGGGGCAAGGGGTGAAAAACTAACTCTTGGGTACTTGCTCAGTACCTGGGTGACAGGATCATTCATACGCCAAACCTCAGCATCATGCAGTATACCCAGGTGACAAACCTGCACATGTACTGGCTGAATCTAAAATAAAAGTTGGGACAAAAAAAATCACTTGCTATATGTAAAAAAAAAAAAAAAAGGTACTGGAAATAGGAAATGTAAAATAGGATTAGAAGGAGCAAGATCCTAGTAAATAACAAATCACTATATTGGTTAAAAAATATGAATGTGATAATTATGCCTATGAAAGGCGAAAAGTCTCAGATAAATAAGAAATAAATTAACCATGTGACATTTAGAAATAATACTCTTAATGAAGATGACATAGGAAGACTGAAAATAACGAGGAGAAAAATAATGAAAATATTACCAAAATGAAAAGCCGCACAGATATATTGATATCAGATATAATTCAAAGCAAAAAGGGACAAGGAGGAATATTTCATACTGATGAGAGAGGCAATCTAACAAGAAGACGTAACAATCATAAACATTTATGTACTCAATAACATAGCTTCAAAGTAGAGAAAGGAAAAGGTGATGGAACTACCAGGAGAAATTGACAAAGCCAATGAGAATATTTAATTGTGCTCTCAGAAACTGATAAATCATGCAAGCCAAACATCAGTGAGTATATAGAGAATTTAAGTAATACACATAACAAGCCTGGTCAAGTAACATTCTCTGTACCCAGCACACAGAGAATACACATTCTTATCAAACACAAAAAAGTAGTTACAAATACTGACCATGTATTAGGCCACAAAAATCGTCAACAAATTACAAAAATTGATATCATATAGCCCATGTGGCCTGAACTCAGGAGGGAAATCTGAGTACATGGGTACAGCTGTACTAAAAGTAGTTTGCAAGTGTTGTATTCTTTAAATTTTAAAAATCTATTTTATATTTTATTTTAAATTGATTTACAGTAAGATTCAGTTTGTGATGTGCAGTTGTGTAGGTTTTGACAGTGTTGTGCCCACCATCACAGTCATGCTATAGAACAATTCCATCACTCTAAAAATTCTGTCATGCTATCCCTCTGATGTCATCCTCTTCCCCAACTCCAATCCCTGGTAACCATTGATCTAAGCTCCTATCTAATAGTTTTGCCTTTTCCAGGATGTCCTATCAAGAAAATCATAAAATATGTAGCCTTTTGGATCTGACTTCTTTTCTTTAACTAAATGCATTTGAGATTCCCTGTTGTTGCATGAATAGTCTGTTCTTTGTATTGCTGAGTAGTATTTTATGAAATAGACGTACCATAGTTTTGTTTATGAAAGGCATCTTGGTTGCTTCCAGTTTTTAGTGATCATGGATAAAACTGATGCAAACATTTACCTATAGTTTCTTGTGTTAACATACATTTCCATTTCTCTTAGGATACTTTAGAGTGGGATTGTTGAGTCATATAGTAAGTGTATGCTTAACTTTATAAAAAACTATACAGAACCAGACTGATATCCAGGTGTGGTACCATTTTGCATTCTCACCAGTAATGTATGATTTCCAGTTGTTCTGCATCCTCAGCAGCACTAGCTGTCATTTATTTCCATAGCCATTCTAGTAGGTGTGTAGTGATATCTCGTGATTTTAATTTGCATTTCCCTAATGAATATACTGAATATCTTTTCATTTGCTTATTTGCCATTCATATAATTCCATGGTGAAGAGTACATTCAGGTTTTTTGCCCATTAAAAAAAAAAAACTTTAGGTGTTCTCTTATTGTTGAGTTCTGAGAGAGTTCTTTTTTGGGGTACAAGTCCTCTGCTAGAAATGGATGTTTTACTCTAATGGCTGCAATTTTCTCAGAGCAGTATGAAGCAAGAGTGAGGACGAGGTGGGAAGTGTAGGAAGTTTAAGGAATAAGAAAAAAATATAAAATAGCCTCCTGAGGCACAATGGAAGTGAACAGATTAGGGATGCACGCTATGATTGCCTGGTGGCACTAGGACCCTCTTGAGCCTTGTGGTCGTGTAGTTCAGCTGGGACCAGTCACCGTGGGCATTTTTTTTTCCAGCCATGATTAGTTGCATGAGTGGAGGGATGAAATAGGTGGAGGAGTGGTTTTAACTAGGGCTTTAGTTTTGCCAAGTAGGTATAAGAAAACAGAAGTGGAGGAAGGGAGTTGAAGGGACATGCGAGGAATAAATTACAGTGACTGACCATAGAATCTAAGTGGAGTCAGAATGGAAGAGAACAAGGATGAAGGACAGTGAAAAGGGGTTAGGATCAATAGATTGGAGGTTCCAGCATAGCCAAAGGATTGTGGGGGTTGGGCACAAGAGGGAGGGAAACAGGGAGGCAGAAGACAGTTGTCTGAGGGAGAATGCTTGCTGTCCAGGAAATGTCGAGGTTGCAGTTCCCAGTAATGACTGGGGCATGGTCATAGGTATGAGTGTGCCTGAGTTGGGTAGGAAATTCCAATGGGGAAAAAAAGTCACTGGAAGAAGACAGCTCAAGAAACCGTGAGGCCAGAGTCACTACTACAGGGTAGTAGTGAAGAGAGTGGCAGTGAGCCAAAAGCTAAGTTAAGGGGAGTGACCTCTAGGTCAGTAGGTGACAGTGGCAATAGATGAAGTGGAAGGCACATCTGATGATATGAAAGTCAAAACTTTTTTTTTTTTTTTTTTGAGATGGAGTTTTGCTCTTGTTGCCCAGGCTGGAGTGCAATGGCATGATCTCGGCTCACTGCAACCTCCACCTCCTGGGTTCAAGCGATTCTCCTGCCTCAGCCTCCCGAGTAGCTGGGATTACAGGCACGCGCTACCATGCCTGGCTAATTTTGTATTTTTAGCAGAGACGGGGTTTCTCCATGTTGGTCAGGCTGGTCTCGAACTCCCGAACTCAGGTGATCCGCCCACCTTGGCCTCCCAAAGTGCTGGGATTACAGGCGTGAGCCACCGTGCCCAGCCAAAACTTTTTTTTTTTTTTTTTTAATGGAAGAGGAAGACAGAATGATTTAGAAGCTGCTATGAAAAGCAGGAAAGCAGCTACCCTACCTCCAGGAGCACTGAATGGATGTGAGAAGAAACTGAGCTTGGATCAAGTGATGTGGTCAGGAGACGAAGGGAAGCTACCAGGACCTCAGACAGTTGGCCTGGGATTGGAATCCCGGGAGGGGAAAGGGTTGGCTTCTGGCTACAGAGGGACATACAGAGAGGTGTTTTTTGAAGGACTCTGTGGATTTATCTAGAACTGTGCTGCTCAATGCAGCAGCCACTAGCCACATGTGGCTAACTTAAATTTAAACTCATTAAAATAAAAAGTAAATAAATAAAAGCAAAACTCGGTTCCCCCGTCATAGTAGCCACAGTACAATGCTCAGTAGCCACAGCAGTGGTTTGTGGCTCTTGTACTGGACGGTGCAGATGTAGAATATTTCCATCATTGCCAAACATTCCGATAGCCACGGGGGCCCTGAGAGTGGCCACATCATGTCTTCTCTCATCCCTGGACCTTTCTGTGGAAATGTGAAAGCAACCACAGTGCTCAGCCATGCTGTGAGGAATTAAGAGAAGGGAATGTACTGAGTTTAGGAAGAGATGGAAAGGGAGGGGCAACGGCTCCTCCCTTGGCGGTGGCCGCCATTCTGGAGCTGTGTGAAGGGAGCTGTAGTCAAAGCGAACGGGCTGAGAAGGAAGCGGAAGAGATGGAGTGGAGGTCAGATTTCTGAGCCTCCTGGAGGCTGCACCTTCAGATGATCAGATATGTGGCAGGAGTGGGAAAGGGACACAGAATGAAGGGGGATCTGTTTCTCTAATCCAGCGAGTGGGTATTAAACTGTGGCATCATTTTATGCCCAAAGCTGGTAAGGCCTGAGTGTGCTGGTAACATAGATGGAAAAGTCATTTGTATTCATTTCTGTAGAATGTGTTTATCTTTGGCTGCTCCCTAGGTACATTCTTCTTAAGGGGTCATGTGGGTATTGTGTGTGGTAAATAATCAGTGCTGCTTGAACATTTATGCCTCTTTCTCTCTGTCTTGCGTGTGAAGGGCCACGTCTGACACATTGATCTCAGGGATAAGTGGCTGCCATGTGATTTAACCCCGATATACGAAATTTGACAATGTAGAGGCATAGAATAGAATCATGCTTAGTTTTTGAGAGTGCGTAATCATTGAAGCATAACATTATTTACTTTCACCCCCCCAAAAGAAAACCTCTCTGAAAATTAAAGGACTAGTTTTTACATTCTTGAAGTGTATATAATTGGTAAAATGGTCTCATTTCTTGCTTCCCCCAATTCAAAAGGGACAAAGTGATATGTTCATAAGTAAATACTTTTTTTTTTTTTTTTTTAGTGAAGATCTGGAGACTTTAATATGGGATTTATGATGGCTAAAGAGCATTACCTACCCAAGAGGAACCTTTAATCCAGGGAGGAAGTTATGAGTTTTTGGTTCATTTTGTGGTCAACCTCATTCCTTCTAGTTTTGTCTATGGCCTAAACTGCGAGAGAAAATAATTGGAAATGCTATGATGAAAATAATAGAACGATTCCTCTTGTTGCTATGGTGACAAGAATAAATTGAATCCATTGCTCTGAAAAATTGCCCGAAAGTGTACTTTAGCATTCCACAGTGGGTTTATTTGTTGAGAATTTTAATCTGTCAGCTTCCATCAAAATGGTGCAGCACTCAGAGAAATATTTCCCATCTATACTTTCAGCTGGTTTTTGTTAATTGTTTTATTTTTTAAAATGTTATAGATCTGGGGGTACGTGTGCACGTTTGCTGCATGGGTATATTACATAATGGTGAGGGTTAGGTTTCTAGTCTACCCATCACCCAATTATTGTAAAAGAAAGCAACCATCATTATACTGAAAATTTAAATAATTTTCTAAAAGCAGCCTGCCAGGTACAAATCTAAAAGCAGATTATAGTTTTATCTCCACCATCATGGAAAATGTCATTGTCAGCACTGGCTGAGCTTTGGATGATTTTTCAGGTCATTGACAATCATTAGTGTGATACGGGACTCAAAAGATCTGGCTGAGAAACCGAAGGATGTGGATTCCCAATCTCATTCACTGTAAAACAGTCATATAGGCTTACGAGAAGAAATAAGCCCTAGTGCCTCAGTTTTTCTGTTTAATTTTTGGTAATGAGCATTTTAATAATAGTGATAGTTAGCATGTACAAGATGCACCAAGCATTTTATGGAGGTAGTCCATGCTCTTAACAGCAACTCTTAACATGTAAGTATTATCATCTATAGTTTGCAGACAGAAGAAACGGAAACTCAGAGAGGTAAAGCAACTTGCTCAAGGTCACACAGCGAAGTGGAGAGCTGAGATTTAAGCCCGGCTGCATCTTGGCTCTAGACTCCGTGCCTCCTGACGGTGCTGGTTGCTCCTAACTTGTAGTAACACTATTGGCTTCAAAATATCTGAGCATCTATCCTGAGCAGTATATGCAAAAGAGTTAACACCGGCCTGAAAGGCCTTTGCCAGGGTTGGGAGGGAAGCATATATCTAGCACTCTGTTTGTTTATTTTTTTTCTGAGCCAGAGTCTCCCTCTGTTGCCCAGGCTGGAGTGCAGTGGCATGATCTTGGCTCACTGCAATCTCCACCTCCCCGGTTCAAGCAATTCTCCTGCCTCAACCTCCCAAGTAGCTGGGGCTAAAGGCGTGCACCACCATGACCGGCTAACTTTTTTGTATTTTTAGTAGAGGTGTGGTTTCATCATGTTGGCCAGGCTGGTCTTGAACTCTTGACCTCAAGTGATCCGCCCACCTCAGCCTCCCAAAGTGCTGGGATTACAGGCATGAGCCACTGCATCTGGGTGCACTCTGGTTTTGATCATTTATTTTGCTGTCTTTAGGATTTTTTTTTCTCATTTTAAAAACAGTTGATCTTCTGTGAAGAAAAACTTTTGGTTAAGAACCAAGAACCTGTTTCTACCTTGTGTTTCTAAGAAGTGCCCTTCCCGTGGTGTCTTCCCAAGCAGCCAGGAGACAGGTGGCTTTTCTGTTGCCTTCTGAAGTCAAACCCCTGAATGAACGCAGAGAATCTCTGAGTACCCACAAATCCTGATTCAAAATCCTGATTCATATGCACCTAATGTGATGCTGAGGCCTGAGTCATATGGCATGAATACTCTGTGTGTGTACTACTGAATATGGTTAAACCTTCCTCTCCTTCCTCCCCTTATTTCTCCAGGGAACTGACTTCTTCCTCCTCATGGTCCACTTGAAATTCCAGGAAAAGGAACAGATGTGCAAGGAATTGCAGCCTGGAGAAATATAGTGTATTTGGAGACTTGCACGTAAATGGGTAAGTAGGTGTAGGAGGAGAAGCTGGAACACATTTTCCTAAATTTTATTCCACAAAACACTAGTTCTGTGAGATGCTCTATGGAAATTGGTCCCATGATCAGTACGTTTGGGGCATGCTGCGTATTATATTCCCTGTTGTCTTAGATTGGATTTCCTGGAAATAGACTCTGAGGTGGAGACTTATGTGCAGAAAGTCTCTTGGCGAATGCTCCAGGGAGGCGTGCGTGTAAGGAAGTGAGACAGACCCACCTCAGGCCCCTGGGACTTCCACTGGCCAGGCGCCCTGTGCCTACTTGTGTCATGGGACACAGGGCCCATCTCTTCCCAACTCCACACTCTGTGACCACACGCTAGTAGCTTGAAATCAGCCATGGTGCAACTACTGACATCACGAAAATGGACAAATGCTCCAAACTGGGGCCTGACTTACTGTTTTATTGATTGCCAGGCTTAAAAAGTGAAGGAAAGGATGCTAATAATGCATATTAAACCAAAAAAGTGTGTCATGTTTGTAGCTGTGACATTGTAAATAGCACAAACATTGAGGTTACATGCTTCTGATATTTGAAAACCCTCATCGGATTCAACAAAGAATTCACTCATGTCATTGTCTATCAGGTGAAGCTCTGATGCACATTGTCTGCTTTCACTTTTGCCTTATTCATTAATATACACAGAATGTCAATCAACCTTCATGTTGTGTCTACGCTCAATCATCCCTGATGACCCTACGCTGACGACAGACGCAGAATTCAGCAAAAACCAATGAAAGCATTCGGTGAGAATCAATGACTACATGGAGCTTACAATAAACCACATTGTATATTTTATTATTACATATACATTGTGCGTTACATATCTGTTATATCAGCACAATTTATAGTAAACTCATGTAGTTGGTGAACATTTACCAGCAAATCACTGGGGCTGGTGGAGTTTGGGTGGGAGCATCTGAGATTGCTGTTGGAGAACGCTTGAGCCAAAGTCTACTGGCAAAGACATCCCGTGCCTCTCAGGACTGGCAGTAGCCCACTGTAGACACGGCCTCAGTGTACACATAGAGACGTTTCGGAACACGGGGCCCTGGATCACTCATGCTGCCTGTAGTTGGAATTCTACCAGGCACATTCCATGGCCTCCACACTGATACCTGATGTGGTTGGAGCTGAGGTCTCAGACTGTCCTCCAGAGCGCGTTAGGGCTGGGATGGCCTTTCAGAGTGGTCCCAAATTGAGGCAAGAGAGCCAGGCCTTTAGATCACCAGTCACTGATACCCAAGGCACATCCTTGGTTAAGACACTGCTCTGTGGCTGAGGGCAAATCCCAGTGAGAGCCAGAGCTCTAGGTGGTGGCCTGTGAATGGTCAGTGGCCGATATTCCCAGAAGCTGGAGGATAGGCTTGTCTACCCTGAAGAGGAAAGTTGGCTGGAGCACTGCAGTGTTTATTAGACTTTCTTGGAAATTCATAATGTTTATTAGCATTTAAAAGGTTCTGAAAAATCCTGCAGTTAACTTTGTCCTGCTAGCACTTCCTCGATTTATTTCACCAAGAAACCATTTTGTGTGTCTGTGTCTGTAACATCCCTTTGAATTAGTATTCTGCAGAACACATTCGGGAAAAGCTGGGCCAGAGAGAAAGGCAAGGTCAGATCGTAAAGGGCCGAGCCTGCCTGGCTGGGCAGTTTTGATTTTATGCTGTGGGCACTGGGGAGCTGATCTGATTTGACTTGCATTTTGGAGAAAGCACTTTGAAAGTGTGTGTAGAATTGATTGGTGTGGGAGAGACGGAGGAGCAAGTGTATTTAAGAGGCTGCCACATCTTCCAAGGGAGAGATGATATGGGCCTGGATTTGGATGGCAGAGAGAAGAGGCAAATCAGAGGAATGTTTAAGAGATAGAATCAATCGTGTTTAGTGATAGGTTATTTTCCCATTACCCTGTAATCTAGCTCAGTGTTATTTACATCTTCTTCTCATTTCCAAATGGCTTCCCTTCCCTTCCCTTCCTTTTCTTCCCTTCTTTCCCTTCCTTCCTTTGCTTCCTTCCTTTTCCTTTGATTATCTTCTCCTTCTATTATTTATGTGTCCCTGAAATGGTGTATTTAACAACTTCACCTACAGAATAGCTTTTGTGTACTCATCTTTCCGGGCTCCAATTAGTTTGCATCCATTTCATCCTCTTGTGTTCTGGGATGAAAAAAATGGGGATGAACTGGGCAGTATCCTGTGACCATTTCACAGTTGTTGTTTTGGAATGTAGTTCCGATGGCTTTTCCAATGTGTCCGAAATTGCTTTAAGTCTATAGTACAATAAGTAGGAAATGAGGGGATGCAAACATATTCTCACGCATTTAACGCAGGATTGATTTGTTCCCGTACACCTCAGTTTTTATTACTATTGGAAGAATATGATTTCTTTTTAAGAAGCTGATCTCTTTTTATCAGCTCTAGAGGAGGGAGGGTTGACTTAGTTTCTAGACACTTTCTACCCTTCTTTCTCACTTGATGTTATTTTATTGGCAAATATATCTCTATTTAGGTTATTTTAAAACATGGAATCAACTCTGATGCTCTTTTTCTTTATTCTTTTCCCAGGAAAAGAAGTTTAAATCAATAACTGAAATAAGTTTTCATGGTACTCAGAGATTTCACTTCCTGATAGCCTGCCTCATGTGAATTAACATGTACAATTGAAGGTAGTTCTAGTGGAGATAATGAATTCATCTCCAGAAAGGGAACTTCCCCTCTTTTGGGGTACTGAGGGCACTCACGGAAAATAAAGGACCAGGGGTTTTTCTTCACCTCTAGAATTTTAATTATTTTAATTTTATTTATTTATTTATTTTGAGACGGAGTTTTGCTCTTGTCACCCAGGCTGGAGTGCAATGGCACGATTTCACCTCACTGCGACCTCTGCCTCCCGGATTCAAGTGATTCTCCTGCCTCAGCCTCCCCCAGTAGCTGGGATAACAGGAGTGCGCCACCACACCCAGCTAATTTTTGTATTTTTAGTAGAGACAGGGTTTCACCATGTTGGCTAGGCTGTCCTTGAACTGCTGACCTCAGGTGATCCACCTACCTCGGCCTTGCAAAGTGCTGGGATTACAGGTGTGAGCCACCGTGCCCGGCCACAGTGAATTTAAAAATTCAGTAGAATTTTAAAATAGTTGGACCAGAGAGGAAGCATGTTTTCAAACATGCCAACGGAATCAATTTTGGTTTTTAATGTGGGGAATTTTCTCAGATCTGGAAAAGTTATTGTATATCAAGGTTGAAGTAAAGTTGGTTTACATATTTTACGTATTTGCCTTTTGGAAAACACAATTTAGGACTTCAGGTCCATGTCTGTTTTCATACTGCCAAAGAGGCTGTTTCCAAGACCTCAGTCCCCCACACGTTGCAGGGGTGTTGCTGGGCTCTCTTTCGCTGCATTGCGAGAGGCCTCTTCAGGGAGCACGGAGAGCTGTGTTCTGCCTCCCTGCCCGTTAGACGAGCGCCTAGAGGGTGCTGGCAATGAGCTGCTGCGGAGCCTGACACGGGTTGCCTTTCTCCAAGCACAGCAGGCGGACTCCAAGCTGTTTCTTACCCTGGCCGGGTCTTGAAAAACCCCAGCCAGCCGCTGAAAAACTCAGCCGAGACATCACCAGAGAGGCTGTGCGTGAGCAGCCAAAGGCTATTTGCTGAGCAGAAGCTTCTGGACGTCAACCAGCTGGACGCTGACCACACAGAACAGGAGCAGTCGTTAGGCTCCTCAGCCTCCCTGGACCAATCAGCTCTGGTGACGAGTGGGCAGGAGGCAGCTTGTGGGAACTGAGGACTGCTGAGATGATGCTGAGAACTGCTGCTGAAGAAGGGACAATAGAAACCCTTGCCCGTGATTCTGTTTCCAGAGAGCATCCCAGACGCTGTCTGGAGCCCCAGAATTCTAGGTTTGATTACCAGCACCATGGATGGAGTGGTCACAGGCCTTCTAGTCATCTGTACTGCCCCAGTAGGAAAACTAAGCTTGGCCCTGGCTGCACCCTGCAACCTCAGCTCCCAGGAATCTGCTACTCTGAGCTGAGTCACCAGACTTGGTACTCGAGACGTGACTCTTTTTGGGACAGGATTCTTAAATAGGGATCCTCTTCTAGGCGTTCCAGAGCAGTCATTTGTAACACATAGAATGGACAAAAGATTAGAATCCAGAATGCATAAAAAAGATTCTTACCAATCTTTAAGAAAAAAATTTTTTTAAATCAATGAAAAAATCAATCACTAAAAAGAAGACATTTAAAAATGGGCAAAAGACATGAATGAACATTTCACAGAAGAAAAAACATAAATGGCCAATACGTTTATGAAAAAATGTTCCACCTCATTAGCAAGCAGGAAAATATAAATTTTAAAGCCACTGGCCTGGCGAGGTGGCTCACGCCTGCAATCCCAGCGCTTTGGGAGACCGAGGTGGGAAGATCGCTTGAGGCCAGGAAATGAAGGTTGCAGTGAGCTATGGACAACACCACTGCACTCCAGCCTGGGTGGCAGAGCAAGACCCTGTCTCAAACAATAAAATAAAGCCCACTAAGGGATATCAATTTATACTTAATTGGCAAAAAAATAAAGTAAAATAATACAAAATGTTGCTGAGGCTGTGAAGCAGAGGCCTCTCCCACAATGCTGTTAGGAGCACGAATAGGCACAACTGCATCAGAAGACAATTTCGCATCAATTAACAAAGTTGAATGTTCTAGCACCTCTGCAATTACACTGAGGAATATATTACAAGGACTATAATTGGCAGGAGTATGTATAGTATCATTAGTTATAACAGTAAAACTATAAAACAACCCAATATGTTCATTAACAGTGGTGGATAGGTGTATTTTGGCATATTCATACAGCAGAATACTATGTGCAGTGAAAATGGAGAAAGTACAGTTCCAAGAATCAATGCTGCTGAATCTTAAAAACAACAACAACAAAAAAAGTCATAGAAAAATGCATCCAGTATGGTTCAATTTACATGAAGTCGAACAACAGACAAAGGTCAATAATGTATTGCTTAGAGATACGGGGTAGAATTGAAAGAAAAGTAAAAGATTAAATAACGTGAAAATCAAGATAGTGGCTACCTATGGTGGAAGATGGAGGGTGAGGGGGTGTGATGGACACGCGTATGAAGAGAGTGTCCCCGTCATTGATGGATGGTGGTCCATTACCTAAGCTGGGTAGTGGCCATGTGGGTGTTTTTGCTTTATTATTATTTAAACTATATATTAGACTATACGTTATTTAAACTATATATGTGTATATACAATTACTCTGCATGATATATTTTATAATTTTTAAAGAAAAGGGAAGAAGGAGGAGGAGGAGGAAGAAAGGGAGATGATGACTATGATGATGACAAAGGAGACAGCAAGTAGTGCTTCGGGTCCCTGTGTGAGGCACTTACAGCACTGTGTGGATGGTTATCTGGGGGGAATAATAAAGGTGTGTCCTCACCATTTCTATAGTCTCTGGACTCCAAATATATCCTTGATCAGATTGGATCTTTGTGGTGCTTCACTGAGACTACACATCTGTCCAAACTGTAGGTTCAGGGATGGCTTCCTGGAGAAGCTAATGCTTGAGTTGAAGCCTAGGGGCACAGAGACATATATGATGATATATAGCATGACTGTCATTCATTTAACAAATATTTATTGAGGTCCTATTGAAAAAAAAGGAACAGGGACATATAAAGTTGCATCTGAAAACAATGTCAGAAGTTTGCATCAATAAAGAAACTGATGTTAGAAAGATATCATTTGTAGTTGTAATAGGATCAGGAGAATCTTAGAGTCATAGAAGTTCATAGCTGGGAAGAGAAGGAGGAAACAGCTACTGAGAATTACTAGAGTCGGGCATTCTGTTAGGTGTTTTAGCTCTGCAGGTGGGTGCAAAGGGCATTCTAGGTGAACAGAAGGCCTTGACAAAGGACAGAGGAGGAAATGACAGGGTGCATTCAAGAACTGGTGAGCAATACGGCTTGAGTGGAATACACTAACAAGTTAGCATTTATTGCAGGGGTTGGACAATTTTTTTGGTAAAGAGCCAGATGGTAAATATTTTAGGCTTTGTGGACAATACAGTCTCTGTTGCAATGACTTACCTCTGCTGCTATAGCAGGAAAGAAGCCATAGATCATACAGGTGTGGCTGTCTTCCAATAAAACTTTACTTATAAAAACAGGTGGTGGGCTGAATTTGGTCCACAGACCAGAGTTTACAAACCCCTGGTTTATTGAATGCTTGTTATGGGCTAAGCACTTCATAGGCATCATCTCAATTCTGAAAACAATCGTGGAAGCAGGGCACTACTTACTACCATTGCCTTCTATTTACAGACATGGAGACCAAGGCTCGGAGAAGTTAAGGTCACGTAGAGGTAGGGTTTGAGTCAAAGTGTCTTACCTCCATGGTTCACTCATAATCACTGTGCTGTCCCAGTAATTAGAGGGATGGGTTGTGGAGGATGGGCTGTCACAGAGAATCCTGATGTCAGACCAAGAGTCATCTTGGTTAGATGATAGAGGGCTGTGGAGGGTTATGAAAGAGACTGACATAATCAGGGCTCTTCCACTCCCCGTTCTTCCCAGCCTTGTTCTCACTCACTGGGATGTGACCTGATGAGCTGCTCTCACTCAGGCTCTCACAAGCAGAGCATCAAAGACAGAGTCTAAGATCATTTGGGATCAGCCTTGCCAAGAGGACAGCATGGCACGGGAGAGAGTGGTCTCGTGCCAGGGGGAGGGGGCGACTGTTGAGTGCAGGCTGGGCCCCTTCCTTGACAGGCTGGGAGCGCGTGGCCTGCAGTAGAAGCTGAAAGGTCTTCAGGGGAGCGCTAGGGACAAGTTTTCTGGACTGGCCACAGAAAAAAGCCCTTGTTGGCTCCTGGGTGTCTTGTTCAAATCGGGGAGCTGGTGCTGTCACCATCAGCAGCCTGCCCCGTGGCAGCCCTCTCGCTTCAGAGAGCAGTCTGTCAAGCTCATGTTTTCCACTTTCTAAGCCTTCCCAAACACAAAGATCATGCCACTTCTGTGTGGAGGGATGACACTATTTTAATTTCACCAGGAGGCAGTCACTTGCTAATTTTCTCCTGACCCAGAAGATGAGAATGGATGAGAAAGGGTCCACACTACCATGTTTGAAAATGGGCCAGACAGAGGATGGGAACCAACCACTAGTTGTGTCATATCCTAATTCATACCGTCATGGCTGGAAAGGGAGTTTCAGGGTCAGATCTTGATTTTTATGCTATACTTTAGATCAGTATCCTCTGAAGTATGCTCCATAGGCGTGCAAGAGCCCTACTCTTACAATATACTCTATTTATTTATTTATTGAGACGGAGTTTTGCTCTTATTGCCCAGGCTGGAGTGCAGTGGCACGATCTCGACTCACTGCAACCTCTGCCTCCTGGGTTCAAGCGATTCTCCTGCCTCAGCCTCCCAAGTGGCTGGGACTATAGGCATGCGCCACCACACCCAGCTAATTTTTTGTATTTTTAGTAGAGATGGGGTTTCATCATGTTGGCCAGGCTGGTCTCAAACTCCTGACCTCAGATGATCCACCTGCCTTGGCCTCCCAAAGTGCAGGGATTACAGGGGTGAGCCCCCACACCTGGCCTACAATATACTCTTTAAAAAGAGATCCAGAATGGATACATTTGGAAATCCCCAAGTGCTCCACCCTGTGTCTTGGAGCTACATGATACACAAGAGCACTTTAAAGGGTCTGGCATATTTTTATTTTATTTTTTAAATTTTGAGACAGAGTCTCACTCTGTCACCCAGGCTGGAGTGCAGTGACGCGATCTCGGCTCATTGCAACCTCCTCTTCCCGGTTCAAGCGATTCTCCTGCCTCAGCCTCCTGAGTAGCTGGGATTACAGGTGTGCACCACCATCTCCGGCTAATTTTTATATTTTAGTAGAAATGGGGTTTTGCCATGTTGGCCAGACTGGTCTTGAACTCCTGCCCGTCTGAGGGCACAAAGTATTGATAGTGATTATGGGGGTGGAGAGGGACGGATTTTGTCTCAACACTTTTATGAGATTGGGATTGAAAGCCCGTGTGATGGACTGAATATGCAAGGTGGAAGGAGAGGCAGAGATCAAGGTTGTCCCTGCATTTTCCAGTGTGGTTGACCAGATAGGTGGCTATGCTGTTAACCAGGACTGGAAACACAGAGGAAGAACTTCCAACATGCCTGCCTTTTAAAACAGCAAATGTCAGAGTCGGTTCCATCCCCTTCTGAGTCCATACAGTTGATGTCCCAGAGCAAGTATGGGCAAGAACAACACTGGCCCCCAGGCTCTGGCAGAGATGAACAGTTTCTGTATCTGACAGGCTCCTCTGTTGCACTCCAGCTTCCCTGTTCAGTTTCTGTCTTCAGCTCCGGGTGTGAAACCTAGCAGGGCACAATGGCTAGGAACATAAACAAGTCTGTTTCCCGTCAAAATGCTTAATTACAGCAATACATTATGACACAGTTGGCCAGCCTGGTCTGTCGGAAAGGCTCACAAACAAGAACGATTGTTTTTGAGTGGGAGTTTCCAGGCTATTTGTCAGAGACTTTTGGGAAGTCAAAGTGGCTATAGTTTGTCAGAAGCAGCAATTAAAAATTGCCTCTGGATGTGTGTCAGACTGAAAGATATTTAAAATCAGTGTAAATACTAGACTGTTATCCCCTCAGTATTGGAAGAAAATTAAAAAAAAATTTTTTTTATTATACTTTAAGTTCTAGGGTACATGTGCACAACGTGCAAGTTTGTTACATATGTATACATGTGCCATGCTGGTGTGCTGCACCCATTAACTCGTCATTTACATTAGGTATATCTCCTAATGCTATCCCTCCCCGCTCCCCCCACCCCACAACAGCCCCCGGTGTGTGATGTTCCTCTTCCTGTGTCCAAGTGTTCTCATTATTCAATTCCCACCTGTGAGTGAGAACATGCGGTGTTTGGTTTTTTGTCCTTGTGATAGTTTGCTGAGAATGATGGTTTCCAGCTTCATCCATGTCCCTACAAAGGACACGAACTCATCATTTTTTATGGCTGCATAGTATTCCATGGTGTATGTGTGCCACATTTTCTTAATCCAGTCTATCCTTGTTGGACATTTGGGTTGGTTCCAAGTCTTTGCTATTGTGAATAGTGCCGCAATACACATACGTGTGCACGTGTCTTTATAGCAGCATGATTTATAGTCCTTTGGGTATATACCCAGTAATGGGATGGCTGGGTCAAATGGTATTTCTAGTTCTAGATCCCTGAGGAATTGCCACACTGTCTTCCACAATGGTTGAACTAGTTTACAGTGCCACCAACAGTGTAAAAGTGTTCCTATTTCTCCACATCCTGTCCAGCACCAGTTGTTTCCTGACTTTTTCATGATGGCCATTCTAACTGGTGTGAGATGGTATCTCATCGTGGTTTTGATTTGCATTTCTCTGATGACCAGTGATGATGAGCATTTTTTCATGTGTCTGTTGGCTGCATAAATGTCTTCTTTTGAGAAGTGTCTGTTCATATCCTTTGCCCACTTTTTGATGGGGTTGTTTGCTTTTTTCATGTAAATTTGTTTGAGTTCATTGTAGATTCTGGATATTAGCCCTTTGTCAGATGAGTAGGTTGTGAAAATTTTCTCCCATTCTGTAGGTTGCCTGTTCACTCTGATGGTAGTTTCTTTTGCTGTGCAGAAGCTCTTTAGTTTAATTAGATTCCATTTGTCAATTTTGGCTTTTGTTGCCATTGCTTTTGGTGTTTTAGACATGAAGTCCTTGCCCATGCCTATGTCCTGAATGGTATTGCCTAGGTTTTCTTCTAGGGTTTTTATGGTTTTGGGTCTAACATTGAAGTCTTTAATCCATCTTGAATTAATTTTTGTCTAAGGTGTAAGGAAGGGATCCAGTTTCAGCTTTCTACATATGGCTAGCCAGTTTTCCTAGCACCATTTGTTGAATAGGAAATCCTTTCCCCATTTCATGTTTTTGTCAGGTTTGTCAAAGATCAGATAGTCGTAGATGTGTGGTATTATTTCTGAGGGCTCTGTTCTGTTCCATTGGTCTATATCTCTGTTTTGGTACCAATACCATGCTGTTTTGGTTACTGTAGCCTTTTAGTATAGTTTGAAGTCAGGTAGCGTGATGCCTCCAGCTTTGTTCTTTTGGCTTAGGATTGACTTGGCAATGTAGGCTCTTTTTTGATTCCATATGAACTTTAAAGTAGTTTTTTCCAATTCTGTGAAGAAAGTCATTGGTAGCTTGATGGGCATGGCATTGAATCTATAAATTACCTTGGGCAGTATGGCCATTTTCATGTTATTGATTCTTCCTACCCATGAGCATGGAATGTTCTTCCATTGGTTTGTATCCTCTTTTATTTCGTTGAGCAGTGGTTTGTAGTTCTCCTTGAAGAGGTCCTTCACATCCCTTGTAAGTTGGATTCCTAGGTATTTTATTCTCTTTGAAGCAATTGTGAATGGGAGTTCACTCATGATTTGGCTCTCTGTTTGTTAATGGTGTATAAGAATGCTTATGACTTTTGCACACTGATTCTGTATCCTGAGACTTTGCTGAAGTTGCTTATCAGCTTAAGGAGATTTTGGGCTGAGACGATGGGGTTTTCTAGATATACAATCATGTCATCTGCAAACAGGGACAACTTGACTCCCTCTTTTCCTAATTGAATACCCTTTATTTCTTTCTCCTGCCTGATTGCCCTGGCCAGAAGTTCCAACACTATGGAATAGGAGTGGTGAGAGAGGGCATCCCTGTCTTGTGCCAGTTTTCAAAGGGAATGCTTCCAGTTTTTGCCCATTCAGTATGATATTGGCTGTGGGTTTGTCATAAATAGCTCTTACTATTTTGAGATATGTCCCATCAATACTTAATTTATTGAGAGTCTTTAGCATGAAGGGCTGTTGAATTTTGTCAAAGGCCTTTTCTGCATCTATTGAGATAATCATGTGGTTTTTGTTTTTGGTTCTGTTTATATGCTGGATTAGATTTATTGATTTGCATATGTTGAACCAGCCTTGCATCACAGGGATGAAGCCCACTCGATCATGGTGGATAAGCTTTTTCATGTGCTGCTGGATTCGGTTTGCCAGTATTTTATTGAGGATTTTTGCATCGATGTTCATCAGGGATATTGGTCTAAAATTCTCTTTTTTTATTGTGTCTCTGCCAGGCTTTGGTATCAGGATGATGCTGGCCTCGTAAAATGAGTTAGGGAGGATTCCCTCTTTTTCTATTGATTGGAATAGTTTCTGAAGGAATGGTACCAGCTACTCCTTGTACCTCTGGTAGAATTTGTCTGTGAATCTGTCTGGTCCTGGACTTTTTTTGGCTGGTAGGCTATTAATTATTGCCTCAGTTTCAGAGCCTGTTATTGATCTATTCAGAGATTCAACTTCTTCCTGGTTTAGACTTGGGAGGGTGTATGTGTCGAGGAATTTATCCATTTCTTCTAGATTTTCTAGTTTATTTGCGTAGAGATGTTTATAGTATTCTCTGATGGTAGTGTGTATTTCTGTGGGATCGGTGGTCATATCCCCTTTATCATTTTTTATTGCGTCTATTTGATTCTTCTCTCTTTTCTTCTTTATTAGTCTTGCTAGTGGTCTATCTTTGTTGATCTTTTCAAAAAACCAGCTCCTGGATTCATTGATTTTTTGAAGGGTTTTTTGTGTCTCTATCTCCTTCAGTTCTGCTCTGATTTTAGTTATTTCTAGCCTTCTGCTAGCTTTTGAATGTGTTTGCCCTTGCTTCTCTAGTTCTTTTAATTGTGATGTTAGGGTGTCAATTTTAGATCTTTCCTGCTTTCTCTTATGGGCATTTAGTGCTATAAATTTCCCTCTACACACTGCTTTAAATGTGTCCCAGAGATTCTGGTATGTTGTGTCTTTGTTCTCATTGGTTTCAAAGAACATCTTTATTTCTGCCTTCATTTCATTATTTACCCAGCAGTCATTCAGGAGCAGGTTATTCAGTTTCCATGTAGTTGAGCAGTTTTGAGTGAGTTTCTCAATCCTGAGTTTTAGTTTGATTGCACTGTGGTCTGAGAGACAGTTTGTTATAATTTCTGTTGTTTTACATTTGCTGAGGAGTGCTTTACTTCCAACTATGTGGTCAATTTTAAGTGCGGTGTGGTGCTGAGAAGAATGTATATTCTGTTGATTTGGGGTGGAGAGTTCTGTAGATGTCTATTAGGTTTGCTTGGTGCAGAGCTGAGTTCAATTCCTGGATATCCTTGTTAACTTTCTGTCTCATTGATCTGTCTAATGTTGACAGTGGGGTGTTAAAGTCTCCCATTATTATTGTGTGGGAGTCTAAGTCTCTTTGTAGGTCTCTAAGGACTTGCTTTATGAATCTGGGTGCTCCTGTATTGGGTGCATGTATATTTAGGATAGTTAGCTCTTCTTGTGGAATTGAGCCCTTTACCATTATGTAATGGCCTTCTTTGTCTCTTTTGATCTTTGTTGGTTTAAAGTCGATTTTGTCAGAGACTAGGATTGCAACCCCTGCCTTTTTTTGTTTTCCATTTGCTTGGTAAATCTTCCTCCATCCCTTTATTTTGAGCCTATGTGTGTCTCTGCACATGAGATGGGTTTCCTGAATCCAGCAAACTGATGGGTCTTGACTCTTTATCCAATTTGCCAGTCTGTCTTTTAATTGTAGCATTTAGCCCATTTACATTTAAGGTTAATATTGTTATGTGCGAATTCGGTCCTGTCATTATGACATTAGCTGGTTATTTTGCTCATTAGTTGATGCAGTTTCTTCCTAGCATCGATGGTCTTTACAATTTGGTATGTGTTTGCCAAATTGTAACAAAAAATTACAGCATTGTCCTATGTTGCAAACAAATGAAAAATGAAAAGTATGAAGAAAAGTACAGCATGACATAAAACATAAAAATGTGGAGACTGTGGTTTCCTGGGAAGGCCATGAGAGAGGTCAGTTTATTAATGTTGTGACCTTATGTTCTACTGACAGGAAATTAAGGTTCATTTTTGTAACCACCATTCTGTAATTTATAACTACTTCTGCAAAGTTCTTCTGTAGTCCACATTCTACCACATCAATTTAGATACCATTACTTAGTTACCTGTTCATATTTTAGCTTCACATTTATTGAGGGTCAATATTAGAAAGAGCTACACGAAGAACATTTCTACATCTTCTGCAAAACTCTTGATGATACTTTTTTGGGGGCTTTGTTTCTCCATAGAAGGATTCACACACTCAGTTTTTTTTTTTTTTTTTTTGAGATGGAGTCTCGCTCTGTCACCCAGGCTGGAGTGCAGTGGCGCGATCTCGGCTCACTGCAAGTTCTGCCTCCCGGATTCATGCCATTCTCCTGCCTCAGCCTCCTGAGTAGCTGGGACTGCAGGTGCCCGCCACCACACCCGGCTAATTTTTTTGTATTTTTTAGTAGAGACGGGGTTTCACCATGTTAGCCAGGATGGTCTCGATCTCCTGACCTCGTGATCTGCCTGCCTCGGCCTCCCGAAGTGCTGGGATTACAGACATGAGCCACCGTGCCCGGCCTAACAGGGTCAAAATTCTCAACACTACTGAATGGTATGCTTGAAAGTGGTTAACGTAAATTTTTACCACAATTTAAAAAACTATGCATCTTTTAACATAAAGATGTAAACATAAAGATGTTTAACATAAAGATATAAAATGCCAAGTAATTAGAAATAAAGTAGCATAAAGAAACTTTAAAGAAAAGTTACTTGGATTTGTTTCTTCCTTTCAAGGTGGTTATGTAAATTTTTTGAAATAAAAATTTGATTGATTAAAAAAATGATTCTGTGTTGGAATAATCTTTGGGTTAAGCCAAGATAAGCACTTTTCTTTATCAGTGGATTTTTATACACTGATGTAAAATTTAAACTTCTAGAGGGAGTTAGAGTATGCAGTGTTTCCCAAACTTATCTGATCATGGAACATTGTTTTTGAAGAATATCTCTGAAGATGCTTCTGTATTAGAGATTGGACTGAGGGAGAAAAAAGTACCAGGAAACAAAACCATCTGAGCACACTTCCATCTTTGACTAAACATGAATTTTCTGTGGAGAAGTATGTGCTTTGCAAAATCATCTGTTTCTATGCTTTTACATAGTCATTGAAAGTTTTGCTTTTCCCATTTAGTCTTTTTTTTTTTTTTTGATACAGAGTCTTGCTCTGTTGCCCAGGCTGGAGTGCAGTGGCATGATCTCAGCTCACTGCACCGTCCGTCTCCTGGGTTCAAGCGATTCTTGTACCTCAGCCTCCCGAGTAGCTGGGATTACAGGCGTTCATCACCACGCCCAGCTGATTGTTGTCTTTTTAGTAGAGACGGGGTCTCACCATGTTGGCCAGGCTGGTCTCAAACCCCTGACCTGAAGTGATCCACCCGCCTTGGCCTCTTAAAGTGCTGGGTTTATAGGCGTGAGCCACCATGCCCAGCCCCTTTCAGTCTTGTAGTTGATGTTCCTTTTGAAAAGTTTTCTCAGTTGACTAAGGGAAAAAGGATTTTTCAGAACTCATGTTAAGAAAACTAGGGACACAGAGTGCCCTAGAACTGTGACTCTCAAATTCCAACATGTGTAGGGCTCATCTGGGGAGGGCCTCACCCTCAGAGAGATTTTGACTTCATGGATTAATGGGAGGAAAAAGAAACTGCATTTTTAATAACAGGTGATGGAATCTGTATGCCCATGCAGTGGGGTTAAGCACAAAGATAACCGTCATTGTCTCACGTGTAGGATTAGCAAGAGCCAGCTGGGCTGGGGTAGAGAGATTGAGAAAGTCAACTAGAAGAGAGAAAATGGCATACACTTAGAATCAGTGCCTGCTGAGTGATTGGCGCCTGAAGCAAAGGAAAAACTAGTACTGGTTCTGTCTTTATTTAAAATCATGATATTTTGTTCATAGCGGGGTTTTTTTCTGCATTAAACTATTATTTATCTCAATTACTGAGATTTGTGGCGCTCTCTTAAATTTTGGGTATGCAGTGCCTTACCCAGTCCTGACCCTAGAATTTCCAATTTTCCCAGAAATTTCCAAGGATAGTCAGTCTGCTTGCATGACGTGAGTTTGCCCCACTTGAGTTGAATTCCCATATGGATCCTTTTGCCTCTTTAGAATCTGTGAGCGTTTCTTGCTTTGTTGCAGTCCTCACTTGAAGCACAGATGTTCTGCTCAGCAGCGTCTGAGAACTCAGTCCGTGTCCTTCAGACACCAAACCACTTCTGTTGTTCTTGTGCTTGATGGAGTGCGTTGCTCACCCTCAGCTGCTGGGTCAGGTTCTGGATGCTTCTGTCCACTTCTACTCTCTTACTTCTCCTTGTTCTTGAATGAGTTCATAAGGAACATCTTGGTTTTTCATTTCACTTTCTGAGCACTGTTTTCACTACAGTTACAGCCATTCTTTTGGATAATTCACTGTATACCAGGCAGGTCCCTTCCAAAGAATATTTCTCATTCTCACAATGATCTTGTCTATTTCCAGAAGAGAAGCTGGACGGAGCGGCTGACCACGCAGTGCAAGGAACCTGTTGGTCAGCTCATGTCAGTTAGCATTACTTAATAGGAGGCAGTTTGCCTCCGATATCTTTCTGCATAGTTTACACGTCATTGTTTGTTAAAGTTGAATTTTTCAAAATTGCTGTTATGTCATATCCTGTATGCACAAGAATGGATCGATGATTCAAAAGGGATTAAAATAAAAATTGTTGATGAAAAAAGCCAAACTTTGTAAAATATTTGAAAAAATTTATTCCTAGCCAAATGTGAGGACCATGACCCATGACACAGCCCCAGGAGGTCCTGAGAACATATGCCCAAGGTGTTTGGGTTACAGTTTGATTTTATACATTTTAAGGGGACAGAGGTTACAGGCCGACATCAATCAATATGAGGTAGGAGACTAGCAGGTCTGACAGGATGAAGTAAAGAAACTGGCAACAACCAGCGGGTGGCGCCCAAATGAAGTGAAGCAGGAACCAGCAGGCGGCACTGAAGGCAACCACTCATTGCCCTTGCTTCTCATTAGCATAAGACACTCCCACTAGCATCATGACTGTTTACAAATGCCAGGGCAATGACCCAGAAGTTACCGTCCCTTTTCTAGAGATTTCTGAATAATCCACCCCTTAATTTGCATGTAATTAAAAGTGGGTATAAATACAGCTGCCAACAGCCCATGCTCTGCTGACTCTGAGCACGCTATACAGGAGTTAGACCTCATCCACAAAGAACAGCTCTGGTTCAATAAAAGATTGCTGTCTCCCGCCTGTAATCCCAACACTTTGGGAGGCCGAGGCAGGTGAATCACGTGGTCGGGAGATCGCGACCATCCTGGCTAACACGGTGAAACCTCGTCTCTACTAAAAATACAAAAAATTAGCTAGGCATGGTGGCGGGCACCTGTAGTCCCAGCTACTTGGGAGGCTGAGGCAGGAGAATGGCGTGAAGCTGGGAGGCAGAGCTTGCAGTGAGCCGAGATCGCGCCACTGCACTCTAGCCTGGGTGACAAAGCGAAACTCTGTCTCAAAAAAAAAAAAAAAAAAAAAGATTGCTGTCTAACACTACCAGCTTCCCCTTGAATTCTTTCCTGGGTGAAGCCAAGAACGCTGCTGGGCTAAGCCCCAATTTCTGGACTCATCTGCCTGCCCTCATCAAATACATGTAAAGTTTACATTGGTTTGGCCTGGAGAGATGGGACATCTTGATGCAGGGACTTCCAGGTCATGGGTGGTTCAAAGATTTCCTGATTGGCAGTTGATTGACAGAGTTAAATTACTATGTAAATACCCAGGGTCAACAGAAAGGAGTGTCTGGGTTAAGATAAGGGGTTGTAGAGACCAAGGTTCTTATTATGTAGATGAAGTCTCATAGGCGGACACCTTTAGTGGCAATAGATGGAAAATGTTTCCTATTCAGACCTTTAAAAGTTGCTGGACTCTCAGCTAATCTCAGGATCAGAAAAAGACCTGGAGAGGGATTGAGATTCTGTACAGAATGTAAATTTCCCCCACAAGACACAGCTTTGCAGGGCCACTTCAAAATATGTCAAAGAAATGTATTTTGGGGTAAAGTATCTTGATTTCTTTTAGGACCTGCTGTTTGTCATGTGATGCTATACTGGAATCAGATTGGAATTTGGTATCTTACTGCCACAGAGGGTCTGTTTTGTCAGTCTTAAGATTTCTGTTTTGATGTTAATGCTGGTCAATTGTGCCTGAACTCCAAAGGGAGGAAGGTATCAGGAGGCATGCCCTACCTCTCCTTCCCATCGTGGCCTGAATTAGTTTTTCAGATTTACTTTGAAATCCCTTGGCTAAGAGGAGGAGTCCATTCAGTCGGATGAGGGGCTTAGAATTGTATTTTTGGTTTACAAAATGTAAACATCTGAAGTGAATGTGGAACTGCAGAATGCAGATCTGTATGAACTGGAAAAAACGTATCTGGGAGGGGAATGATGATCAAAATCAGCCTAACAAGAGAATTACAGATGGGAAATGCAGTAAAACAATACTAAAAAACCACCTCCGTTTTACTGGCCCATTTACAACCTGCTTTCAGTTTATTTTCTTCCAAAACTTTTTTCCTTTTTGAGATGAAGTCTGGCTCTGTCGCCCAGGCTGGAGTGCAGTGGTACCATCTTGGCTCACTGCAACCTCCACCTCTTGGATTTAAGCAATTCTCTTGCCTTAGCCTCCTCAGTAACTATTACTACAGGTGCACCCCACCACATCCGGCTAATTTTTGTATTTTTAGTAAAGATGTGATTTCACCATGTTGGCCAGGCTGGTCTTGAACTCCTGACCTCAAGTGATCCACCCTCCTCGGTCTTCCAAAGTGCTGGGATTACAGGCTTGAGCCACCGCACCCAGCCAAAACTTTTCAAGTTAGTAACGTGAAACTGTTAATTTGTCCACATCATTTTCTAACAATATACAGCGACTGCCTTAATAAACCAAGTTTTTCTTTTCATGCCCCCTTCAAAGGCAAAATAAGTTTTCCAGCATGAAATAAATAAATTTCATTACTAAAAGTGGAGATGAGACCAAAACTCCTCAAAGTTCATTCAGAGTTCACCCCGTTATACTTTCCATGGCAAGAATACTATTAGTTACACAGTTGTGGGAGAACTTATAAAACCAGCTGCAAAAGTGAGTGCCACATAGTTCTGAGATCAGAGAGAAAAACAGAACTACTGGCTAAATTCCTAAATCATATGACTCTGTAGGATGTCACATCATTTATATGGGATAAAATATGGAAGAGCACATTAATAGTTTTGCTTTATAGCAGTATAAGTTTGCTACATATAGAGTATGAGTCAGTTCTTGAAAAAGAGAACAGGAGAAGCACTTGATGGCTGTTTGTTCTTCTTATCATTGAAAATTCACGCTGTAGAAGTTTATGAAGTCGTGTTATTGGTGACTCTGTGTGCCGTGATACAGACTAGACAATGTGCATTGGGGCAGTGTTCATGGAACAACAGCTATGTGTGTGCCCAAAGAGGTTCACCGAAGTGGCAACCCAAATGTCAAAATCAGCTTAAAACGAGAGTTGCTCTATTCTCAGAAAACAGCTGGCAGTCAGTGATATGCCTCTGACCTTTAGCACTGGAGGAAGGAATTTTTAAAAACGTGACTGTGTAATCAATGTGACTGTATGCTTCTCAGCTCAGCATACATCTTTGCAACATGCCAGGAGAAGAAATGGGCAGAGATGACAAAACACTGCTTTTCCATGCTCAACTCCACTGGCTCTCAAGAGGGAAGACCCCAAGGGGAAGGGTGTTAGGTGGGGTTTAAAATGAGTGATAAGACAAAACCTTTCCTTCATTCATGATGCATTTGTTTTTCTTTGTCAGAAAAAGAAACTGATGATGTATTATGAGCACGTTTATGTAGCATGTCCAAATGCTGAATAAACAAAAATTACTTTCCAGAGCTGATGCAATGAAAGAGTAGATAAACACAGTGGATGAAAACTTTTTTCCTTGCCTTTGAAGGTGATATACTCATTAACTTAGCATTAATGCAGAACAAAAATTAGTCTTCAGTGGAAATTTCTCCATAATTTCTAGGTCCTTTTCCAATGTGCATATCCAAAATTACTTTGTATCAATGTCAACAGCATGGTTGTGATACTGTACTGAAAATTTGCAGGATGTTATTATTGGGGGAAACTGGGTAAAGGATATGTGGGAATTTCTTCTCAGTTTTTACAATGACACATGAATCTATAATTATCTTAAAATTAAAAGTTTATAGCCGGGCGCGGTGGCTCACCCTTGTAATCCCAGCACTTTGGGAGGCCGAGGCGGGCGGATCACGAGGTCAGGAGATTGAGACCACAGTGAAAACCCGTCTCTACTAAAAATACAAAAAATTAGCCGGGCGTGGTGGCAGGCGCCTGTAGTCCCAGCTACTTGGAGAGGCTGAGGCAGGAGAATGGCATGAACCCGGGAGATGGAGCTTGCAGTGAGCCGAGATAGCGCCACTGCACTCCAGCCTGGGTGACAGAGCGAGACTCCGTCTCAAAAAAAAAAAAGAAAAAGAAAAAGAAAAAAGAAAAAAAAATTAAAAATTTAATTTTAAAAAGTTTAATCAAACAACAACAAAAGCATAACGCTGTGATGAACAACCCTGTCTGTAATCTTCGTACAGCTCTAAGGGGGCTTTGTTAGGATAAAATGCTTCAAGTGGGATTGCTGGATCAAATCATATACAGATTTTTGCATCTATGTTCATGAGGGATAATTGGTCTATAGTTTTTTTTTTCATGTAATGTTGGTCAGGTTTTGATATCAGAGTTATGCTGACCTCATTAAAAAAAGTGAGGAAGATTTTTATCACCCCTCATATAATTTATCCTCTTCCACTATAGGAATTTGTTAATTTCCATTTTCCTCTTCTAAAGTGTCCCACTTCTGAGAAGGTAGTTCTGATCATTGTTAGTGTGATCATGAAATACAATACATTTTACTTTATCCTACGTTTTCCTAAACATAAACGCTGTTCTACTTGTTCTTCCTCTGTTTTTGTAATCATAGCACGTTGTAGTGTTGTAGATACAGTTTATAGAAAAGGGGCAATTTCATCTTGGACTTTTAACCTTGCCTGTCTGGATTTGGCTTCATTTTGACTTCGAGTTTGGTCATCTCTAGCATGATCAACTTTGTCCAACATCAGCAAAATTCATTGTCACCTTTCCTGTACTCAGGAGAGTTTCAAAGCCTGAAATCATTTCATCTTTCACACATATTTCTGTTTTTCCCTCCTCTCTCCTTCTCTGCTACTGCAGAGGGTAGGAGTAGCATAACCCTTCACAGAGGCACTTTTCACACGTCCAGTTTGCATTGTGATCATAGACCTTTTAACCAAAAACGATTCCAAACTTTTAAAATATGTTCTTCAGTATAGTTGTCATTTCTGTACGCTTCTCTTCTATTTTTGTTAATTGGTGAGACAACTTTTAAAGAAATGCCTTCATGGGTATAGTTCTCTTTGTAAGCAGCTAAGAGAAACAAACAGATTGTCTCTCATTTTCTTTGAGATTCCTGTGGGCTAAAGCTCACGACTGTGTTTGCATGCTCCAGGCGGCACACGATCTTTCCTGGAGCTGAGCTTTATCTTTGTTTGTGGTTTTCATAATTGCTTCAAGAATCTGAATAACCCCTTTCCTTCTTCTTTTCATCTTTGGCCCCCTTTTCTCTCCCCTCTGGCTCTCCACTGGCCTCCTTCCTCCTCTCTTCTCATTGTGGGTCTTTAGTTTGGTCTACAGAGGCCTGCTCTTCTCATTCTTTTTGGTTTTTATTTGCATGAATTTCACTAGACCCTTCTGTTGGCACAGTATAGCCATTGTCACCCTGACTTTTACTCTTAGAACCCTGTGCTGATTATTTTATTTTTATTTTTATTTGAGACAAGATCTCGCCCTATCACCCAGTCTGGAGTGCAGTGGTGCAATCATGGCTTACTGCAGCCTCAAACTACCTGGGCTCAGGTGATCCTACCACCTCAGCCTCCCAAGTAGCTGGGACTACAGGCACACACCACCATACCCAGCTAATTTTTTTTTAATTTTCTTTTTTTAAAAATTTTATTATTATTATACTTTAAGTTTTAGGGTACATGTGCACAATGTGCAGGTTTGTTGCATATGTATACATGTGCCATGTTGGTGTGCTGCACCCATTGACTCATCATTTAGCGTTAGGTATATCTCCTAATGCTATCCCTCCCCCTCCCCCCACCCCACAACAGTCCCCGGAGTGTGACGTTCCCCTTCCTGTGTCCATGTGTTCTCATTGTTCAGTTCCCACCTATGAGTGAGAACTTGCGGTGTTTGGTTTTTTGTCCTTGTGATAGTTTGCTAATTTTTGTATTTTTTGTAGAGACAGTCTTGCTTTGTTGCCCAGGCTGGGCTCGAACTCCTGGGCTCAAGCCATCCTCCCACCTTGGCCTCCCAAAGTTCTGGGATTACAAGTGTGAGCCATGGCGCCCAGCCTCTTTGCTCATTCTTAACTATTTAGTTGATTTCCTTCTGTTTCCCATCTAATTCCTTTATTTTTCCCATCTCATTGTGATCTCTCTTAGAAACACCTCTTTGTTCTTTTACATCCTCAGCCACATCCCTGCCTTCATCTGGATCCCCAAGGCTGCCGCAGCAGTGTTTTATGATGTGATGCTTTCCTGCTGTGTCTAGATGATTTTCTTCCCTTCCTTCATCTATTTTGTTTTTAAACCTATTTTGCAAAAGGCACTGGTAATATAAAGGTTATGCTCTTAACATTTCTGTAGGTAAATAAAAGGCATTGTTTTCCTTACCTGAAACATTTCTGACCAGCTCCTGCATATGAAATCATATTTTAGCTGTATTCCTAGTATGTTTTGAGCAGCTCTCATATGGTTCTGATCCTTTACTAAAAATAAACAGCATCGCTGGGCGCGGTGGCTCATGCCTGTAATCCCAGCACTTTGGGAGGCTGAGGTGGGCGGATCACAAGGTCAGGAGATTGAGACCATCCTGGCTAACACGGTGAAACCCTGTCTTTACTAAAAAATACAAAAAATTAGCTGGGCGTGGTGGTGGGCACCTGTAGTCCCAGCTACTTGGGAGGCTGAGACAGGAGAATGGTGTGAACCCGGGAGGTGGAGCTTTCAGTGAGCGGAGATTGTGCCACTGCACTCCAGCCTGGGCGACAGAGCGATACTCCATCTCAAAAAAAAAAAAAAAAAAATTAACAGCATCCTATATGTGGCTAGCCAGCCCCTCCCCTTGTCAGCAGGCCTTACTACACTTTCTGGATGTCCAATATTAAGTCTGTTGGCTACTTTTACTGGAATGGCTAATTCATCATCACCTCTTTTTGATCAAGCCTCAAACTCTCCCAAATTCACCGATTCAGTCCTAAAGTGAATAGTCTTACCTGCTGAGTAAAATTATTTTTGCCGTCTTTAAAATCCTAATATGTTTCCCAAAGTAAATCCAATTCCTCTGCTAGTCAGATCAATGACCCCTGACATGTCCCTTGAGTTAATCTCAACTTAGCTAGTAACGGGGGCTCCACTCGTCTGCCAGGCGGCTGCTTTCATCCTTCGTGAATGATTCTCCCTCTGGGGGCATTTTTTTCCTCCTGCCTCAGAGAAGCAGAGCAGGTTAGGACTTTGTGTGGTTTACCTTTGAATTTCTAGCACCTGGAATAACCTTGGGCATGTTGTAGGACATGAGTGAACATGTGCTGCTGAATGAATGGGTGAATCTCCTCAAGCCGCTGGTGGTTCTGAGGCTTCTGTGTCACTTTGAAGTCCTTAAAGAAGACAAAATAGACAAAGAATCAGGCTCTACTGGTTGCTTTCACTAGCTTCAGGTGGCTTATGCACTCAGCCCTGTTTCCTGTGTCTGGAAAAGCTTACCCCCTACTTTTGTTGTTGTTGTTGTTGTTGTTGCCCGTGCCTACCCGCTTCTCCCAAGCTTGCTCTTGTTCATCCTGTAGGTCTTGGCTTAAATGTCAGTATCAGTTCATCCGGGCGATCTTTTTGGACATCCCAGACTTGGCCCCGACCTCCTTTTGTGTGCTCCGGTTTCCCACGCACTTCCTTTTGATGGCGCCTCACTTTTGCTGTTACTGCCCAACATCTGTTTTTCTTTCTTTCTTTTTTTTTTTTTAATGAGACGGAGTCTCGCTCTGTCCCCCAGGCTGGAGTGCAGTGGAGCGATCTCGGCTCACTGCAAGCTCCGCCTCCCGGGTTCACGCCATTCTCCTGCCTCAGCCTCTCCGAGTAGCTGGGACTACAGGCGCCCGCCACCACGCCCGGCTAATTTTTTGTATTTTTAGTAGAGACGGGGTTTCACCATGGTCTCGATCTCCTGACCTCGTGATCCGCCCGCCTTGGCCTCCCAAAGTGCTGGGATTACAAGCGTGAGCCACCGCGCCCGGCCGCCCAACATCTGTTTTTCCCACTCATTCTAAAATTCCACGGGGTCAGGGACTGAGGCGGTGCTTCATGCCACACTATTCCTGGTGCACGTGGGAGACAAGAAGTATTTGCTGAATTAATCAGTAATCAGAGGAATAATACAAAAATATGTCCTTCTGGCTCATCAACAGATGAACGAACAAAGAAAATGTAATTTATTTTTATTTTTTATTTTTTGGGGACAGAGTTTCACTCTCTCACTCAGGCTGGAGTGCAATGGTGCAATCTCAGCTCACTGCAACCTTTGCCTCCCGGGTTCAAGCCATTCTCGTGCCTCAGCCTCCCAAGTATCTGGGATTACAGGGGTGTGCCACCACTCCCGGCTAATTTGTGTCTTTTTAGTAGAGACCGGGTTTTGCCATGTTAGCCAGGCTGTTCTCGACCTCCTGATCTCAAGTGATCTGCGTACCCTGGCCTCCCAAAGTGCTGGGATTACAGCCACCGTGCCTGGCCAAAAATATGGTTTATATAGATGGTGGGATGTTATTCAGCCACGAAAAGAATGAAATCCTGTCATTTGCAGCGATGTGGATGGAACTGGAGGCCATTATGTTAAATGAAATAAGCCAGCCACAGAAAGATAAATATCATACTCTCACTTATATGTAGGAGTTAAAAAAGTGGATATCATGATGGTACAGAGAAGATTGGTGTCTACCAGAGCCTGGAAAGGGGAGAGAGATGGAGAGATGAAGGTGGAAAAAAGGATATAAATGTATTTATTACCACAGAACTATTGACTTAAAAAAATAGTAAAGATGGTCAACTTAAAAAATAAAAAATAAAATGTCTTTCTGGTCCTTGGGATGATACACTTATGCTTGTGAGCCCTGAAAATCTGAGACAGGTCTCAGTTACTTTAGAAAGTTTATTTTGCCGAGGTTGAGGACATGCTTCCGTGACACAGCCTCAGGGGGTCCTGACGACAGGTGCCCAAGGTGGTCGGGGCACAGCTTGGTTTTATACATTTTAGGGAGACATGAGACATCAATCAGTATATGTAAGATGTACATTGGTTCCGTCCAGAAAGGAGGGACAACTCGAAGCAGGGATGGAGTTTCCAGGTCACAGGTAGCTGAGAGACAAATGGTTGCATTCTTTTGAGTTTCTGATTAGCCTTTCCAAAGGAGGCAATCAGATATGCATCTATGTCAGTGAGCAGAGGGATACGATGGGAGGCAGGTTTGCCCTAAGCAGTTCCCAGCTTGACTTTTCCCTTTAGCTTAGTGATTTTTTAGGATTTATTTTTCTTTCACAGCTATATTTTATGAAAGGGAACCCAGGAGTTGGATCTTACAACAAGGGAGTTGTATTAGTAGTCCATTTTCACACTGCTGATAAAGACATATCCAAGTGTAGGCAATTTACAAAAGAAAGAGATTTAACTGGACTTACAGTTCTGCATGGCTGGGGAAACCTCACAATCATGGCAGAAGGCAAGGAGGAGCAAGTCTCATCTTACATGGGTGGCAGCAGGCAAAGAGAATGAGGAAGACGCAAACACGGAAACCCTTGATAAAACCATCTTATCTTGGAACATATCTCAAAATAATAAGAGCTATTTATGACAAACCCATAGCCAATATCATACTGAGTAGGCAAAAGCTGGAAGCATTCCCTTTGAAAACCAGCACAAAAAAAGGATGCCCTCTCTCACCACTCCTATTCAACATAGTATTGGAAATTCTGGCCAGGGCAATCAGGCAAGAGAAAGAAATAAAGGGTATTCAAATAGGAAGAGAGGAAGTCAAATTATCGCTGTTTGCAGATGACATGATTGTATATTTAGAAAACCCCATCGTCCCAGCCTCAAAACTCCTTAAGCTGGTAAACAAATTCAGCAAAGTCTCAGGATACAAAATCAATGTGCAAAAATCACAAGCATTCCTATACATCAATAATAGACAAGCAGAGAGCCAAATCATGAGTGAACTCCCATTCACAATTGCTACCAAGAAAATAAAATACCTAGGAATACAACTTACAAGGGATGTGAAGGACCTCTTCAAGGAGAACTATAAACCACTGCTCAAGGAAATAAGAGAGGACACAAACAAATGGAAAAAATTCCATGCTCTTGGATAGGCAGAATCAATATTGTGCAAATGGCTATACTGCCCAAAGTAATTTACAGATTCAATGCTATTCCCATCAAGCTACCATTGACTTTTTTCGTAGAACTAGAAAAAGCTACTTTAAATTTCATATGGAACCATAAAAGAGCCCATATACCCAAGACAATGCTAAGCCAAAAGAACAAAGCTGGAGGCATCCTGCTACCTGACTTCAAACTATACTACAAGGCTACAGTAACCAAAACAGCATGGTACTGGTACTAAAACAGATATATAGACCAATGGAAAAGAACAGAGGCCTCAGAAATAACACCACACATCTACAACCATCTGGTCTTCAACAAACCTGACAAAAACAAGCAATGGGGAAAGGATTCCCTATTTAATAAATGGTGCTGGGAAAACTGGCTAGGCATATGCAGAAAACAGAAACTGGACCCCTTCCTTTCACCTTATACAAAAATTAACTCAAGAGGGATTAAAGACTTACATGTGAAATCTAAAACCATAAAAACCCTAGAAGAAAACCTAGGCAATACCATTCAGGACATAGGCATGGGCAAAGACTTCATGACTAAAACACAAAAAGCAATTGCAACAAAAGCTAAAATTGATCTAATTAAACTAAAGAGCTTCTGCTCAGCAAAAGAAACTATCATCAGAGTGAACAGGCAACCTACAGAATGGGAGAAAATTTTTGCAATCTATCCATCTGACAAAGGTCTAATATCCAGAATCTACAAGGAACTTAAGCAATTTGCAAGACAAAAACAAACAGCCCCATTGAAAAGTGGGCAAAGGATATGAACAGACACTTCTCAAAAGAAGATATTTATGTGGCCAACAAACATATGAAAAAAAGCTCATCATCACTGGTCATTAGAGAAATGCAAATCAAAACCACACTGAGATACCATCTCACGCCAGTTAGAATGGCAATCACTAAGAAGTCTGGAAACAACAGATGCTGGTGAGATTGTGGAGAAATAGGAATGCTTTTACACTGTTGGTGGGAGTGTAAATTAGTTCAACCATTATAAAAGACAGTGTGGCAATTCCTCAAGGATCTAGAACCAGAAATACCATTTGACCCAGCAATCCCATTACTGGGTATATATCCCAAAGATTATAAATCATTCTACTATAAAGACACAGGCACATGTATGTTTAGTGCATCACTATTTACAATAGCAAAGACTTGGAACCAACCCAAATGCCCATCAATTATGGACTGGGTAAAGAAAATGTGGCACATATACACCATGGAATACTATGCAGCCGTTAAAAAAATGAGTTCATGTCCTTTGCAGGGACATGGATGAAGCTGAAAACCATCATCTTCAGCAAACTAACACAGGAACAGAAAACCAAACACTCCATGTCCTCACTAACAAGTGGGAGTTGAACAATGAGAACACATGGACCCAGGGAGGGGAACATCACACACTGGGGCCTGTCAGGTGGAGGGGGAAAGGGGAGAAAGAGCATTAGGAAAAATACCCAATGCATGCAGGACTTAAAACCTAGATGATGATGCAGCAAACCACCATGGCACATGTATAGCTATGTAATAGACCTGCACATTCAGCACATGTATCCCAGAACTTAAAGTAAAATTTAAAAAAGAAAAAAAACTTCAGATCTTTGAGATATTTATTCACTACCACGAGAACAGTATGGGGGAAACTGCCCCCATGATTCAATTATCTCCCACAGGGTCCCTCCTACAACACGTGGATATTATGGGAGTATAATTCAAGATGAGATTTTGGTGGGGACACAGAGCCAAACCATACCAGGAGGCAACCTGGTACTGTTGTGTCTTGTGACTGTTGGAGAACATTGTTGAGAAGACCATTGTGGTCAGCATGAGAAGCGAAGTGTGAGAAGAGAAGCAAATTGACTGTGAAAAGCAATGACTACAGCATTAAGGCTGGCCTTAAGTCCATAATAATGCTATAAGACAGAAGTTGGCAAACTCTTTTTATTAAAGACCAGATGGTTAATATTTTAGGCTTTGTGGGTCTCTGTTGTGAGTATGCAACTCAGCCATTTTAGCACCCGTGCAGCCATATACCACATGTAAATGAATGCATATGGATGTGTATAAATAAAATTTTATTTATAGAAACAGGCAGTGGTCTGGGTTTAGTCAACCTCTGTTATAAAGGGATATTAAAATCAAGTGTGCTGAAAAATTATGAGAAACAGAGGTGTCATACATATAGAGTTTTTAAACATATATATTATTTAGATCTATCAGGAAATACTGATCAGACCAAAATAAAAGTGACTCACATTACAATTTAAGCCAAAATACAAATAACCATCACAAATTGCTCTTGTCTGGCAAACCTTCAGGACTATCTCGTTGTTTGGGGTTAAAACTTTATGCAGTGTGTGCTGTAAATTATGATGTTTAAATGCTTTATGTATGTGATACACACATACAGGGTGACTATGTCTTTGTTGTAGAAACAAAGCCCGGCATGCTTGCCTCTTGGATGACTGAACACACAAGGCATTTTCCAAACAGCATGGGCACACCATGGTGCCAAATGTCCTTATTTCTACATTTGTGATGAAATCAAGTATGTAGGCAGTCAGGAGTTAAATTAGTGAGTGGCTTCTTTGAAAGGCAGGAAAGGAGATTCAGTGTGGGCCATCTTTATATTCTGTATGTGCTGTTTTTAGAAAGCAAAAATAATGTTGGTCCACTAGTGACTCACCACCATAAAATTGTGTTAAATAAATGAATGAATGAGATAGAGAAGAGTGGGCATTTTCGACAGCCCTTGTGAAAGAGAACTGGTAGAGCCTGGAGCTAAATGCACGTGGAGTGGGCAGGTGAAGCCTGCCATCTGCTCTGTTGGGTGAAGGGTGACCAGGTGCAGATTTCAGGGAAAGGAGCGGGTTTTAGAAAGAAGGATGATGAGTCCCATTTTGTAGAAAATGTTGAGGTGCTTATGAGATGTCTATTAGAGAATTTGCTGTATGAGTCAGAGGCTCAGGCAAATTGGCTGACTGAAGCCAATTTGATTTTAATATCCCTTTATAACAGAGGTTGACTAAACCTAGCTCACTGCCTGTTTTTATAAATAAAGTTTTATTTATACACAGCCATATGCATTCATTTACAATTAATTTTGGGAACTGCTTTAGCAGAGAAAGCAATGGAGTCAGCTTGTGTTGCAGGAAAAGGAAAGGAAAGGAAGAGACCATAAGGGCTCCACTCTATGGAAACACCAACATTTATGAGGATGGACTTGGCTGGAACAAGAATAAGACTCCTGATGCTGTAACGGGAACCACGAGGATGAGTGCTATGTAGTGTCCCCAAGGCCAAGGTGGGACTGAGCGCTCAAATGATACCATGAACTGAGGCCAGTGTTCCTTCTCTACCCCTTTCTTTAAAGTCCCTTTAGCTGTAACTTTTGCTTTGTAGCTTTCAGGATGTGTATTTTACCTGTTGGACAGACTAGATCTCCAGTCTAGGCTATGATTCATCACTTTGTGGAATGTGTTTGTGAGCAGAGAAGAAAAGCCTTTGACCACGTCTTTAGAGATAATGACAGGAATGTAGTGATTAGCACTTGGGGGAGGGTCTCATTGGTGGACGTGATGCTGATAAGCAGCCCAGTCTCGCTGTTGAGGGTGTGATGCTGGTGAAGGGTGAGTCTGTCCCCAGAAGACCTGAGGAAAACACCCCAAATGAGGCTCTTGGTGAATCTGGAAGTTATCATGTCATAGGCATGATGCTCACCCGCCGGTCTCTTAATGTCTTCCTCTTCCTGCTTAGATTCTTCCTTGTTTCATCTGCATACTGCAGGTGCCTCTCTTTACGGCCCACTTTAGGGCTTAATGACAGCTCTTCCACCCTCTTTGAGTGGTCTGGGGGAAGAGGTGAAAAATGAGAATGCTTTATCTCTCCCCAGGGGCCTTCAATGATAACCTCATGGAAGGAGAGAGTGGCAATAATGTCCCATAGCAGCACCAGTTTCTTTTTTTTTTTTTTTTGAGACGGAGTCTCGCTGTTACCCAGGCTGGAGTGCAGTGGCATGATCTTGGCCCACTGCAGGCTCCGCCCCCCCAGGTTCACGCCATTGTCCTGCCTCAGCCTCTCGAGTAGCTGGGACTACAGACACCCGCCACCTCGCCCGGCTAATTTTTTGTATTTTTAGTAGAGACGGGGTTTCACTGTGTTAGCCAGGATGGTCTCAATCTCCTGACCTTGTGATCCACCGGCCTTGGCCTCCCAAAGTGCTGGGATTACAGGCGTGAGCCACCACGCCCGGCCAATTTCTTTGTTATATTTGCAGGATTGCTAGACGGAGAAAGTGTTATCTCAGTCTGTGTGTATCTCAGTTACTCAAATAGGCTGGGTAACTTGTAAACAACAGAAATTTATTTCTCATGGTTCTAGAGGCTGGGAAGTCCAAGATCAAGGTGTCTGCGGCATCTGGGGAGGGCCTGCTTCCTTATAGATGGTGCCTTCTTGCTGTGTTCTCTCAATGGCAAAATGGGCCAACAAGCTCTGGGCCTCTTTTATGAGGGCCCAAATTGTACTTATGAGGGTTCTGCATTCATGATCTAATCACCTCCCAAAGTCCCTACCTCTTAATGCTATCAGATTGGATGTTAGGTTTGAACATATGAATTTGGGGGGACACAAATGCTCAGAACACAGAAAGTATATGCAGTTTCTATACTGTGTCTTTCTAGAGAGTAAGATATAAAATGAAGTTAGGAAGAGTAAGTATGTTTTTTAAACAGTCAAAAACAAAAGCGAGATAAAGACTTCTAACCCTTTGTCCTAATGGTACATGTCTTAAGGGCACCCGCCAACCTCTGCTGATAAGAATTTCAATTTCAAAGGCCACATAGGGGTATAGGGGATAAGGGACAGTGCTTTGAGTTCATACAAGTTGGGAGTCAGTTTAGAAACCTCAGAGTAAGGCTGGATCTCTAATGTCCAAATTGTCTGTGAAAAGGTAAACTAGAAAAAAGAAAAGGCACCCAAAAAAGTAGGCCACGAGAAACTTGTTTGTTTTAACTTTGGTTCTGGGTTTAGGGGCTAAAACACAAAAGGCTACATTGAGAATTTACCATAAACTAGTTCATGTGTGGGTGTGAGGCTTGAATTCACACTGCCTGTGTGATGCAAATAAACCCAAATTGAAAATTTAGTTTAAATTAGTTCTGACTTGTAATGTTTCCAGTCATCTAAAAAAGAAAACAAGAATCTATTCTGGAGTAATATCCTCAAGTAGGTCTCAGAGAGGTTTGGCAAAGTTCCAGGGAAAATAGGCTCAAAAAACAAAACACTCCTGGCTAACATGGTGAAGCCCTGTCTCTACTAAAAATACAAAAAATTAACCAGGGGTGGTGGCGGGCACCTGTAGTCCCAGCTACTCAGGAGGCCGAGGCAGGAGAATGGCGTGAAGCCGGGAGGTGGAGCTTGCAGTGAGCCGGGCTCCCCCCCCCGCCCCCCAGCCCGGGCGAAAAAGCGAAACCCCGTCTAAAATCGCTCTGTCAAACAAAAAATCAGAGACCCTCATCACCTGTCATTTTATTAAAAGTTCTTATTATTTGTATAAGTTTTTCCTTAAATTTTTTTTTCTTATATATAGGTGCATTACTTACTAGCAATGGTTTTATTAATACCTTCTCTTTTCCATTTCTTACGCTTCTAATTGATTTCTTTTTTTATTTTTGAGACAGAGTCTCGCTCTGTCACCCAGGCTGGAGTGCAGTGGCCCGATCTCGGCTCACTGCAAGCTCCGCCTCCCGGGTTCACGCCATTCTCCTGCCTTAGCCTCTCCGAGTAGCTGGGACTACAGGCGCCCGCCACCACGCCCAGCTAATTTTTTTGTATTTTTTTTTTTTTAGTAGAGATGGGGTTTCACCGTGTTAGCCAGGATGGTCTCGATCTCCTGACCTCGTGATCCGCCCGCCTCGGCCTTCCAAAGTGCTGGGATTACAAGCGTGAGCCACCGTGCCCGGCCGCTTCTAATTGATTTCTATTTCTAATTGCATTGGCTAATACTTCCAACACAATGTTAAGGAATAGTGGAGATTGTGGGCATTCTTGTGTTATTCTAAACTTTAGTGGAACAACTTTTAGCATGTCTTTACTAAGATAATGGCATTGGGGCTTAGGTACGTATTTTATCAACATAAGAAAGTATGTGTTTTTAACACAAATAATTGAATTCTAAAGGCTTTCTGCATCTATGGAGATGAGTGTATAGGTTTTCCTTTTGGCTCTACCGATATGGTAGATTATATTAACAGAATTTCTAACATTAAACCACCTTTGTTTTCCTGGGATGAACCCCTCTGTGTTTTGGTATGTTATTTAAAAATGTACTTTGAGTTTTGTTTGTTAATATTTTAGTAAAGATTTTTGCAGCTATATTTCTTAAGTGAGATTAGTTGTTGATCTTCTTCTTTTGGTGAAAACATTATCAATGTTATTTTCACTCTAATAATGACTATCAGTGACTGCCAAAACCATTAGGTGAAAGTTGATAGGGTGCTTCATGATCCATGGCTTAAACAATCCACTAATCAATCCTACCTAAACACTTCTTAGGAAGTGTTTTTTTTTTTTTTTTTTTGCCAAAAATTTGAAGCTGAATTTAATCTGGTTTACAGCAATTATAAAGGATACAGGAAACTGTTAAACAATACCATACAGATTTAATAAGCAAAACCTAGCATGAGTACAACTATAGGACAAGTAGCCCAGTTTCTTCAAGAACTAGATTGTAAGAATAAACAGGAGAGAGAAGCTGTGCATTACAAGACATTTAAAAGACATATCAGCTAAATGCAAGGTGTCAGGGTTGTTTTGATCCTGATTCACACAAATCAATGATGTGAAAAAAAATCTTGCACAAGGGCCAGGCGCGGTGGCTTACACTTGTAATCCCAGCATTTTGGGAGGCTGAGGTGGGCGGGTCACTTGAGGTCAGGCGTTTGAGATCAGCCTAGCCAACATGGTGAAACCCCGTCTCAATTAAATATACAAAAATTAGCCGGGCATAGTGGCATGTGCCTGTAGTCCCAGCTACTCGGGAGGCTGAGGCAGGAAGAATTGCTTGAACCTGGGAGGCAGAAGTTGCAGTGAGCCGAGATTGGGCCAGGGCACTCCAGCCTGGGTGACAGAGCGAGACTACGTCTCAAAAAAACAAAAGCAAAAACAAAACAAACAAAAAACAAGAAAAACTTGCAAAATTTGAACACTGAGTCTGTATTTGATGATATTAAGTAATTATTATTACTTTTTTAGGTGTGATAATGGTACTTTGTTTTTTTAAACTCTTTATAATTCATAGATACATATTGAGATGTTTATAGATGAAATCATATGGTGTCTGAAATTTGCCTCAAAATAACGCAAGATGGGGCAGATGTGAGTGACCACATCTCTGATGCAAATTTGACCGTGATTTTCATCATTTTTGAAGCTGGGCCGTGGGTACTTGAGGTCCATTATATTACTTTTTTATATATATTTGAAATTTTATAAAATAAAAACTAAATATGTTAATAAACAGATAACAACATGCATTTACTTGTAGTGTAGTATATATTACATTATATTTTGATTATTGTGCATATAACCACCTTCTCACCTTAAATCATTAGTCTCACCCCTACTCCAACAAAACAGAAAGCAGAAAGCCTAAAAGTTAATGAGCTAAGCTTTTGCCTTAGGAAGTAGGAATCATAACAGTAAAATGAATTAAAAAATAACGAGGGAAGGAAAAAATGAAGATATAACAGCAAAAATTAAAGAAATAAACATGTAATACAGAGCAGCATAAAGCCAAAAATTGGTTATTTGATATCATTAATAAAATTACCAAACCTCGGCCGGGCGCGGTGGCTCACGCTTGTAATCCCAGCACTTTGGGAGGCCGAGGCAGGCGGATCACGAGGTCAGGAGATCGAGACCACGGTGAAACCCCGTCTCTAGTAAAAATACAAAAAATTAGCCGGGCGTGGTGGCGGGCGCCTGTAGTCCCAGCTACTCGGAGAGGCTGAGGCAGGAGAATGGCGTGAACCCGGGAGGCGGAGCTTGCAGTGAGCCGAGATCGCGCCACTGCACTCCAGCCTGGGCGACAGAGCAAGACTCCGCCTCAAAAAAAAAAAAAAAAAAAAAAATTACCAAACCTCTTGGCTGGGCACAGTGGCTCACTCCTGTAATCCCAGCACTTTGGGAGGCTGAGCCGGGCGGATCACCTGAGGTCAGGTGTTCGAGACCAGCCTGGCCAACATGGTGAAACCCTGTCTCTACTAAAAGCACAAAAATTAGCCAGGTATGGTGGTGGGCGCCTGTAATCCCAGCTACTCGGGAGGCTGAGGCAGGAGAATCACTTGAACCCGGGAGGCGGAGGTTGCAATGAGCCGAGATTATGCCACTGCACTCCAGCCTGGGTGACAGAGCAAGACTCTGTCTCAATAAATAAATAAATAACCAAACCTCAAACAAGGTTAATTGAAGAAAAATCAGAGAAGGCACAAATACACGATACCTGTACTAAAAAGGGAGCTGTAACTACAGATGCAGCTAGTTACAAAGATAAGAGCATATCACAAACAACTTTTGCTAACATATTTGAAAACTCAGAGTAAATGGATATGGACCTAGAAAAATATGTATCCAATGAATTTAAGATGAAGGAACTTGAATCAGTAAGTAGTTAATAATTTGCCTGCAAAAGAACACCAAACCAAACAGAGGTGTCCTAACAAAACTTCAAAGAAGAAATATTTTACTTGTAAAGAAACTCTCCTAAAAAATAGAAGGAAAACAATAACTCATTTTTCTGAGGATAATGTAATTTTAAAACCAAAACTGCAAGGACAGTATGAAAGAGAAAAATCAGTCATTGATTTAGAACCCAATTCTAAATAAAATTTTAGTATACCTAATCCAGCAATGTAGCAATCATGTACAGATACACGCATTCACCAATGTAAACACAAACAAATTATTAAGCCCAGTTATGCAAGGTTGGTTGAATGTTAGGCAATATAAAGATTTTACTCATTATATGAAAATACTAAAAAAGAAATGATATATGATCATCTCAATATATAAAAAAGCATTTGAGAAAATTCAACATCTATTTGGATTAGAAGACTCAACATAGTAAAGATGTCAATTCTCGGCTGGGTGTGGTGGCTCACTCCTGTAATCCCAGCACTTTGGGAGGGTGAGACAGGTGGATCACAAGGTCAGGAGATCGAGACCAGCCTGGCCAACATGGTGAAACCCCTTCTCTACTAAAAATACAAAAATTAGCTGGGTGTGGTAGTGTGTACCTGTAATCCCAGCTGCTCAGGAGGCTGAGGCAGGAGAATTGCTTGAACCAGGGAGTCGGATGTTGCAGTGAGCTGAGATTGCGCCATTGCACTCCAGCCTGGCGACTGAGTGAGACTCCATCTCAAAAAAAAAAAAAAAAAAAAAAAGTGTCAATTATCCCCAAACTGGTCTGTAAGTTTAATGCAGCTTCTATCAGAATCCCAGGTAGGATTTTTGTAGATAAGCTTATTCTATTATGGAAAGGCACAGGCCCTAAGCAATCTTGTGAAAGAAGAATAAAGTGGAAGGAAGGGACCACTCTACGCAACGTTAAGGCTTACTATATCACTATAGTAATCAAGACAATGTGGTATTGGCAGAGGGATAGATATATATCAATGGACCAGAACAGATAACCCACAAAAAGACCCACACAAATATGGCCAATTGATTTTTGACAAAAATACAAAAGCAATTCAATGGAGGCAGGATAGTCTTTCAACAAATGGTGCTGGAGCCATTTGACATTCATAGCCAAAAAAAAAAAAAAAAAGAGTCTCACACCTTGGGTAAGTCTCACAGCTTATGCAAACATTAACTCAAAATGGATAAAAGACTTAATGTAAAATATAAAACTATAAAACTTTTGGAAAAAAATTATAGCAGACAATTTTTGGGAACTAGATCTAGGCAAAGAATTCTTAGACTTGACACCAAAAGCACAATCCATAAAAGGTCAAATTGATAAACTAGACCTCGTCAAAATTAAAAACAATTGCAGTGCAAAAGACCCCGTGAAGAAGGTGAAAAGTCAAGCTACGGACTTGGAGAAGATATTTACAGATGACATATCAGACAAAGGACTTGTATCTAGAATATATGAAGAATTCTCAAAACTCAACGGTTAAAAAACAAAAAACAAAAAATCCAAGCAATCCAGTAAGAAAATGGGCAAAAGACATGAACAGACATTTCACTGAAGAAATTATACAGATGGCAGATAAGTGCATGAAATAATCTTCAACACCATCAGCCATTGGGGAGATGCAAACTAAACCATAGTGCAATTTTACTCCACACCTGTCATAATGGCTTAAAAAATAGTGCTAATGCCAAATGATGGTGAAGATGTGGAGAAAGTGGATCATTTAATATATTGCTGGTAGGAATGTAAAATGGTACAGCCACTCTGGAAAGCAGTTTGTCAGTTTCTTACAATACTAAACATGTGCTCACCATATAGCCACGGACAATTGCACTCTTGGGCTTTTTTTTACTCCAGAAAAATGAAAACTCATGTTCACACAAAAACTTTACATGGGTGTTCAAAGAAGGCTTTAATCATAACAGTCCCAAACTGGAAACAACACAAATGTCTCTTAATGCATGTATGGTAAACACACTATGGGATTAATATGTCCATAGCGTGGAATACTACTCAGCAATAGAAAGAAACAAACTATTGACACATGCAGCAACGGGGAGAGATCGCAAGGGAATTATTCTGAATGAAAAAAAAAAAGCCATCCCCAAAGGTACATACTCTATGATTCCATTTGGATAACATTCTTGAAATGAAAACGTTATAGAGATTCAGAAGAAATTAATGATTACCAGAGGTTGGGGCGGGGGCGGAGGGAGGTGGCTGTGGCTATAAAGCACCGGGGATCCTCCCGACTGAAATATGTCTTGACTGTGGTAGTGGTTACATGAATCTACGCAGGTGATAAAATTGCAGAGAATTAAATATACACACAGAAAAGAGTGTTAGTAAAACTGGTGAAATCTGAATAAGATCCGTGGGTTGTATTCATATCAGTTTCCTGGTTGTGATTTGTACTGTAGTGATGTCAGATGATACCATTGAGGGAAACCCAGTGAAGGCTATATGGAATCGGAGCCTATAGTTATTTCAAAGGTTAAAAAAGTTCAATATCTACTCATGATTAAAAAACAAAAACTAGAGTAAAACTCTTAGCCTTCCTGGATTTTAGGAGAAATTCTTTATTATGATGAAGGGCATTGACAAAAACAAACAAAAAGACAGCAAACTTCATAGTTACTGACGATGTTAAAAGTATCTCCTTTAAAATCAGGATCAAGATAGGGTATTCGGGGCTGGGCACGGTGGCTCACGCCTGCAATCCCAGCACTTTGGGAGGCTGGGGTGGGCGGATCACTTGAGGTCAGGAGTTTGAGACCAGCCAACATGGTGAAACCCCGTCTCTACTAAAAATACAAAATTAGCCGGGCATGGTGGCAGGTGCCTGTAATCCCAGTTGCTTGGGAGGCTGAGGCAGGAGAATTGCTTGAACTCAGAAGGCAGAGGTTGCAGTGAGCTGAGATCGCACCACTGCATTCCAGCCTGGGCAACAGAGTGAAACTCCATCTCAAAAAGAAAAAAAAAGGTATTTACTATCATCACTGTACAGAGGGCCTACCAAGCCCAGTAAAACAGAAAGATGAAATGAAACATGTAAGAGTCAAAAAGGAAGTAACAGAACTGTCATTATGAGCAATTGATACCATTGTCTGTGCAGAAAATTTAAGAATCTTTATAGGCTAATGTTTTGCATAGGAGAATTTAATGGGTTGCTTCAGAAAAATCTCTTCTTGTTTCTTCCTTCTGCCAACTTGATTCATAACCAACTTGCAGGTGTAAGAGTGCCACTAGTCATAGGGCCTCACTAAAATAAAGAAACTCCTAAAATAGGAAATTAAATGAAACAAAGTTCACGACCTCATCCTTTGAAGCCCTTTAGCATCTCCATGGAAAATTTCATCTGCCTCCTTATCCCCCTCTAACTAAGTGTGGACTAGTATTTAAGACACAAAATGATCTATTTAACTTTATCATTTTTTAATATTAATTATTAGATGTGATGATATTCACTGTGCTTTTTTTTTTTTTGAGATGGAGTTTCGCTCTCGTTGCCAGGCTGGAGTGCAATGGCGCGATCTCGGCTCACCACAATCTCCGCCTCCCAGGTTCAAGCGATTCTCCTGCCTCAGCCTCCCAAGTAGCTGGGATTACAGGCATGCGTCACCACATCCAGCTAATTTTTTGTATTTTTAGTAGAGATGGGGTTTCTCCATGTTGGTCAGGCTGGTCTCGAACTCCTGACCTCAGGTGATCTGCCTGCCTCGGCCTCCCAAAGTGCTGGGATTACAGGCGTGAGCTACTGCACCAGGCCGATATTCACTGTGATTTAGAAATTCACTTGTATGCAATTTTATCTGTATTACGGTCATACAAACTGTTGTAGATTGATGTGCCTGAGAACTTAGCCTCCATTTATGACATTGTTTCTTTGGGAAAACACATTTTGGATGACAAACAGTCCTTTGGAATGCAGCCCATTTGTAGGTCAGAGACTTTGGTGAAGGCAGAAGTTAGAGTCCCTGTCTGTGTCTCTGTCTCTGAGACAGATAATGTGACCTTATTTGGATACAGTTTTTGCAAATGCAATTAAATTAAGGTTCTCAAGATGAGATCACCCTGGATTATCAGGGTGGGTCTTCAATCCACTGACAATTATCATAGGAGACACAACGAGAAGAGACACAGAAGGTCATGTGAAGATGGAGGCAGAGATTAGAGTGATGCTGCCCAGGTCCAGGAATGCCTGGAGCCACCAGCAGCCGGAAAAGGCAAGGAAGCGCAGCCTCTCCTAGTAGCTTTGAAGGGACTGTGGCCTTGCCAACATCCTGATTGCAGACTTCTGATCTCCAGAATTGTGAGAGAATGAATTTCTGTGGATTCAAGTCACCGCATTGGTGGTAATTTGTTTCTGCAGACCCGGGAAACGAAGACAGTGTATTCTGTGAGCTCCTCACGTAGGAGAAATGAGTGCTGCCAACTTCCACAGCCTTGATTCTGTTACCAGAGCCTTGATAGACGGACGTGTGCCAGGTGTTGAGCTAAGAGTTGCATATGTCTTCTCAACTGATCCAGATAGCAAACCTGTGTTCCACTTGGAAATACGGTAACTGGGGTTTTGAGAGATTCTACACTTGTATGCACAAAGACATATGAGCAATCATGGCCGGGCACAGTGGCTCACACCTGTAATCCCAGCACTTCTGGAGGCTGAGGTGAGTGGATCATCTGAGGTCAGGAGTTCAAGACCAGCCTGGCCAACACACTAAAAATGCAAAAAGTAGCCGGGTGTGGTGACGGGAACCTGTAATCCCAGCTATTCAGGAGGCTGAGGCAGGAGAATCACTTGAACCCAGGAGGCAGAGGTTGCAGTGAGCCGAGATCGTGCCACTGCACTCCAGCCTGGGCAACAGAGCAAGACTCCGTCTCAAAAAAAAAGAAAGACACACAGGTAATCATACTAACTACTACCGCTCACTGAACGTCTACTGTGGGCCAGATGTTGTGCTAAATTCTGCTAAAGTATCCTTATCTAAGTCTGCAGCAACTGTCTGAGGTAGTGCTATTCACTCGTTCCTGGCACAGATATTTATGCGTGCCTGCTGTACGCAGGCCCTGTCCTGGATGCTGGGCCACAGCAGTGAACCAGATGGAGGGGTAAGCCCTCCCTCATGGCGCTTGCATTTTTGTATGCTGAAATGTTCAATAAACAAGCAAATGAATCAAAATTATGTCTGGTGGCATTAAGAGCTATTGAGAAAAACAAATCAGGGAAGGAAGAAAGATAAAATGTAGGAGTCATGGCTTGAAGACCGAGAGTGGTGAGAACTGTCTCTATTTCACAGACGAAGAGTCTGAGACTCTGAGAGCTGAAGTGACTTTCCCAAAGTGACACAAATGTAACAGCTATAAAGAATGATCTGACAACTGTTGAATGTGGGAGGTGCTTTAAAGTCATTATTCCCAACCATTACTGTAACTCCCAAATAGATGATATATGCATATTATATATATTTTATACTTATATATATTTCAGTTTCACTGAAGTATAATTGACGAATAACAATTTTGTATATTTTAAAGTGTACAATGTGGTGATTTGATAGATATTGTGAAATGATTACAATCAAATTAGCATATTTATCACCTCACGTAGTTACCATACATACCTTTCATCAAATAGGTTATAAATATAGGTGAGGACCCTGCGGCTTAGAAAGGTGAAGTGACCTGCCCAAACCCAGGTTTCCATGCACATGCCCCTTCTACCACCATGAATCAATGCCTGCCGGCTGCTGCCTCATGGCAAATACCTGACCTGAGGATGAGCCGGGTGCCGTAGGTTGCCAGGTGGTCAATTTCTATGACAGAGCCTGTCAGTTGCAGTTGTAGAAATATCAGAAGCCTCCCTCTCTCCTATCCAAAGAGATTGATAGTTAAGGCTCAGCTGGAAGCACATAGATAACCTATTTCCTTTTCTCTATAAATCCTCCTGGTCTTACTAATTTTTATTGATTGTTAGGGTGTAAGGCTTGGGAGTAGATGGGGGTTGCATTTTTATCCTTTTTATTCCCTAAGCAATCAATTATTATCACAAACAATTTCTTGATTACAAATAATGCTAGTATTTGATTTTAAACCTATTTTTAAAAATGTTCTGTTGATGGTAATTTATTTGTTCAATATTTTGTCTGTGCCTCAAACTGTGAGAATATGCCATCTAGTGGCTAAATGCTGAAATTACTTTTTCCTTGTAATTCAATGTTTGGTAGCGGAATTTCAGAATGTTTCTCTTTATTTAGAAACAGTATTGTCAATCGGAGTTGCACAAAGAAGTACACCTTTGATATGAAAAAATGCAATTTTGAACAGGAATTCTACATGCACAGGAAACTAGGTTGTAGAATTAACAACTGAAGGATAAATTTCCAGGTGTTATTGAGCCTCTACTGATGAAATTGCCCACGCTTTTCTGAAATCATTTACATAATGTGTGAGATTAAATGGAGCAGAGAGATTAAATGGAAGAGTGAGATTAAATGGCACAGAGAGGGAGGTTGTCTTCATGTGCTGGTGGTCACAGGTCTTCGTGTGATACAGTGGGTTCCAGAGCTAGACCACCTGGACTTGGCCTTGGGCAGGTTATTAAAATCTCCGTGCCTCAGTTTCCTCACTTGTCACGGAAGTCTTGTGAGGATAAAGTGAGACAACAGAAGCAAAGTGTTTATTTTAGCACAAAGCCTGACACACCTCAAATGCCAGTATAGGTTTCCTCTTAGGATTCCGCCCCCATATAGTGCCTACTGTTTTCTCTGTCTCTGTCTATTGTCTCTGATTCTAATTCTATCTTCTATAGTGACGTCAGCTATGAGGCCTCGGCTCCCGAAGGGCCCCTTGGAGGTGCTGGGCCTGGGTGCTGGCCGCTGGCTCACGTAGGCAGGTGTATTGCTCTGCTGAAGGTGCTCCTAGCATCTAGAACATTGGGAGTCAGAATATTGGGAGTACGTCCTAGCATCTGATACAGCCGGAGCCTGTGATGGGTTACAGCCTCCAAGGTAGATATGTTGAACTCTGACCAACATTTCTGTGTCACATTCTGTCATATTGGACCTAAGTGATGCTACTTTATGTTTCCACTGTCTTGCTAATGAGCTACCAGAACCCGGAAAAGGCAAGGAGGATCTTCCCCAAGAAGCTTCGAAGGGAGCATGGCTCTGCCAACACCTTGATTTCAGACTTCTGGCTGCCTGAACTCTGAGAGAACAAATTTCTGTTGTTCTAAGCCACCCAGTTTGTGGTAATTTGTTACGACAGTGCTAGGAAATTGATACAGGAGGTTACTAGGGTTAAACAAATTGCTTTGTAGAGGGTGCTTAAAACTGTTCTTTGCACAAATTAGAAACAGGCATATGTCAGCTGTTACTTCTTTGGGGGCAATGCAGCATAGCGGGTAACTGCATGGGCAGTTGTCACTGACAGACCAGGCTCTGCTGGAGCCTGCGGAGACCTGGCTCTGTAACTTACCAGTTGTGTGACTTTGGGGGAAGTTCTGCAACTCCTGAAGGTCACGGTTTCCTTATGAATAAAACAGGGTAATAATAGTTGCTGTCTCCTAGGTTAATCGTAAAGACAGAGATGAAAAATGCAAGCACTCCACACACACTTGGCATTAGAATGTGAGCCCCTGATGTGGTTGGGTCAAGCATGTGCAACTGGCTTGTCCCCTTTCAGGATGGCTCACTCCCTGAGGCCACCTGGGCTCCTTATGTAATAAGGCCCTCTAGCTCCCTTCCTATGGGTCCTCAAGACATGCATGAATCCTGGGTGAGCACAGTTCAGACCAAAACCAGGAACCTCATGGTATTGTTATAGGCGTTATTAAGAAATTATTTTAGGCAGATAGAGAGGAAAAGGGGTCCTTGGAAAGTTTCTGTCTTTTTTTTTTCTTTTTTTTTTGAGACAGAGTCTAGCACTGTCCCCTGGGCTAGAATGCAATCTCAGTTTACTGCAACCTCCGCCTCCTGGGTTCAAGCAATTCTCCTGCCTCAGCCTCCCGAGTAGCTGGAATTACAGGCCCCCGCCAGTAGAGACGGGGTTTCACTGTGTTAGCCAGGATAGTCTCGATCTCCTGATCTCGTGATCCGCCCACCTCGGCCTCCCAAAGTGCTGGAATTACAGGCATGAGCCACTGCATCTGTCTCTTTTAAAGCAGCTCCAGAAAAGTTTCTTGTCCAGCGGGAAAGCCCCGGCTCTTAGAGCCTGGCTGGCAACCTTTGATATGCAAATGCAAGCCATTAGAAACTGGGTCCGCCCTAATATGGGGGTTCCCCCCTTGTCCTCTTCCCCTGCCCCCCATATGTGTCTGGCAGCACGGCCGCCCCCACATATCCCCACGTGTGTAGAACATCATGGCATCCTGCATTTGCATATTAAAAGACTAGAGTGAGAGGGCCAGTTTTTTTGCGGCCACATGAATGACATGCCTGGTCAAACCAATCCTCTGAGTCCTATGCAAATCAGACACCGCCTCCAGCCTCCTCACATAACTGGTTGGTATCCGCGGCACTCAAGGTAGGGTTTCCTATCTTGGCTTTGGAGCCCCCTCCCTCTGTCTCTGTAGAGGGAGCTGCTTCTTTCTTTTCCCTTCTTTCTTGCCTGTTAAACTCTCCATTCCTTAAAACCACTCCACGTGTGTCTGTGTCGTTTTATCTAAACTGGTGGAAGGACCAAGAACCCTGGTGTTCCTCCACTTATCGGAGCCGTATCAGTATAAGCAAAGTGCATGTGTGTTTAAGAATTATAGGTCATTAAAAAGTTTCGGGTGTTACCATCCACATTGCAGATTACTCCGGGAAATGCTTTGTTGGGAGCCGGGCCGGGGAAGTGGGTTGTAGCCCCAGCTCCACAACTAACCTGCTGCCTGGCATTAGCCAATCAGGGCTCACTCATGTCACCTGTGAAATGATGCCGTTGGACCCAAGATCCCCTCTGAGATCTCTTTACACTCGAATATCCCCAGCTCTAGGAGGAAGCAAAGGTTCCAGCTTTCAAGCCACGACTCTAAAGTTGGTGCTGAAGGCAATCTCGGCTGCCTTAGAATCTTTTCTGTGTCCAAACTCCAGGTAGCAGCTGGCAACTAACTTGCTAATTATCTACCTGTGTATTTTACAGATGCTTGTTGAGTTGCAGCCTTGAGGTTGCTCCAAGTAGCAGGCCAGGCAAGTCCGTGAAGGAATGATTCTGTTGTGAACAAGAAGAATATCGCTTTGAATGTCGTCCCCAGTGCCTCGCCTTGAGGCAGGTGAGAACCAGGTGCCCTCTGGGTTTCAAGAAATAAAACGTGAGTTGAACACATGGAGGAGGCATTGTAGGGGGTGGCTCAAGCATCAGCCCCCATGCTCTGGGGTGTAGTGGAATGAGTTAAAATATTTGTCGGGGGGCTTTTAGTGCTGGCTCTGCTCCTGTGCTAGTTTGGGAAGTAACTTATCTTTGAGCCTCAGCTCCTCATGTGTTTAATGGAACTCCAATGCCCTTCCTATATTGCGTAGGATTATTTTGGCTTCATGAAACAGAAAAACTGACTCAAACTGGTTAACAAAGAAATGTAGTCTGTCCTGTAGGAGAGATTTCATATAGCAGTGACCTCACACCCAACTATGACAGTTTCCACAGTTGTCTTTCATTGTATCTTTCTTAGGATCCAGGTATCCTAAGAGGTATCCGAGTGGTATAAGGAATCTTTTTCAGCAGTTTTCCTGGAGGAGAAGGGGTTTGAGTAATCAGCATTCACCTGTGGACAGGGAGTGGCGTCTGTGTCCACTGCTGCTCTCAGCTGTGTAGAGTTGTGGACAAATGGCCAGAAATCCGGGGAGAAGGCGGACTGATGTGGGATGGGATGCCCAACAGTGTGGAGCTGAGAATTAGATGATGGATGTGAACAATTTTCCCTGTGAATTTTAAAGCATCGGGTATTTCTTTTTCATGACAGGAGTTTGGATTAGATTATATCTAATGTTCCTTCTAACTCTGTATTTTTATGAATTTTCAAATAAGAGCCATTTTCACTGGCCTGATGATTTTTACAGCTGGTTCAGGAATGCTGTTGGATAACAAAATGCTGGCTAGTCACTTGCTTGGGGCACCAATACAGCAGCGGTAAAAATAACAATAACGAAAACCACCATTACCACCATCAAAAAACCCATTCACAACCCAGATGAGAAACATCTAGGGTAAAGCCTTTAAAACAATTTTGGCATTCCTGTGTGCTGTGTGTCATTTTGCAAAACAATCATTTTTTGTGGCTTTAGTCTTATTTTTATCTTAAATCCATATGGGGGTATCGTGATGTTTTCATGCTCGGGGTGTTGATCCATACCTTTTCAAAACTGAAAATGTTACAGCTATTTATCAATGAAATGAGAGGTTTTTAAAATTTACTTTTTCTATATAATAATCATGTAATTTTTGGCCAGGCACTGTGGCTCATGCCTGTAATCCCAGCACTTTGGGAGGCTGAGGCGGGTGGATCACCTGAGGTCAGGAGTTCAAGACCAGCCTAGCCAATGTGGTGAAACCCCATCCCTACTAAAAATACAAAAATCAGCTGGGTGTGGTGGCAGGCACCTGTTATCCCAGCTACCTGGGAAGCTGAGGCAGGAGAATCACTTGAACCCGGTAGATGGAGGTTGCAGTGAGCCGCGATTGCACCATTGCACTCCAGCCTGGGCGACAGAGCGAGGCTGCGTCTCAAAATAATAATAATAATAATTACATAATTTTTCTACATTTTGAAATGTGAGGATGAAAAATTGTAACTCTGAAAAGGGAACTGTCTTCTACCAGGCAGTGATGTCACTAGTGGAGAGGAAGATAGCCTTGCCTTTGGTCCTAATATTCTTATTAATGATTTCGATACCAATGTAGAAGAAATGACTGTCAAATGTGGGCTTATGAGACAAAAGTGGGAAGACAGACCTAATATTATAGAAGAAAGTCTTAATCCAAATGATTTCAATAGGCTATCATGCTGAACTGAAACCGATAAAGTGAATTTCAGTAGAAGTAAATAGTTTAGCACTTAAATTTTACTAAATAAAGGAAACAGAAAAAAGATCGGGTATTTTAGCTTATCTCAGGTCCACCCTGAGTTAGCAGCTGGAGAAGGCCGCACCAGTCACAGTCAGCATTAATCAGAGTGGAGAGCCCAGATTCTGTATTTGGTACCACTTAGGTAACACCTGGCTGCTGTATTTTAAGAAGGGCAAACTGAAGTAATTAAGTAATAAAATAGTTATGATTGTCCCCAACATAAGCATACTAATCTACAAAGTCCTCAATATATGTTATCTCTGATTTTCAGAGAGTCCTGGAAAAATAGATACCATTGTTCACATTTTACAGAAAAGGGAAATTAACCAGAGAGATCATCATGCGCTCTCTTCCTCCCCTCCCAACTCCTTGACCAAGGTAGGAAGTTTAGTTCAAGCTTACACGCTATTATTAAGCTTGGGATGTCACCTGAAGGGCATAGGGCTTGGAACAAATTCTTTCATCATACTGTAGGGCAGCGGTCCCCCATCTTTTTGGTTGGCACCAGGGACCAGTTTCATGGAAGACAGTTTTCCCACAGACAAGGGAGTGGGGGCTGGTTTTGGCATGAAATTGCTCCACCTCAGGTCATCAGGCATTAGTTAGATTCTCATAAGGAGCATGCACAGTTCCCTCGAATGCGCAGTTCACAATAGGGTTTGTACTCCTATGAGAATCTAACGCTGCTGCTGATCTGAGAGGAGGCGGAGCTCAGGTGGTAACGCTCTCTCATACCCCCCTCACCTCCTGCCATGCAGCCCAGTTCCTAACAGACCATGGCCCTGTGGATTGGGAACTCTTGGTGTAGGGGATCAGAATGTCACCCCAAAATATGCCATTCTGGCATAAGGATTATTTTGAGCTGAAGACAATTGAGGAACAGCAGATTCCAAAAAAAGCACTCTCTGCCTCCCCCTGGCTGGTAAAAGTACGCTTAGACTTATTTGCTTGAAGACAGCACGAAGGAATCTATACAACAAACATTCCTAAAATAACCCGTATCTTCTGTTAGCTTCCTCTGTGCATTTACCTCCCCACCGTGTGCTGTCCCTAAAAGCCTAAACCCCTTAGTGTTGTCATTTCTCTACAAATTTACTGTTCTTTGTTAAGATGCTATAGAACTTTAAGTTCTAATCATCCCTTCCAGTTATTGGTCACTACCTTCCTCCCGCATGGATACATGCTGTGTATATGAATACACTGTACTTCCTTCTGGTTAGTCTATCTTTTGCCAGTTTAATTTCCAGAGCCCCAGCTGGAGAACCTAGAAGTACAGAGAAAAAAGTTTTCCTCTACAACGTGTTTAAGGGGAAGGGTGAAATGTACAACACCTGAATCAGCAAGAGATGAGAAGGACTGGTCCCCACCCTTCGTCATTCCACGGAGAGGAAGTGTGGGGTGGGGCCTCCCCACCCTCCCTTGGTCCACAGAGAGGAATTGCGGGGCACAGGCACTCTGCAGGACATGTAGCATGGGAATCTCTGTTCCAGGGGAGCACGCACTGCCTTATTGCCTTCTCTCCACTTAAAGGCAAGCAAAGGGGAATGCTGACAGTAGGAGAATAGTAGATCTCATTTGGATTGAGATTCTACAAACCTGGAAATGTTGTTAGTGTACTCTCACACAGTAATTCACCCGACATATGGTTTGCCTTATCTGTTTTGTGTTGTTATAAAGGAATATCTGAGGCTGGGTAATTTATAAAGAAAAAAGGCGTATTTGGCTCATGGTTCTCATGTCTGGGAAAATTCAAGGCTGGGCCTCTGCATCTGGTAAGGGCAGAAGCTGCCTCCATTTCATGGAAGAAGGTGAAGGGGAGCTGGTGTGTGCAGATCACACGGCAAGATAGGAAGCAAGAGAGAGATACAGAGGGGAGGTGCCAGGCTCCTTTTAGCCATCAGCTCTCGTGGGAATTGACAGAATGAGAACTCACTCACCCCCACCCACCTCCTGGAGGGGATTAATCTATTCATAAGGGATCCACCCCCATGACCCAAACACCTCCCATTAGGCCTCACCTCCAACACTGGAGATCAGACTACAACATTAGATTTGGAAGGGACAAACATCCAAGCTGTAGCATGGTTCCAGGTTGGAAATAATGTTCCCTCCAACATTCGAAGGCAGTGCACTCAGTGTTGCTTTTGAGAAATCTGAAGCCATGCAGATTCCTGTCTCTGGGTGAGTGTGTGCCCTATTTTTCTCCCTATCTGGAAACTTGAAGGACCTATTCTTTGGCCTTGCTGTTCTGAAACATGAGGTACCTCTATGTGGATCACTTTCATGTATTTTGCAGGCCATGAGATGAACTTATATATCTGGAAATTCAGGTCTCTAACTTTTGGAAAAATTTCTTTCCAACTCCCTGGCTGGAAGAGTATGAGTCTGGCTGCTAACCTTGCGTGAGCTGAGTCAGGGAGGAACTCTGGGGTTGGGGAGGGTTTGCAATGCAGGATTCAAGCTTCACATTCAGTAGGTAAACTTTTACTTACTCTGCCTGTGTTTTCAAGAGGTACCTGGTGCCATCAATTCCTGAGCCTTTAGGGGATTCTGCAGTGCCTTGTGGGCCACTTCTCTGTCCTTCCTGCTGCTTTTCAGCCTCCAGAATGATCTCAACTCCAGTTCTCTGTTTCTCTGTCTCCTAAAATCTTAGTCAGGTTGTGGGAGGAATTAGAGGTAAATGCATGTGTTCAGTTCCATCCATCCATCCATCCGTCCATCTATTTATTTATTTATTTATTTATTTCGCAGAATCTCGTTCTGTTGCCCAGGCTGGAGTGCAGTGGCACGATCTTGGCTCACTGCAACCTCTGCCTCAAGCAATTCTCCCTGCCTCAGCCTCCCAAGTAGCTGGGATTACAGGCGCACACCACCACACCCAGCTTATTTTTGTATTTTTAGTAGAGACAGGGTTTCGCCATGTTGGCCAAGCTGGTCTTGAACTCCTGAACTCAAGTGATCCACCCACCTTGGCCTCCCAAAGTGCTGGGATTACAAGGATGAGCCACTGCGTCCAGCCAATTCTTCATATTTAATGGCAATTCTTTCTTTTTACATGCACTAACTCATTAATCTTCCCAACTATCCTGTGGGGTAAGGACCATTATCCCCGTTTTACGGATGAAGAAACTGAGGCAGAGAAATGTCAAGTGACTTGCCCAGACAAACACAGCTAGGAAGTGACAGACCCAGAATAGGAACCCAGGGAGTCTGACGCCAGGAGCCAGACTCTTAGTCACGATGCTATTCCCCCTACTCACAACTTAGCACATTATAGTACAAGGATAAGAAAGGTAGAAACTGACAAAAACAAAGAGAATGGGAGGGAAGCAATGTGATGGGAGGTTTCATCAGTTTTCTTGGAAACGCACAGTGAGAAGGGAGAGTGTTGACCGGTGGAGTGGGGAGTGGCACCCTAGAATACTGGAGTATGGGTGAGCCATAGAGGAGGTGATCAGCCTGGTGGAAGTTAGTGCAGGCTCCTGACTTGAAGATTGAAATATATAAGGGTGGGAGCAGGAAGCAGGGCTGATAACGGAGAGTCCAGGCTATGCGCTCAGTTCTTGGAAGGTGAAAAAAATCATGCTCTTTTTTTATGTTCTAGTGTGCCAGTAAAATGGCAAGTATTTCACCTTCTTACTGTAGGGCGGTCATTGTCCAGCATTTGTGTGCTTCAGAATTACCATGAGCATTGTTAAAATAGATTGCTGAGCTCCTCCTGCCAGAAGTTTTAGGGGATTCAGGACATCTGGAGTGGGACCTGAGTATTTAGATTCCTTTTTTTTTTTTTGAGATGGAGTTTCATGCTCTCACCCAGGCTGGGGTGCAGTGGTGCGATTTCAGCTCACTGCAACCTTGGCCTCCTGGGTTCAAGTGATTCTCCTGCCTCAGCCTCCCTAGTAGCTGGGATTATAGGTACATGCCACCACACCTGGCTAATTTTTGTATTTTTAGTAGAGATGGGGTTTCATTGTGTTGGCCAGGCTGGTCTCAAACTCCTGACCTTGTGACCCACTTGCTTCAGCCTCCCAAAGTGCTGGGATTACAAGCGTGAGCCACTGCGCCGGGCCTGGATTTCTAAGTAATTCTCAAGTAGGACGATGAGATGATGATTTTCAACCAGGGGGTGATTTTAGCCCTAAGTAGACAGACATTTGGCAATATCTAGAGACATTTTTGATAGTCACCACAAGAGGGGCAAGGCTGTTGGCATCCAGCGGGTTGAGGCCAGGGATGCTATTAAACATCCTGCTGTGCACGGGTCAGCCCCATAACAAAGACTTAGGCCTAAGCATCAGTAGTGTCAAGGTTGAGAAGCCCCAATCTGGAGTAAAGCCTACTTGTCAACAGTGTCAACAGGCCCTACCTTTGACAAGAAACTCCCAGTTACCTTTCCTATTACCTCATTAAAAAAAGTATGGCCAGGCTGGGCATGGTAGCTCACACCTGTAACCCCAGCACTTTGGGAGGTCGAGACAGTGGGTCCATTGAGCCCAGAAGTTTGAGGTCAGCATGGGCAACATGGCGAGATCCTATCTTTACAAAAAATACAAAAATTAGCCAGGTGTGGTGGGGTGGACCTGTAGTCCCAGCTACTTGTGGGGCTGAGATGGGAGGATCACCCGATCGTGGATAGATTGAGGTTGCTGTGAGCCATGAGCACAGCACTGCATTCCAGCCTGGGCAACAGAGTGAGATCCTGTCTCAAATAAGTAAGTCAATAAAGAAATATTACAAATACGGTCATACAGTTGAGGAAAGAATATGATATGGAAAAGAAATACCTGTTGCTATGGTTTGGATGTGGTTTGTCTCCACCAAAACTCATGTGGAAGTTTAATTGCCAGCTGGTAGTGTTGGGAGGTGGGGCCCAATGGGAGGTGTTTGGGTCGTGGGGACAGATCCCTAATTAATAGAAAAATGGTGTCTCTCATGGGAGTGAGTTCTCCCAGGATGATCTGGTTCCCACGAGTTCCTTGCTTGTGTTCACTTCCCCTTTGGCCGCCTCTGCCATGTTTTGATATAGCACGTGGCCCTCACCAGAAGCTGAGTAGATACTTGGGCCATTCCCTTTGAACTTCTCAGACTGCAGAATGATGTGCTAAGTAAACCTCTTTATAAATTACTCGGTGTCAGGTTTTCTGTTATAGCAACACAAAACAGACTAAGACACCTATATTTATTGATTAAAAAACCCTCAGAGGAGGCCGGGTGTGGTGGCTCACACCTATAATCCCAGCACTTTGGGAGGCCAAGGCAGGCAGATCATTTGAGGTCAGGAGTTGGAGATCAGCCTGACCAACATGGTGAAACCCTACCTCTACTAAAAATACAAAAAATTAGCCACGTGTGGTCGTGCATGCCTGCAATCTCAGCTACTCAGGAGGCTGAGGCAGGGGAATCTCTTGAACCTGGGAGGCAGAGGTTGCAGTGAGCCAAGATTGTGCCACGGCACTCCGGCCTGGGTGACACAGGGATACTCCATCTCAAACAAACAAACAAACAAACAAGGATAAAAAACAAAAAACAAAAAAACTTTGGAGGAATCAGACATAATACAGGTAACCAAAGAGAATTAAAAGCATGCACAAAAGGACATACCACAGTAAAAAATAATTTTAGTTGTTATCTTCAGAGAAATTTGAGAAGATATTTGTGTGCAAAATGTCAAAAACAAACAAACAAAAAAACAAAAAACCAATTAGAGAATGGAAGATCTCCTGGAAGTGAAAAATATAACTGCCAATTTTGAAATCCAATGGTAAGGGTGGATTGGATTTTCTGTTTGTCTCTCCAGATCTATTCTGTTCTTTTCTACCTTACTGTGTGCCTGGGAGACTGACTTGTACAAATTGCATTATCTGGGCTTTGTTGCTTCTGACTTCTGGTTGAGTTTGGCCAAAGAAAGGCCAGTTGATTAGAGGGCAGGAAAGCATAATCACTCTTTATTATTCTTGGATTCCACATATGTGAATTCACCTATTCACTAATTTATTCATCACCCCAAAGTCAGTGCTTATGGGCTTCTTTTGTCATTTACAGACAGGCACAGAGTGGCAAAAAATTTGAGTTGCTGGATACACATTTCCCAGCTGAGGTGGAACCAGGCAATGCTCTCCCTTCTTGTTTAAGCTCTCACAGTATAAACAAGTGTCCTTTTCTCAGTCTATTTAGTGCCATACTTTTACATTTAGTGGATTTTTTTCTTTTTTTTGGTGATTTCAGTGTTTAAAATGCCCCATGTGTCTATTGTTCCTAAGTGCTAGAAAGCTGTGATGTGCCTTATGGAAAAAAACACAGATTAGATAACCTTTGTTCAGACATGTATGATAAGTGCTATTAGCCATGAGTTTAATGTTAAGGGATCCACAACATACATTAAATATGATGTCTTTAAACAGAAACACATATAAAACAAGGTTATGAATTAAATATTGGCAAAAATGTGACCAGAGGCTTATAGGAACCTAACCCCGTAGTTCTCCTAGGAGCAGTATTTGCTGATTCAGTGTTTGTGGTCACTTGATAGAACATAGCTACCCTGAATAATGAGAATCTTCAGTACTCTGCTGAGTGTGGTTTTGGCAATGGCTGCTTTTCTCCGCTGTGGCCACAATTCCTGCCAGATGGTCCTTCATTCATGGCTGCAGCTCATTTTCCAATAACTTTGCTTTTTTTCTGGCCCCTTTCAGGTTTAGGGGTGATAATGGCTTTGCACTGTTGCTGATCTATGGGAACTTCACTATTCTTTGTTGATTCTATAGCACTGACTGTAACTCTACAAATAGTTGCTTTATTAAATTTTCCTCACTTACCTTTTGCATGTGCCATCTGTTTCCTTCCAGGATCTTGATGACTCAGTTGGTAGAAAATGTACTCAAGCTAGTCTCTCATAATGAAGAACAAAATGTAATGAGATTTTTTTTAAAGTATGAGGAAAGAAAAGTTATGTAACATGAGTCTAGGAGCTAGAATCCTGACTAACAAGAATTCTAGATAGAGAGAAGAGGCTGGAAAGTATCACTGATATAATACAAGAACATTTCCCGCAACTAAAGGAGAACATGAATATTCAAAGTGAAAGATCTATACAGAATAAATTTTAAAAGGCCTCATTTAGATATTCAGGGAATTAAGTATAAAGATAAGAAATCAAAAGACTTCAGGGAGGAAATAACAAGATTACCTACAAATGAACAGAAATAATACTGACATTTGATATCTCATCAACAGCCATTGATGCTATAAGAAAATAGAAAAATGCCATCAAATTAAAAACTCAAAATATTGACTTTACAGGCACAAAGCACCTTTTCTTTGGGAGTTACTTGCAGATGTAATTCAGCAAAATGAGAAAGTAAAACAATAAATACTAACATGAGTTTTAGGAAATGGTACATTCAATCTAGAAGAAAAGTTCCCGGATAACAGCTACACAGAAGGCCTCCAGAGCAACTAGTCCATGTAAGGAGAGGAGCATGGAGACCACCAGAGGATGATCTAGAAAAAACAAGAGGGGGGAGTTTGATAGAAAATTGTATGATCGATGGCTTGGAAAAGTCTGAGAATAAGACCAAGCCACAGAATGAAGGAAAAATTCCAGGAAACAACAACAAATTATACAAGAAAGGCACAAGTCAAAAAGAAAACCAAACTGTGGCACAATGATTTTGAATAATTGGAGTAAACTGTTAAAATAGTCGAGCAGTCCCTAAGTGGCAGCATCTGCTGAAAGTACTAAGTTGCTTGATTCGCCATACTGTAGAGCTTCAGCCAGTAAGGACAAATGAGCCCAGGGGGACTTGGATTATTACTCACAGCACAGCAGGCGCCGTGGACTCCGTGTTTGCCTTGCTCCCCTTTGCCCCCAGGTCTCATGGGGACAACGCGGAGCAGGCTTAGGTGGATGTTGCACATACGGTGGGTTCGTGCACAGCTGAGTAATATGCAGATGGGAGATCTTGATCTTCTATAGGTATAGCCATCAAAGCTGCCTCTTCTCCTTCCAAGGAGAGATGTTGGCTTCATTACCCAGGAATATCTCAGCAGAGGAAAAGGAGGGCTGTCCAGCTATATTACCCTAGAATGTGTCTGGGAGAGGTTGCTTTAACTTGAAGGGAGGAAATCACTGTTATTATAAACAAATCTGCCCTCTGTCCCAGAGGGGAGATACTACCTCTAGGTTCCAAGGTTGTCTGTTATCCAAACATCCTTGAACAAAGCTGTTGGTGTCCTTTGCTCAGAAGATGTTTCTGATGCAGAAGGATCAGCATTATCTCCCAACATATACAAAGAGAGAATGCATGTGGGTGTGTTGCTGGTGCAGTCTCTTTTGCATAGCATAGGGGAGAAGGAAGCGTGATCGTAGCACACTACTTGATTTTATAGTGATAATATTTACATAGCTGCCATCACATAAGTGGCATTTATTGGTTTTCAATTTTAGAATCAATCTAGAGACAACTCATGAAAGTCTCAGAAGTATTTCCTATAAAGACCATAAGTGTTGGCCGGGTGCAGTGGCTCACTCCTGTAATTCCAGCAATTTGGGAGGCTGAGGCGGGCAGATCACCTGAAGTCAGGAGTTCCAGATCAGCCTGGCCAACGTGGTGAAACCCCGTCTCTACTAAAAATACAAAAATTAGCTGGGTGTGGTGGTGGGCACCTTAATCCTAGCTACTTGGGAGGCTGAGGCAGGAGAATCGCTTGAACCCTGGAGGCAGACGTTGCAGTGAGCCGAGATCACACCACTGCACTCCAGCCTGGGTGACAGAGTAAGACTCCATCTCAAAAAAAAAAAAAAAAACACACACACACACATAAGCGTTGATAATATAAAAGGAAAAGCAGAGCCACAGAGACTGGGAGGTTGGGGGATGGAGTGGAGAGGCTGACACCCCCAAAGGTGGGAGCACCATCACTTCATTTCAGAGGGTCTTTGATAGGAATGGAAGCTGACACTTGCTTTGTTGTGGAATGGAAGCTGACACAACACTTTGATAGGAATGGAAGCTGACACAACACTTTATTGACCATAGGTCAACATCATGCTGAGTGCTCTCCGTATGGCACCTCCTGACCCACAGACTCATTCACAACAAGCCTGTGAAGCAGGCATTAATATTAACTCCACCTTACAGTGGGGGAAACCGATGTATCCAGAGATTAAGTATATTGCTCAAGGTCACACGGATGGAGAAATGGTGGGTTTACTGTGATATTTGACACTTCAGAGGTGACTATGGGAAGACATGAGATTAGAGGCAGCTAAGTCTGGGTGAGTAGGACACCACGGGAAAGGTGAGTGGTGGAGCTGGAGAGTGCAGGAACAGGAGGCCGGGCACAGGGAGTGAGCTGCCTAAGGTGGCTGGGCAGAGGGCTTCGTGAAAAAGGAAGGCATTCCGAAAGGTGTGGGCTGTGGAGTGTTGTGAGAGGAAGGATAGATAAGACTTTACCATTTCACCTGAAGCTACTTTCCTGATCCCCACCTTCCAGATGGATTGGAAGTGAATGACAGAGACAGAGACAGAGATAGAGGTGTACATCTATAAATAAATAGCCCCGGCTCCCAACACATACACACGCAAAGCATATAGACTGTGTTTCTGCTTTTGGAAGAGTGGTGTCCACATTTTCCAGCCACATATTCTTTAGATTTGTATTCTGTTTCATCACCTGCCTTTCTGCTTTTGTTCCTGTCTTTTACTCCTCAGTCATCAGTTTATATTTACATTATTTGCTTATATTTACATGATTATGTTAACTGTGCTTTCACTTCCACCTTTGAAAAACCCAGTCCTAGTTCTTTGTTTTTCTACTTTTAATGATGTTTAATGATGCAAAATATGTAGATTACATTGTAGATCATATATGAAAAAGGAGGAAAAAATTGGAACACTCCAATTTCACATAATTTTTTTTTTTTTTTTTTATAAAAAGGGGAAAAGGTTGGCCAGGTATGGTGGCTCACACTTGTAATCCCAGGACTTTTGGAGGCAGAGGTGGGCAGATTGCTTGAGCCCAGTCTGAGACCAGCTTGGGCAATATAGTGAGACCCCATCTCTATAATAAATACAAAAATTAGTGGGGTGTGGTGGCATGGGCCTGTAGTCTCAGCTACTTGAGAGGTTGAGGTGGGGGGATGGCTTGAACCTGGGAGGTCAAGACTCCAGTGAGCTAAGATCATGCCACTGTACTCCAGCCTGGGCAACAGAGAGAGACCCTGTCTGAAAAAATGTATATATAATAGTAAAAAGGGGAAAAGAGGAAGGTATGCTCACTGTTTTAAGTAAACTCACAACTGTTTTCTTAATAGTTATGAGCATCTTTCAAAAGAAACACAGTAAATCCCATAACTACAACATCTTTATCTTTTAAAACTCCCCCTAAAGCAAAACAGAATTATTTAACCATGTACGCGTGTATTTGCCCTTGACTGCAGTGTTGCTGAGTGTTTGAACCCTGTAGAAGAGAGGAACATGGCCCTGTGTCCCACTTTATCCTGTGTCCAGGATGAAACTGACCCCGAAGGACATTTCCCCTTGTTTTTTCTCTTTATCCACACTGAGGGCCCAATAGCAAAAAGATAGATGCACTCACATTGCAGTGAGACCCACTGCTGATTTGGACACCTGCAGTTCTTTCTGGAACTTAGTGAGATGCCTGGGGAGGAAGAAGGGTGCAGTGTGTGGTCCACCTTCTCTTTCACTGCTTCCGTCTTGGGGGAGCACTTTGAACTTCAGCTGTAGAAAGGGTTAATCCATTACTGGCTCTTTTCCAAAGCTCATGCGGAATGCTGTAGTGGATCAATAGGCCTGAAACACTAAGGTCTATGATAAAAGAGAGGGAGCCAGAGGGGCCTTAATGGAACAAGGCTGGATGTGGTTGAAAGGAAGCAAGTGTTCTGAGGAAGAGGCCTGATGGCTTCAGAAAGAGAAGTGTTTTCCCCTCTCGTCATAGGCATTGCCCTATGGCGCTCAGTACAGTGGCTTAAACCAACCAATAGATATTACTTCTATCCCTATGATCATATATGATTCCAATGGTTTTATATACAGATGTAATCATATTGATATGATCATATATATATGATAATTCTATTTATGTGAATCCCAAATTTACATCTGTAGCCCTGTGTTCTTGATTTGTATAACCAACCACCTGCTTGCCTGCAGGCATCTCAAACATAGCGTGTCCACGATGGAACTCTTGGTTTGCAACTCCTCGCTGTCTCCTGCAACTTGTTCTTCCTCCATCTCCAATCATTCAAGCCTAAAATATTTGAGAGATCTTACATCTAGGGTATAATATAATTTAGTTAATACTTCACTTAATATTGGACTTTTAAGATGATACATATTTTTGGCTCTTATAAAATATACTTTAAATATCTTTGTGCATAAAGCTTTGTTTGCATTTCTGATTGTCTTTTGATTATTGAGAAAAATCAGTCTATTCCTGATTTGCTGAGCTCAGAGCAAAAGTAAAAATGTGTCTAGATATTTAAAAGTTATAGATCAAGCAAACAAATTGATAATTTAGATAAAATATATTCTAGCCATCTACCTTGACAACTATGCCTTCAAAATGACCTGAAATACAAGGTTTGAATTTAGAATTTTTAGGTTCCTTGGAGTTCTGCAATGGAACATGTTGGTGTGGAGAGAACGGGCCGCAGGCACTGACCAGTGGCCTGACCTCCTCCTCTTCCCACCCCCAGCTTTGTCTCTCCCTGTGAGGGGGCTTGTGCGCATGTGTGTTGGCACCTCAGCCTGCACACTGAAGCTCCTAAGGCTGACCACACTTTCCCTTTCCGTAAACCTTCACGCCTTGCTACCCTTTGGGTGATATGCTCAGGTCTTGGAAGCTGGCTTAGGGCTGCTTGGGCAGGGAATTCCAGCGTTCCAGGAAGCTGGAGTATGATCTAGGGGGATTGGTGAGGCGTGGGCATGTTCCCTGATCTCTTCGGACTCCTTGCCTCGTGGGGAGATGACAACCGCGATCGGGTGGGAAGGGAGGGGCTCTCCAAAGCGCAAGGCTAGGGAAAGGCCCCACTTCTGCAGCTTGAAAGTCAGTACGGTGGCCGGGCGCGGTGGCTCACGTCTGTAATCCCAGCACTTTGGGAGGCCGAGGCGGGCGGATCATAAGTTCAGGAGATTGAGACCATCCTGGCCAACACGGTGAAATCCTGTCTCTACTAAAAATACAAAAAATTAGCCGGGCATGGTGGCGGGCGCTTGTAGTCCCAGCTGCTCGGGAGGCTGAGGCAGGAGAATGGCGTGAACCTGGAGGCGGAGCCTGCAGTGAGCCGAGATCGCGCCACTGCACTCCAGCCTGGGCGACAGAGTGAGACTCCGTCTCAAAAAAAAAAGAAAAAAGTCAGTATGGGCAGGAAGTCCTGGCTCTAAGCATATGATCAATTTCCGAGTTGATTTCCAGAAAGATTAGACCAGTTTACATGCCCATTTATTGAAGGACTCCGGGTATCAAGAGAGTTTCTAGTGGTCTACTAGCCATGTGACCTTGGGCAAGTGAAGCATCCTCTTCAGGACTCTCAGTTTCCTCATCTATAAAACAACTTCTTTCTAGCTCTAACCTTCTCTGGCTCTCTGAAACCAAGCCCTGTGCTTTAACCGTTCATGGCCGGAGTTTCTTAAACCTCCTTCAGTGTGTGGATGGGAGTCCCCCCAGTGCTCTTATCCAAACACATACAGGTGCACACCATGGCTTATCAGAATAACCTTCTACCAGACCAGGAGCTGGCACCCTGAACTACGCAGGTTTTCTTCTAGCTTTGGCAATCCAGAAAAGTTTAAGAAAAACAGGCAGTTTGCTTCCAACAAGGGCAACTTTGCTTCCTCCTTTAAATTTTTCCTCTCCTTTAGCCATCTGTAATGAATATACGGCTATAAAACAAGGCAGTCACACCCTCTCTGGTTCCAGGAGCACTAAATCCTTAGTGCCTCTGTGGTTATCTAGAAGATTTTATTGCATTTCACTGCAAAGAGCTGCCCCATGTTTATCCTTTGCTTCACCTACCATTTTTATAACATAAAGGAGAGATTTATGTTCAAATCTGGGAACATTTTTAGCTGACTTGGAGCTACATATGTAGTGCTTTGTAAAGAAAGACTTCTAGTTTCCTGAAGATGGCACTGTAATTTTACTTCTGTTCACACATTTCAGCACATACGGAAATTTACCCTCTGCCTAGTATGTGTGCACAGAGATTCATTAAAGTGAAAAAGATCTGATAATAACTGTGCACCAACAGAAATGCATATCATAGAGATGTAAAATGTATTTTAAAAAAGGTAGAAAGGGAACTCATGATCAAAAGTGAAAGTTAACGGCTTTGACTTTTAAGATGTTGTTTTTTGACACCCTCTTCCTAAAGGACACAGGATGAGTTCTGTAGAGATAAACTAAAGTTAAAATTACTCAAGTGATCAGAAAAGAACCCAAGGAAACCCATTTTGCTATGTTTTCAGTTCTCTTGTCTGCCACCTTAATATCATTTAGGCAAGGTCTGAATCAAATAAGTGATTTAATCAATGAGTATTTACGGTGTATTAATTCTCAGACATAGTGACTGAAATCTCAATTGAACCTGAATGTCCTGATAATCTCTGCCCAGGAAGAGTAGGTGACTCTTCCCAAAAGGACCACATCCTACCTCTCCAAGGACTCATATGACAACCCAAAGATCTGCCAGTCTGCCTTTAGACTCGGTGGAGTTGTGACACTTAGGCTGCAAATTCCAGGAACAGAACTGACCCCTGTTCCAGTGGAAAACAGAGTGGCCCAGCTTTGGAGCCTGCATTCAACTCTCTCATGCCAGGTGGGGTGGGAGCCTGCCAGAGCCCAGCCTCTATCCTCCACCAAAAAAGACCTCATGCCTGTGAAAGAAAGTGCCCTTTCCCAGTAATTTTCAAACTTATCTAGGTGACAGAACAACTTGCAAGTTTTGAGCTCCCTGGACAGGGAAGAAGAACATAATCTTACCAATATATTAAAACTAATGTAATTAGAGGAGTTTGTGCTTAAATGAGATAATATCTTGTCCTACATTGCAAAATAGAGAATGCAATGGTTATTTTCTGTGTCAATTTGACTGGGCTAAGGAATGCCCAGAGAGCCAGTAAAATACTGCTTCTGGGTGTGTCTGTGAGGGTGTTTCTGGAAGAGATCAGTGTTTGAATTGGTAGGCTGAGTACAGAAGGTCAACTCTCACCAATGCAGGTGGGTACCGTTCTATCCACCGAGGGCCTAACCAGAACAAAAAGCGGAGGGGGAGTGCACTTTCTCCCTGCTGAGCTGAGACATTCATTTTCTCCTTCCCTTTGACATCCCCACTCCTGGTTGCTGGGCCTGCAAACTCCTTCAAGACTTAGACCATTGGCTCCCCCAGTTCTCAGGCCTGCGTATTCGGACTGGAACTTCACCACTGGCTGTCCTGGGTGCAAATGGCAGATTAGCGGACTTCTCAGCTTCCGTAATCACGTGAGCCAGTCCTCGTAATAAATCTCTTTCTATATATCTCTCTATATACCATTGGTTCTGTTTCTCTAGAGAACCCAGATTAATACGCACTCCTTTACAGCAGTGTTATTTCTGCCTCACTAATGAGGCAATGGAGGCTCCCAGGAGTGGTTCCGTGGCTGGCACTCAGTGCTTTACTGTGGCTGGTGTAATCCCAAGGGACAAAGCTGCTGTCAGCCGCCTGCACCAGGCACGGGGCGCGGGACCTGGATAGTGGGTGCTGTCTACACATGACTCCCCACGTGCGCGCTCACAGTGCCTTCCCCCCAGCAGCCTTCATCTCTCAGCGTGAGCCCTGGCGGGCACAGGAGTCTTCTCATGTATTTTGGCACCCTCCAGCAGGCTAGCAAAATGCTTTTTAACTCAAGAAATAGTCAAAAAACGATTCTTGAATTGGGTTGAAGGAACTGATTGTGCACTCTGTGAACAAGCAAGATACGACAGCTGGCCTCCTAGGTGATACTGCATGCCAGGACCTGTTCTAAATTTCCTCAGAACTTTGCCTGGTACACAATCCTGAGATAACATTATCAGAATGAAAAGGAGGGATGGAAGGAAGGCTGGCTATACTCCCAGGACCAGGACCAGAAGGAGGCAAGGGGGAGCCAGGGCCAACACCCGAGGAGAAGGCGCTGGCCCTCAGGGGCCGCCTCTGCACTAGCACGACCCTGAGCTCCAGAGCCTCCCTGGATTGGTGCCCTAGGCCCTGGTTTTGCCTGCCATCCCCTGGTCCTGGCCCTGGCTATGTCCAGAGTGACACAGGGATGGAGAAGACCGTTGCAAAGCATGGCCTGAGTGTGTATTCCCTGAATGTTCCCTCACATCTCCTGAGTGTGTGTTCCCTTCCGGCAGCTGAGGATCACTTCCGCAGCCCTCTCCCAGGCTCTGCGGTGAACCTCTCCCCAGCCTCCGGCTTCTGGGTGGTGCGCGGGGCAGGTGTGTAATCACCCCAAGGTGATGATTTGGCTCAAGTCTCCTTAAAGTATTCCAAATGCCCCTCCCTTACCCCATCAACAGCCCCAAGCACTTTCCTAGAATGTTGCTCCAGGGCAATTGCCCTTGGTTCCAACTTTTCTAAAGAACCATTACATGTGAAGCCGCTGGAAGGTAGCCACACCCTTCATGCAGGTGAATCTTGGAAAGGATTTCAAGAGGAATATGTGAATTGCAGGCTTCAAAAGTTAAGCAGGGTTGAGTGTGGTGGATCACGCCTGTAATCCCAGTACTTTGGGAGGCCAGGGTGGGTGGATCACATGAGGTGAGGAGTTCGAGACCAGCCTGGCCAACATGGTGAAACTCTGTCCCTACTAAAAATACAAAAATTAGCTGGGTGTGCTGGTGGGTGCCTGTCATCTCAGCTACTTGGGAGGCTGAGGCAGGAGAATTGCTTGAGACTGGGAGGTGGAGGTTGCAGTGAGCCGAGATCCCACCGTTGCACTCCAGCCTGGGCGACAAGAGCGAAACTCCGTCTCAAAAAAAAAAAAAGTTAAGCAGCATTTAAAGTCATTGTTAGTGATTCTACAGCAGGCCCCAGTTTCTGCATGGTGGGGGTAATGGGGAGGAGAGAGGAGAGGGTGGGAAGGGGCATAGGAAAATAAAGAAGGTGCCTCTGCTCCCGCCCTGGAGGCGTAGACTGAGAAGTTATCACCATATTTTAATAAAGATCTTTATTTACGAGTTCCCTAAATGTTACAGCTTTTCTTAGCTGTTGTCATCAATAGAACCTTCAAACCCCATAGGTAAATTTCTATGGTACTCGTAACTACTTTTGCATGAAGGAAATTCTGTGTACCCAGTGCTTTGGGGTCTCCCTAAGTCATGTTTAACAAGTTTAATGTAATTTCTCAAAGCAAATCTGAATCTCACATCTGAATTATTGAACATCTTGCTGATTGAGCATTTTCTACAAGCTTCATTCCCCGCCAAACATCCGGGGAGACATGCTGCCCCCCCACGGTGCCTGCCACGTTAAGTGAGACAAACAGGGCAGTTATTCAAATAATATTAAATATTAACGCTGACATTCTCCCTGGCTGTATCTGTCATAGATCATGTGGGTTACATCTGTCATCTCGAATCCCTTCAGACTGTGAGAGCTCCAGAAATGTTATCTGTTCGCAAAGCCGTTTGATGCTCGATGGCAGCTTCCTTTGGATGTGTCCTGAAGCTGTGAAGACCAGAGAGGATCCTGCTGGTCTCAAGATGGTTTGGGGTTTGTTACAGATTGGAGGAAGCCCTGGGGTGAGGGGGAACGTTGAGTAATTACTAGTGTCTGGAATTACACGAATGCCCTGGGGACAGGCTGGAACAGGCAGCTTTGCCTCTCCTAGATGCCCCACTGCAGAGCCCCACATCAACCCTTGGATCCAAGTCTGCCAGACGAGTTTGGCTTTATACAGATAAAAGCAACATGCAAGTGGAAGATTTCTGCTTTGCAGGTAGAACTGGGAATGGGGATTTTGTGCACGAAGTGTCTCAACTCTTGTGGCCAGGAAAACTTGGATTTGCTGCCTTAGCTGGAAGAGCCCAAGTTCACCTGTCAGGCCTCGTCGGGCTTTCATCAGGACAGAATGTCTCCTTTGATCTGGCTGTGCCAGGGCTTCCTTGTTAGAAGACAGCATCATCTCAGCCGTGTGACAGCTGTTCCTTCTGCCCTAGCCAGGTGCTTCCCTCTTCTACGGCTTCATTACAGCCCATCCAGAAGTTGCGGGGGTAGGGGGGGAGCTCTGTGTCCTTGTGTGTGTGTGTACTCTGTCTTCTTTACTATGTGCTCCATTTTCTTTTCTGCCAGAAATCAGAGTAGTGCAATATGAGATTTTTGGGATGCAGTTCTTCTTGGTAAGTTGAAGTTCATGCACCCTTATGAACTTCCCCCCAAGCCTGGGCACGAGACTGATGACCAGATGGTCGGCAGGATGCTGGGGGCCAAAGGTTTATTTGACCAGTTCCTAACAGAATGATTAAATTCGAAGTAGCTCTCATCCATTCAGTGCCTATGTGGTCCAGTGTTCTTCTTCTGTTTACTTATTGCTTCGTTTTAACTCTCACAACAACACTATTAAGACAAGGCAAGATCACCTCCATTTCTTAGGGGAGGAAACAGAGACCTGGAATGTGTAAGTAACCTGCCTGAAGACATATTACTGAGAAAATGATGACTCTGAAATTCAGGCTCAGTTTCAACTGGCTGTCAGGATCGGGCCCTTTCTCCTGCGTTGTGCTACTTTCACTTTTAGATCAAACTTCGAATTTTAAAAAAGGAGGAGAGTTTGCCTGAAAACAACCCAATCACTCTCTTAATAAACGTTGGTTGAATTTGCAAAATGGTCAAACGCCTCAGCTGATTCCAAATACTCAATGCAAGCTTGGGCTTGGCTCGCAGCTGCTCAAGAGGGAATTCAGTGTTCTCCAGGCCCAGCTGGCCTGGGTCTCAGGCCCGTGGTCCCAAATTGTCAAACTTTCATTTTCTGTCAGCATTGGAGGCCAGAATATCTCAGCATCAGCATGACTGATGTTTTAGACTGGACACGTCTTTGCTGTGGGGGGCTGTCTGTGCATTGGTGGATGATGAGCTGCATCCCTGGCTTCTATCACCAGATGACAGTAGGACCCTCTCTCAAAGTCATGACAATCAAGAATATGCCAGCTATTGCTAAATGTCCTCTGGGGGCAAAGTTGCCTGAGGTGGGAACCACTGGCTTGAAACTACCCTGTGCAGGTTTTATCCAAAAGCCCGTCCTTGACTGCCTTCTTCCATGTCCCTGTTCTTTTCCGCCCACCTCCCTACTGACCCGGGAGCATGCCCTTAGCAGGTTACGTGCGTGCAAATCCTCATCTGAGCATCTGCTTCCAGGGACTCAATACAAGAAGTGCTTTTGCTGCAAATGGGTGAGCCCACGAGAGTATGAATGGTTCTAGGCAAGCTACTTAACTTCTCTGAGTATCGGTTTAATCATTTGTAAAAGGGAGGTCCCTTCAGTTCTAATACTTGGTCATATACAATGACCACAGAGTGTCAGAGCCTGGGTGGTCTTATTGTCTCCAGGATTTGCTGCCAGGGAAATAACAGAGAGAAACCCCTGTAAACAAATGTTTGTTGACTGAATGATGGAGTAGCAGCTGAGGAGACCTCAGAAGCTATAATGTTTTTTTTTTTTTTCAAGACAGAGCCTTGCTTTGTCACCCAGGCTGGAGTGTAGTGGCACAATCTGGGCTCACTGCAACCTCTGCCTCCCAGGATCAAGCGATTCTCCTGCCTCAGCCTCCCAAGTAGCTGGGATTACAGGCACATGCCACCAGACCTGGCTAATTTTTGTATTTTTAGTAGAGACAGGGTTTCACCATGTTGGCCAGGCTGGTCTCAAACTCCTGACTCTGTGATCCACCCGACTCAGCCTCCTAAAGTGCTGGGATTACAGGCGTGAGCAACTGCACCCAGCCGGAAGCTATAATTTCAGTGGAATGTGTTGAGAACTGGGTCTGAGGTTCTTCTGTGTAAACTGAGCAACTGCAGTTAACACAGAAGGATTGTGCAATTTTGAAGTAAAGGGGCAGGAACTACAGGAATACACCTGTCATGGGACATGTTGGGTTTATTTGTTGCAAATGGAGGGAACCCCATGGAGAATTGTGGGGCACCTCAGTAAGAGAGTGCTAGGAAGGACTTAATATAGGATTCGGGCTGTCTTTGGTGGTTCTGGGGCTGATCCAAGGAAGCAGAGCTTTGCTCTGGACCGAATAGTGTCAGGAAGCAAATTTTGTGATTAGATATTTTAACAGACAGTATCTGCAAGGGGCTGGAATGAATAGAGGCTCATGCTATTACTGGTAAAGGAGCAGAGGTCACCCATATTAACCAGGATGGGGAGATGTTTGGTTTTTGTGTGATTTGGACACATGTTTCTATTTGTTTTGGTGTTTAGACATGATGAAGGTTCCACCTAGTCACAGAGTGATTGCATGCTGGTGTTCTGTGTAATTGCCTGTTTAACAGGAAGACAGCATTCCCAGCTGTGTGCCAGGCCGGCTCCCAGTTGTCAAGGGCCTCTTCTGTTTCTCAAAATCTGTCACGTTGCTCTTCTCTTGGGGAAATTAAAATTGACTGGAAGGTGGTAGAGAAATTTGGGGGAACTAAAAACTGCAAAAAATGTTAATTTTGGGGGGTATATAAAGTGCACATTATTGTTTGTTGAACCTGATTATAAATTGCTCTATTACATTTTGTGGATTGGTGTTAAGCATAGTTGAACAATAGGAAAGATTTTGACCTTAGATTTGTGGTTGGTGTGTGCCTTTGGGGGCCTGGAAAGCTTCAAGAGTAATGTTTTCTTTCCTTTGCTTTTTGTACATACACCCCTGACAGATACACACATGCACACCCCCCACAGACACACACACACACACACACATATACACAAGCACACACACACACATACACACACACGTGCACCAGAAAAAAATGAAAGTCATTCCAATGGGCTTTGTCTTTAATGCTCTTTGTCTCCTGTAAGGGATTAGTTTTCCATTTGAATTCCTTTGTAATTTCCTGCTGTTGATGACACTGAGGCGGTATTAACAGGAGCAGGAGTGACAGCAGCACTTGTGGGACCAAACAGCAGGAGATGTGGGGAGAGATGTTCCAGCAGCTCCGGGACATGGGCTAACCCAGTGGAGCCGGGGGGTTTGGGCTGAGCATTCAAACTGGCTCTTTTGCTTCTGATCTGAGGATACACAAGAGACCCAGCTCCTTCATTAAAAATTTTTGTAATTTTAAAATAATTTTTTTTTTCCTGAGACAGAATCTTGCTCTGTTGCCCAGGCTGGAGTGCAGTGGCACGATCTTGGCTTACTGCAACCTCTGCTGCCCTGGTTCAAGAAGTTCCCCTGCCTCAGCCTCCTGGGTAGCTGGGATTACAGGCACACGCCACCATGTCTGGCTAACTTCTTTTGTATTTTTAGTAGAGATGGGGTTTCACCATGTTGGCCAGACTGGTCTCGAACTCCTGACCTCAGGCAATCCACCCGCCTCGGCCTCCCAAAGTGTTGAGATTACAGGCATGAGCCACCGCGCCTGGCCTAAAATAAATTTTAATTGTGCAAATAAACAAACTTGTCAAAAAGTCCAAACTGTGGCCACAGACCCTGCAATGCTTTCTCCAAAATAAACCCTCCAGGGACTGGTTGAGGCAGGATTTCACCTGCCCAATTCTGGCGTGGCTCCACCTGGAAGCTTCTAAAGAAACAGTGAAGTGTTTAAGGGACAGGGCTCTGCCTCATAATACTCTACCCTTGGTGAAATGTCCAAGGTTGTTCCTGTTCTTGGAAAACTAAGAGCCTCATGACAGGAACCTGAAGTATTGAAACTTGGGCTTTCTGAAGTCCGTGGAGATAAAAGTTGACTTCGTGCCCGGGTGCGGTGGTTCATGTCTGTAATCCCAGCACTTTAGGAGGCCGAGGCGGGTGGATCACCTGAGGTCAGGAGTTTGAGACCAGCCTGGCCACGGTGGTGAAACCCCGTCTCTACTAAAAATACAAAAATTAGCTGGGCGTGGTGGTGCGTGCCTGTAATCCTAGCTACTAGGGAGGCTGAGGCAGGAGAATCACTTGAACCCAGGAGGGGGAGGTTGCAGTGAGCCGAGATCACTCCACTGTACTCTAGCCTGGGTGGCAAAGTAAGACTTACTTTGTCTCAAAAAAAAAAAAAAATTGCCTTCCTTTTTTCCCATGATGAGGAAGGTGTTCAGATCAAGTTGTGTGGCTCTGAGATCTAAATAATGACAGTGGTAGCTTTAGAATCGATTCCACCTACCGTCGATGTGAACTAATAACACCTTTTGTGCTTCTGTTGCCGCTTCTGTCCTGCAACCCTTCTTCCCCCAGCCATTATTGATCTGCCCCGACCTTGTTTTGCGCTGGGCCCTACTCAGCAGTCGGTGCTGGTGTGCATTTTACCCTGTCTCCCTGTGTTGATGTGAGATTTCCATGACAGGTTGTATTTGTTTGCTCGGGATGCCATAACCAAGGACCACAGACTGGGGGGTTTAAACAGCAGAAGTTTACTTTCTCACAGTCCTGGAGGCTGGAAGTCTGAGGTCAAGGTGCTGGCGGTGTCGGTTTCTCCTGAGGCCTCTCTCTTTTGCTGGCAGGTGGCCGCCTTCTCCCCATTATCCTCACCCGGTCTTCCCTCTGTGTGTGTCTGCGTCCTAACCTTCCCTTCTCATAAAGACATCAGTTATGTTGGATGAGGACTCGTCCTGATGACCTCATTTTACCTAAATTCCCTCCCCATCTCTAACTATAGTCACAGCTGAGGTACTGGGAGTTAGGGCTTCAACATATGAATTTTGGGGTGGGGGTCACACTTCAGCCTGTAACACTGGTCTTTCTTGCAATGATCATCCCCGAGGATTCCATTTAAACACATGAGATCTGCCGGTCAGAACAACTGGATTCAAATTCTGATGCCACCACTTGCTGGAAGTGCGACCGTGGGAAATTGTGCTTGTTTCTTTGTAAATAGGAGCATTAGGGAGACTGAGCTAATGTGGACGCTGAGAGGGTCAGCTGAAGCCACACCTTCAAGGCAGCAGTGCGGTGCACGGAACGTAGGAAGCGGTACAATGAAAGTTGATTTGAGGGGCTTCACTTATATCAGAATCATTTTCATAATTCACAAACCCTAGCTGGGAACAATTCCCTGTTTTTGTCCATCTGAACTTCATTGTCTGCTGCCCACATGTTGTTACTGATTCTCTTTCCTCATAATTGCCTGGCTAAACCCTACAAATCCTTCAAGGATCCATTCAAAAACTGCTTTTCCCATGAACCCTTCCTGATTACCCCATCTAAAGAAAATCTCCTTTCCTTTGAACTCCTATACCTCTCTTATGGGACTCCAGGAGTTTATTTATTTTTTATTTTTAAAATTAATTTATGCCTGGGCGCAGTGCCTAATGCCTGTAATCCCAGCACTTTGGGAGGCCGAGGCGGGCGGATCACGAGGTCAGGAGATAGAGACCATCCTGGCTAACACAGTGAAACCCTGTCTCTACTAAAAATGCAAAAAATAGCCGGGCGTGGTGGTGAGCGCCTGTAGTCCCAGCTACTCGGGAGGCTGAGGCAGGAGAATGGCATGAACCCAGGAGGCGGAGCTTACAGTGAGCCGAGATCACGCCACTGCATTCCAGCCTGGGCAACAGAATGAGACTCCATCTGAAAATAAAATAAAATAAAATAAAATAAAAAAATAAAAATAATTTATTATTTTTGAGACAGAGTCTCACTCCATCACCCAGGCTGGAGTGCAGTGGCACTATTTTGGCCTCCCAGGTTAAGTGATTCTTGTGCCTCAGCTTCCTGAGTAGCTGGAATTACAGACGTGTATCACTATACCTGGCTAATTTTAAAAATTTTATTTATGTATTTATTTTTGAGATGGAGTCTTGCTCTGTTGCCCAGGCTGGAGTGCAGTGGCACAATCTCAGCTCACTGCAAGCTCCACCTCCCAGGTTCATGCCATTCTCCTGCCTTAGCCTCCCGAGTAGCTAGGACTACAGGCACCTGCCACCACACCCGGCTAATTTTTCGTCTTTTTAGTAGAGATGGGGTTTCACCGTGTTAGCCAGGATGGTCTCGATCTCCTGACCTCATGATCCACCCACCTCGGCCTCCCAAAGTGCTGGGATTACAGGCGTGAGCCACCGCGCCCGGCCTAATTTTTTATATTTTTAGTAGAGATGGGATTTTGCCATGTTGGTCAGGCTGTTCTTGAACTCCTGACCTCAAGTGATCTGCCTGCCTTGGCCTCCCAAAGTGCTGGGATTACAGGCATGAGCCACCGTGCCTGGTCTAGGAGTTTATTTTTAATACAAAAAATGACTAATATTTGTAGTCACTTGTAGTCACTTGGAAAGTCTCTTTATGCGTAGTGATGGATTTAATTCTTCCCATTTGTCAGATAAGAAAACAGAGGCTCAAGAGGTTGAGTAATTATCTCAGGCCACATATCTCATAATAAGTAGCCAGAACACATAGTTACTTGACAACCACATTCATCTCTGATTTCTAAGCTCCTTTTACAACAACAGGCACTCAACATCTGGGTGAATAAACTCTCCCACTAACAGACAGCCGTGGGTTCCTGGGCCCGCCTCTCTCTGAGTCCTCTCCTTTATCAGAGCTGAATGCATCTGATCACTCTGCACTGCGGCATCAAATTGGCTATTCTCCCTCTTTTTACTGGAGTCCTCTTTCATTCAGTCCCAATTGTGGGAAATGAAGTTTTACAGCCATGGAAGGGAAGATGAAGGGAAGAAGCGGAGAAGACAGATTTCTATAGATCACAAAGCATTTTGGATGCCATAAATACGGCGGATACCCTGTAGTTCTGCAGTGTCTTTCTTTAGGGAAGCTCAAGTGCCTACTCTCTGATTTAGTCCGCTGTGTGGCTGTGGTCTTCAAGTTAGAGTCTGTGGAGACAAAGAGGGAGGTCTTGCTGCGCCTGACCCTCTGGGATGTGTTACCACCCACACCGACCTGCTCTCTGCGGCTTTACTGGCAGCACCGCACAGCCCTGGAAATGGAAATGTGGTTCTCGCTGAAGCTGCCCAGAGAGAGGGTCTCTCAATGAAGACCCCCTTTTGTCAGCTGGGGCAGCCGGAAAGAAAGGCTGGGAATTCTCTTCACACAGGATTTGATATGCTTGGTGGCTCCAGACAAATGCAAGTGTGCGTGTTCGTCCACTTGACAAAGGGTGACTTAACTGTCGGTGTCCTGTGGATTCAAACTGAAAGGGTTTGGGCAAAAGAAAGAGAAGAAGGTGGGACTGCGAATAAGCTGAAAACAGCATTTTGGAGGCAACAGCTGTGAAACAGAAGGGAAGGAAAATTTATGACCATATACATTTCTGTAGGAATTTATAACCTTTTATGAACATTATCTTAAAGTTAGTCTCTAGACATAGGACTAAAAATAAAATTATGCTGAACTGTGTACCCAGAGAATGGTAAATGGGAATAAGGTTCTCGAAAGGGATGATGTAGGTCCAGGGAAAGGTCATGTTGAATAATCAAGGTCGGTGAAGGTCAAAATCACAAAGAAGGACCCTGTATTCACTCCTGTCCTGATGGCAGCTTCAGTGGAAACGCTTGGCCATCGCTTTGCCTCTCCAAGCATTCGGGAAAGACCGTCTGGTGCCATATTGTCTTCTGGGGACAGCCAGTCACCTGGGGAGACTTGCATCGTGCCCCTACCCCTGTCAGATCTGGGCAGAGGACAGACAAAAGTCCTCTGGAGTTTTCCGCAGTGAGAGTCAGGGAAGTTCATCTAAGGAATTGGAGCCAAGGTTAGAAACTTCTCTGGAGATGCTCTAGTTTTGTTTGCTGGCTCGGCAGCTGCGTAACGACACTCCCTCCAGCAGGGCACGTCGTTCACGTCAAATCACAAATGGTAGGACCTTAGTATTTTTCACTGTCAGTTAATTATCAGAAATATATTTGTTGCTATCTAGATACCAGCCATTTGTCCAAATTACTAGGATAAGATTCCCAAGAAAGCCTGAAATCAGATAGCTTTCTCCTCCTTATTTTAAAATAAACACAAATAAAATTATTCTGCTGCAGGTGGGTTTTTCTTCTCCCAGCATATGTGACTTGACAAATTGTGTGAAAATGGTTTTCAGAAATTCAATTTCTGTTTCAAGTGCACCAAATGTTTAAAGAAACTGCAGTGTCAGATGCTGTATGGGGTAGGGTTGCTGAAATTCAGTGCTCTGGCCAGGGTAAATGGGACCTGGTGGGTATGAGTGTAGTAGGGTGGGGAGTAGCTGGCTGCCCAAAGGGATGTGATGAACTTGAGCTTGACTGAGTCTAGTTTCAGTTCCAATGGATTCAACCTGGCGATTGGAAAACGCTCATTTCCTAGATCCTGAGTGTCCTGTCCTTTTGGAACAGGACTGCAGCTGGCTGCTTGGGGATGGAAAGAGGCTCCCTGCAGTGTGGCGATACGTGGGTAGGACTCAACATCGCAGCCAGGCAGACTGAAAGGCAGAACCAGCCTCAGATGCCACGATTAAGTCCATGGGGCCAGAGTGGGGTGGTGCAGACTGCTTCACACTCACACCCTGGAGACAGACCCCGGGGAAAAGAGTACTGGGCTTTAGGGTTATGGGCCCCTGTAATTTGAGCTGGCTTCACCTGTCTCACTAATCCAGTATATCTCACAATTAAGCATCTCCTAATTTGTTGTTTGTTTCTTTTTTTTTTTTTTTTTTTGAGATGGAGTCTTGCTCCGTTGCCCAGGCTGGGGTGCAGTGGCACAATCTCGGCTCACTGCAACCTCTGGCTCCTAGGTTCAAGCGATTCTCCTGCCATAGCCTCCCAAGTAGCTGGGATTACAGGTGTGTGCCACCATGCCCAGATAATTTTTTTTTTTTGGTGTTTTCTTAGTAGAGGCGGGGTTTCACCACGTTGGCCAGGCTGGCCTCGAACTCCTGTCCTCAGGTGATCCACCTACCTTGGCCTCCTAAAGTGCTGAGATTATAGGTGTGAGCCACCGCGACCGGCCCAATTTGTTTCTTTTGTGAGCCATTTTACAAAGCTTTGTTAACGGCCATCCCGATTGCCTACGGGACACATCCTCTGAGATGTCTAATAATACCTCACATTTCAGAAAGCCAACAGAACTCGAGTTTCCCACTGCAATCAGTGATACCATATTCAAAACGCAGTATGAATCTTAGATTCTTCTCCTTGTTTCACACTTTCTGTTTGATCCATTAGCAGGTCCTCCTGCCTTTACCTACAAGATATATCCTAAATCTGGCTGCTTCAGCCACTTCTGCTGCAGCTTCATTTCAAGCCACTGCCATCTCTCCCTGCAACTGCTGGAATAGCCCTCTAACTAGTGTCATTTCATCTACTTCTGTTTTACTTAAAAGCTAAATATGTTTTTGTCACTCCCTTGTTCAAAATCCTCCTATGGCTTTCTACAAACATTTACACAAAATCCAAAATCTTCACCAGGAGGTCCAATGTGACCAGGCTCCTGGCTGCCCCGTGGCTTCATTTCCTTACTCACTCACCTGTCCCTCCAGTTTCCCTAAGTAAGCTGGCTCCTGCCCCAGGGCCTTTGCACCTATGGTTCCCTCTGCCTAGACCACTTGCCTGGCTATCTCATATCACTCAGGTCCCTGCTCAGATGTCTCCTTCTTCCTCAAAGAGGCCTTTGCAGGGCCACCTGATCTAAACCAGCACCTTCCTCTTTTTTCTCGTTCTGTTCTTTCTTTTTTTTTTTTTTTTTTATTTGCGAGACGAGGGTCTGGCTCTGTCACCCAGGCTGGAGTGCAGTGGCATGATCTTGGCTCACTGCCACCTCCACCTCCCAGGCCCACGTGATCCACCCACTTCAGCCTCCCAAGTAGCTGGGACTTCAGGTGCCCACCACCATGCCTGGCTAATTTTTGTATTGCCCAGCTGTTTTTTGTAGAGATGGGGTTCCGCCATGTTGCCCAGGCTGGTCTCAAACTCCTGAGCTCAAGCGATCTGCCCACCTTGGGCTTCCAAAGTGCTGAGATTACAGGCATGCACCACTGTGCCTGGCTTTTCTTTTTCTCTTTACAGTGCTTTCTTTTTTATGGCACACGTTACTTCTGGCATTACATTATACATTTAGGTGTTTGTTATTTGTTTGCTCCCCTTAAATGATAAGTTCCACAAGATCAAAAAAATGTTTTTTTCACTGCTGTATGTCCAGAGCCTAGAGGAGGGCCTGACATACAGCACAGGCTTAATATATATTCATTGAATGTACTGACCTCTTTAAAGTTCAGTTAGCATCTGTACCATCCATACCCAGTGCGGCCTCTTCAGGTTGTCAAGGTAAGTATTGCTTTCTCCCCGACAGGTAGGGTACTTACTCTCTCACTAATTCTATCAATATTGGCACAAACTGATGATTTGAAACATAATAACAAAATGGGATGCCATTGATGGTGATGAGACCCAATCACAATTTTCCCTGTAAATTCTCCCAGAAACAGGGATGGCTAAGTGGTTACTTGGAGTGGGAGCTCTAGGTGGGTGTAGGAAGGTCAGGTTCAACTTTGCAAAGGTATTATAATTAACCTTGAGCCAGGTCTGTGGAAGACATGAACGTGTCCTCTTCCCACAACCCTCCCCGGCCCATCTTTAGCCATTCCAACGCCCACTCACTCAACCTTGCCCTCTCACCTAATCTAGAGTGGGAAGGGCATATTCTGTCAGTTTTTTATCCAAATGTGCCTTCTGAGGTTTGTTTCATTCCTCATCTTTCTTGCCTTCCAGTTGCCTGGCCTCTCTTGCTTTGGGGGACTTCCTTTCCCTTGGTGTAACTTCAGGATTCTCTTCACTTCATCATGGTCTTGGTGGGCATGGGTTCTTTGGGAAGGAGTAACTGTTGTAAAATCTACGCCCTAAAATCTCAAATCCCCACCCTTCTCATGGGAGATTTGGAATTTCAGATCTAAATTCATTTCAGGAATTTTTTTTTTTTTTTTTTTTTGAGACAGAGTCTTGCTCTGTCGCCCAGGCTGGAGTGTAGTGGCATGATCTCGGCTCACTGCAACCTCTGCCTCACGGGTTCACGCCATTCTCCTGCCTCAGCCTCCTGAGTAGCTAGAACTACAGGTGTCCACCACCACGCCTGGCTAATTTTTTGTATTTTTACTAGAGATGGGGTTTCACCGTGTTAGCCAGGGATGGTCTCAATCTCCTGACCTCATGATCCGCCCACCTCGGCCTCGCAAAGTGCTGGGATTACAGGCATGAGCCACCGCACCTGGCCCATTTCAGGAATTTTGTGGTTGCCCCTCCCCAATACATTACATCTTGCATTTTCCAAAAAGTTAGTAGAAACAGAATAGTGACCTAAGAACAATTCCTCTAATAATGAGGATTAGGGCTTAGCTGCTAAGACTGAATGGTGGAGGGAGATGACCTTGGTTTCTGGAGGGGAAACGAAAGTGAACCGTTGCAAAGCCCTGAGCTAAGAGGCTTTGAACACAAAGCAGAATTTATTGATCCAGTGAAATAATAGGAAAATATTTCATTTTCTGGACCTCTGCCTCGATAGCCTGCTAACATTTTATAAACCCAAATCAAGTACTGTAGTTCAAATGCCAGAATTTGCTGCTCTTGAAACCAAGTACATTATATTTTGATATTTTACATTAGGAAATCATGTTTTACAGGTACTATTCTTGTTTTGTATCTTTAAAACATGTAGTTATTATTTTTTATTATTGTTGTTGGACTTAAAAAACAGATTTGAAAATTTGTATGTAAAAGCTGATCAGTAAGGTCTGTTCCAGAGTTAACAGCATCATACCAATATCAATTTCCTATTGTCTACAATGTACTAACTAGCATTACATAAGCAATCTTTGGGTGAAGGGTGTGTGAGAACTCCTGGCACTATTTTTGCAACTTCTTGTGAGTCTTATACTAATTCAAAATAAAAATGCACTTTTTTTTTTTTTTTTTTTTTTTTTGAGATGGAGTCTCTCTCTGTGGCCTAGGCTGGAGTGCAGTGGTGTGATCTAGGCTCACTGCAGGCTCTGCTCCCCGGGGTCACGCCATTCTCCTGCCTCAGCCTCCCGAGTAGCTGATACTACAGGTGCCCACCACCAAGCCCGGTTAATTTTTTGTATTTTTAGTAAAGACGGGGTTTCACTGTGTTAGCTGGGATGGTCTTGATCTCCTGACCTCGTGATCCACCTGCGTCAGTCTCCCAAAGTGCTGAGATTACAGGCGTGGGCCACCGCACCCGGCCAAGAATGTACTTTTAAAATGGGAGTTTACATATTCATACGGGCTTTGAAGCAGGAGAAGGCTATGGGTTAAATTGTGTGCCCCACCCCCACCCAATTCATATGTTTAACTCCTAACCCCCAGTACCTCCACCATGACCTTATTTGGAACTAGAGTTGTTACAGGTGTAATTGATTAAGATGAAGTCATGAGAGCGGGCCCCCGTCTGACATAACTGATGTCCTTATTAAAGGGGGAAGTGCCAGGCATGGTGGCTCACACCTGTAATCCCAGCACTTTGGGAGGATGAAGTGGGCGAATCACTAGAGGTTAGGGGTTCAAGACCAGCCTGGCCAACATGGTGAAACCCTGTCTTTACTAAAAATATAAAAATTAGCCAGGTGTGGTTGTGGTGGCTCGCAACTGTAGTCGCAGCTACTCGGGAGGCTGAGGCAGGAGAATCACTCGAACCCAGGAGGTGGGGGTTGCAGTGAGCTGTGAGCTGAGTTTGTGCCACAGCACACCAGCAGGGGCAACAGAGTGAGACTCTGTCTTAAAAAAAAAAAAAAAAAGGTGGGGGGCAGTATAAACACAGTCACGTGTACAGGGAAAATGCCACGTGAGGATGAAGATGGAGATTGAGGTGATGCTTCTATAAGCCAAGGAACACCAAAGACGGCCAGCAAACCATCGGAAGAGGAGAGAGGCCCGGACAGATTCTTCCTCACAGCTCTCAGAAGGAACCAGTCCTGCCAACATCTTGATCTTGGACTTCCCAGATTCCAGAACTGTGAGACAATAAGTTCATCTTTGTTCTGGCACACCCAGGAAGCAGACACAGATGGTGTTCTCTGTGTTTTTCTCCCCTCTTCCACGGTGGCCTCTAAACCTCCGTGGATGGCCGGGCGCGGTGGCTCATGCCTGTGATCCCAGCACTTTGGGAGGCTGAGGCGGATGGATCGCTTGTGGTCCGGTATTCGAGACCAGCCTGGCCAACATGGCGACACCCCGTCTCTATTAAAACTACAAAAATTAACCACACGTGGTGGCATGTGCCTGTAATCCCAGCTACTTGGGAGGCTGAGGCAGGAGAATCTCTTGAATCTGGGAAACGGAGGTTGCAGTGAGCTGAGATTGCACCACTGCACTCCAGCCTGGATGACAGAGTTAGACTCCTTCTCAAAAAAAATAAAAAATCAATAAATAAACCTCCATGGACCGCTGAGCACTGTGCAGACACCACTGCACAATCTGTTTGATGATTATGTAGGAGTACATACAATTGAGTGCCAGGTTTCACCAGCCTCAGATGAGACAATAGCACTCCTCACCCTTTAGTTGCAGTATGTGGTGGACAGGAGTTTGACATCTTGTGATGAGTGTAAAGTTTGAGGCCAAGGCTTATGTATTGATTGTGACCTGTGCCAGAGAGGTCTCCGTGGGCTGTCTTTCGATCTAATTTCATATATAGATTTTTTTCATGTTGCTCTGCTTCCGTTTTATTCACCTATTGCCATCAGTTTTATTTTTTACTTTTTTCTTTTTGAGATAGTGTCTCACTCTGTTGCCCAGGCTGGAGTGCAGTGGCGTGATCTCGGCTCACTGCAGACTCTACCTTCTGGGTTCAAGTGATTCTCCTGCCTTAGCCTCCTGAGTAGCTAGGACTACAGGTGCTCACCACCACGACCAGCTAATTTTTGTACGTTTAGTAGAGACGGGGTTTTATCATGCATTCCAGCCTGAGCAACGTAGCAAGACCCTGTCTCTTTAAAAAATAAGTAATAAATAAAAATGTAAAAAGTGAAAAAATTGGATCTCACATAAAGCACATAAGCTTTGTAGCCAGCATCAGGAAGCCTTAAGAACTGAGATAACTGCTACTACCAAATGTCAGTTGACGCCGATATCAAGCTTTGAGTGATGGGTCTATAAATGTGTAAATCGATGCACAGTCACAAATGTGTAATTATTTCTATTTTTATTTAGTGTACATTTCATAGAACTTTATTTTGGAATTGTGGAGCTGGAAGCAACATTAGAGGTATTTTGCAGAGCGGGATTTAGAGTGCTAAGTGACCACACAGTGTCACAGGGCAGTGTGCTAGGCAACCCAGGAGCCTGAGGTACCCACTGAGATATTCTTGACGAGAGGCCGTTTCTCACAACACTTGATTGACATTAACCAAATGTATATCTATATATCCATATCTCTCCCATATCTTTTCCTGGATTTATCAGAAAAGCATGAAAAGTACTTTTTATGATATCCCAATTCATTTAGCCGTAAGAAACTAGTAGAGACTTACAGGAAAAATTCCAAAAAGTCTGTCCTTTTGATGGACTTCCTTTTTGGCCCAGTTATTTTGCATTTAGGTCATGACTTTGGAGAAAAGTTACCCAAACCCAGCCTGGGGAGGGATGTGCTCCGTTTTCAGATGTAAACCGTACTTGTATTTCTTGGGGTTCTCTAGAGGAACAGAATCCATAGGATGTATACACAGAGACAGAAATGTATTCTCAGGAATTGGCTCACACAGTTAGAGAGCCCACAAGCCCCTGGATCTGCAGGGGGAGTTGGCAGCTGGAGACCCAGGAAGAACTGGAACCAGGAAGTCTTTTGAGATTCCTCCATAATTAAGAACATTTCTAAAATTAACATTCAGAGGTCATAGAAAATCCTATTATAATAATTTTCACAGAAGTTATTGTGTGCTTCCCTGATGCTATCTAATATTTACGCTGAGCACTTACTATGTGCCAGGCACTGTGCTGAGAAGGACACATCCACCGTTTTAAAAATCCTTTCCAGAACAACACAATAAAGTTGTTACTAGAATTATGCTCATATTACAGGTGAGGAAGTTGAGGATTAATGAGATTAAGTCAAATGGTTGAGAGTGTTGAGCCAGTCAACTGGCTCTGGGTTCCAATTCCTACCTCTTAAGCTCCACTGCCTCTCTGATTACTGTTTCGTTTCTGTCTTTCCTCATTGCACTTCTGTTTGAACCCTTAAATTAGCACCTACTATAGGCTCCTGAGTAATAGAGTCACTTAGGGTGTGTCCTGTCTGCCTGTCAGGATGAGCTTCTAGAGAGAAGAGGCTCTATCATTCATTTTTAGCTCCAGCACCATGCCCTGTGCTTGCCACATAGCAGGCGCTCAATAAACATTTGCAGAATTGAATTGAAGCATCTTAGTATGAGTACCGTGGAACTGGGGTTCGGACAAAGAGGGCTCCCAAGACTCTAATTTACTTAATCAAGGTTTTTGTTCTAAACCACAAGGCAACCTGTTGGCTTGTTTCCCGGAAATTGACTTAATCATCCCACCTGCTGTAAGGTGTCTTCAGCGCTGCCTCCAGAGGATTTTAGGAAGAAAAATTAGAACCAGAGATCCTTGTTGTTGCTGCTTGTGGGGCTGTGATTGCTGTTAATGGGTCCTTCTTCCGGCTTTTTTTTCCTTTTTTTTTGAGATGGAGTTTCACTCTGTTGCCCAGACTGGGGTGCAGTGGTGCAGTCTCGGCTGATTGCAACCTCCTCATCCCGGGTTCAAGTGATTCTCCTGCCTCAGCCTCCTGAGTAGCTGGGACTACAGGAGCATGCCACCACACCCAGCTAATCTTTTATTTTTAGTAGAGACGGGGTTTCACCATGTTGGCTAGGCTAGTCTTGAACTCCTGACCTCAGGTGATCCACCTGCCTCGGCTTCCCAAAGTGCTGGGATTACAGGCGTTAGCCACCATGCCCGGCAACGAAGGCATTCTTATCTGCCAGGACATCCCAGTGGCTTAGAAGTTATCTCCCAAGTTGGGGCACAAAAGATTAAACCTGTCTTCAGTCAAGGTTAATCCTTCACTGCACAGGCCACTCCCAACCCCTCCTGATAAATCTGCTATCCATTTTCAAGAATGAGAAATGTGCTTTGAACCCTAAAAGAAGGCGTCTTCCCCTCTAAAGCTTTGTGTGAACGGCTTCCATGATCCCTTGGTTCTTTTTACCCAAGCTTTCCTGGCTGTGTTAAGAACTCAGAAGTCTTCTTGTCCCTGCCCTCCTCTGGTCAGGATGGCGCCTGTTACACACACATCATAGAGAAGTAAACCCCCTCTCACCCTGGCATGGAGTTGAGACCAAGTCAAAAAGCAGAAACCTCAGGGGACCCTTAAAAATTCAGATTATTGGCTGTACTACTAGAAATTCTGATTTATAAGGTTGTGGATGAGCTCCAAGAACCTGGATATTTAGGCCGGGCACAATGGCTCACACCTGTAATCCCAGCACTTTGGGATGCCAAGGCGGACGGATCACTGGAGGTCGGGAGTTTGAGACCAGCCTGACCAATATGATGAAACACCGTCTCTACTAAAAATACAAAAATTAGCTGGGCATGGCAGAGGGTGCCTGTAATTCCAGCTACTTGGGAGGCTGAGACAGGAGAATCATTTGCACCTGGGAGGTGGAGGTTGCAGTGAGCCGAGATCGTGCCATTGCATTCTAGCCTGGGCAATAAGAGCAGAACTCCCTCTCAAACAACAATAACAACAACAACAACAACAACAAAAACCTGGCTACTTACAAATAGCCCCAGGGATTCTGATAATCAGCCAGGTTTGAGAACCCATTTCTCTTCCCACCAATAGCTTTCATATAAATAACCATTTCCTGGCACATTGATCACCATTCAAAGTTCCCTTCTGCTTGCCAGGGGCGTAAAAGCTCCCAGGTGAGCTCAATTCTTCCAGGATCCAGCTGATCCAACCATAAGGATGCCTGTCTGTGATAATGTCTGACATATGGGTGCATTAGTTTCCTGGGGCTGTTATCACAAATTACCACAAACATGGACATCTTCAAACAATACAAATGCATTCTCTCACAGCTCTGGAAGCCAGCAGGTGTCAGCAGGGCTTTGCTCTCTGCAAAGACTCTAAAGAGAATCCTTCCTTCCTCTTCCAGCTCCTGGTAGCCCCAGGCATTCCCTGCCTTGTGGCTTCAGGAGGGGCAAATTTGGATGGAGTCTCTGAGTCCTGCCAGTCTGCCTCTGTCTGGTATCCTTTGAGCCTGGCACTGAACTTTGGGTCCTAGACCTGGTGGCCTCTGTCAGAGTCAGCTCCAGAATTTGGCTTTGGAACCAAAGAGTGTCTGGAAAGTAGCTGGGATCAGGGAACATCCCTGTGGTTTTTTGTTCGTATAGCCGCCCACTCTTTTAATGACTGTTTATTGAGGTTGGCCAAGGAAAGGTGTTGATGAAGGTTATAGAGACCTTGCCATAGCCAAGCTCACCCAGAGTACCATGGCTAAAGGCAAACGATCTTTATGGGTTACAGAAGGTGGGGACTTGGGAAATGCAATCCTGCGGGGCTGAATCTGGGAGTGGGTGGGAGCTTTTATTCTTTTTCTTCCCCCACAGCGTGCTGGGTCCTCTGAGGCTTCTAGGTAATTCTGAAAGAGGGATTTAGTGATGGCAATAGTGGCCTGTCTGGAGCGGCCACTGTGAAGATGCCGGCTGCAATGGGGGAGAAGGGTGTGGTTGGGACTGCGCCCTCCAGGAAGCCAGCAGGAGCTGGGAACAGGCTCTAGGCCCTGGTATTCCTGTGTTCTTGGGGGCCAGGAACAGGTCAGAGCCCTGCCTCCTACTGAGTTGCCAGGGCTGGTGGGGTGGGAGTCCCAGGCTCCGCAGGCATAGCTATAGCTGCCCAGCTGCAGCTCCAGGCTCCAGCATCCCTGCACTCTTGGGGGCCAGGGAAGCTCCCTTTATCCCCACAGGCTTGGAAGTGCCTCCTCTTACTCCCTGGCCTCTCCCCATATCTAGGGCCTGCTCTGATGTGGAGCAAAGTAGCCTTGCCTGGGCACTGTAGTGACCCAGCCAGGTGTGCATGTGCTCAGGACCATGCTGACACTGCCTCAGCCCCCTTTGGACTTTGGGCACCAAAGAGTGTGGGAGGGAGGCTGGGAGGTGCTGAGGGTGGCTCTATGTGAACCTGAAAGCACCCCTTAGCATGAACAGCCTGGACACCATGGATGGCACACTGATGGCGGGAGACAGGTTTCTGGGTAAAAGGGGGAGGTCCCTGCCCACCTTCAAGCCAGGGATGGCCTGAAGCCTGGGGGCCAGGCTGTCAGTTCTAGGTGAAGTCTGCAGCCCAGAGTGAGAACTTATGGTGCTTTTTCTGGGCCTGCCCATGGCCATCCAGGGACAAATCAGCATGTATTTCCTCCCTTCTGAGCCCATAAACCCCCCCATTCAGCCAGACTCAAGCCGATGTCAGGACGCCCTGCCTGCAGATAGAAGCTACCCATTCTGGGTCTCCTCTCTGCCGAGAGCTGCACAGATGTTGGGATGACCGGCTACCTGTCAGGAGCTACCCACTTCGGGTCTCCTGAGAGCTGTACTGTGGCTCAATAAATCTCTTCTCCACCTTGTTCACCCTCCATTTGTCCATGTATCTCATTCCTCCTGGATGGATGACAATAACTCAGGAACCCTAAATGGTAGGGCTGAAAGAGCTGTAACACAAACAGGGCTGAAACATGCACCCCTGTTTTCCAAGTTGCAGGTGATAGGAAGGAGAGAAGAGCTGCGGCCCCTCAGGAAGCCCAGACCTAGGGGCTCCCCAAGCCAGGGCTGTAGCACCCTCTTTAGGGCTCTGCGGCTTCTGGCATCTCCAAGCTACTTTGTTACCCGGTCCAGACACTGGTGCCCACAGGGGAAACCACTCGTAGTACATCTGGTCCAGCTGAGGCCTCGCAGGGAGCTGGTGCCTGTGCTGGTGCCTGGAGCTGCCCATCCCACTGCAGCAGCTGGCATGCCTGGTTGTGTGCGGTGTCCAGACCCCACGCTCGCTCACTTACACATCCCTCACCACTCTGCGCCGGCTTGCCCTTGGCAGGCATGGGATCTGGGCCGGTAGTGTGGGCTGAGTGCAGCCTGCTGGGCCGAGTGGGTGGAATGAGCCTAGCCAGCCCGAGCAAAACTCAGACAAAGGCACCACCAGCCACAGAGGTTTCTGGCTGGCAAAATGGCACCCAGAAGATCCTGTGACGTTAGTAAGAGGTATAGTATAACCTAAGGCTCTTGTGACCCTTCCAAATGCCTCCTTGCAATCCCAGCCACAGAACAGGGCTGGAGTGGTTTTGAGATGTCCCGAAACAGTCACTCTCCTGCATTCTGGTATTTCCTCTTGAAACGCAGATCTACAAGGAGTTAACGGTAAATGTGAATGTGAAGATTTAAGGACAAGTTTGGCTCTTGCAACTTTCATTTTATTTGAATCAGACTTTTTTTGACATTTTGGCTGATGCTGAAATAAGTACTTAATAACACCAAACATCAAAATGTAATGATGTGTGGAGTACTATTTTTCTTTTGTTTAAAGGAAAATTGAAATTTTAGAAAGACTAAGGGGACCATGAAGAGCTAATGTTTTCTAATAAATAGAAATTGGAAGTGATTTAATAAATCTGCCATTGAATCAAAATACAGGAGCCTTGTCACCTTGAAGTTGCATACATGTGTGGTCCAATATGGTGGCCGCCAGCCACACATGGCTATTGACCACTTGAGATGTGGCTTGTCTGAACTGAGATATGCTTTAAGCATAAAATACACACTGCATTTTAAAGACTTAGCATGAAAACGAAGAATGTCAAATAGCTCATTAAGTAATTTTAACATGTTTACATGTTACAATGATATTTTTGACATACTGAGAAATGAAATGTTGTTAAAATTGATTTTACTTGTTTGTTTTTACTTTTTAATCTTGCTACTGGAAAATTTAAAATTGCGTATGTGGCTCACATCATACTTTTATTAGACCACGCTACTCTAGGAAGAGAAATAATCACTCATTTTCTTGTATTACCTCTTATTTTGGCCCATATCAATTCAAGACGTTAGATTTCCTCCTGCCTGTCACAGATTATATTAGATTTAAAACCACAGGGTCTTTTGCTCTTTTCTCTAACTTCTACCTTCAAGTATGCATTTCTCATAAAATGTATCTTTGCATTTTAAAATCAATAAGCATATCAATATCAAAACTGCTTTTATTCTCTTCACTTATCACCCCTTCCTATTCAGGACATTACTCTTTCTTTTCTCCATCACAATTTATTTTTTCCTGACATTTTTTTCTGGCTTCCTTTTCAAATTAGAAACCTGCCTCCCCAGGGCAAAAGAATCAGAAATCATGGGCGTGGCACATAACAAAGACAGATGTAGGGAAAGAAACATTCTCATCGGAAAGTTTATCACCTCACACATGGTTAGGTCCCTTACTGACCTTGGCATAAGGGATACCATGACCACACGAATTCATTTATTCTACAAACATGTGTAAAATAAAATACAACCCTAAGCCCCCCTCTGATTGAACAGGATCCCCTCTTGGCCAGAGGGACCCAAGAAAACCTTAAAAATGGAATTCCTGGACATGCTGAGAATGGAGGTCAGGCATACCTTGCTATATTCCCTCCCTCTTAGAGTTTAAGCACAACTGGCCAGCATTAATGTTAAAATAGAGACCATCAGACTGACAAAACAGACTTCTGTCATGATGAGATACTAAATTATAAACAAGATCTGAGACCATGCAAGGCAAGGGTTAAATCACACCTGCAGGCCATTGCTTTTGCTACATAGCATCCTAATCTGAATTTAAGATATTCCTTTCTGCTGACTACAAGTTTTAGAGAGAGCCTTACTACTCTAACTGATTACAAATTAAATAATCTCTAAATCCACCTATACACCTGTTAGCTTCTGCTTTAAAATATCCTTTCTTTTTGGGCCAAACCAATGTATACCTTCCATGCATTGATTTATGCCTTTGCCTGTTACTCCTGTCTTCCTAAAATGTATAAAACCAAACTGTAATCTGACCTCCTTGGGCTCACTTACTCAAGGCTTCTTGGGTTTTTGTTTTCCCCTGCCTAAGGTCACTCATCTTGGCTCAGAAGAAACCTCTTTAAATTATTTTACTGAGTTTAGCTTTTCCATTCATATATTCATTAAGAACCTACCATGTGTCAGCTTTGTGTCAGTGGGGGTAGAGAGGTTAATAAGACAGATGTCTGATCTTCCCTTCATGACAATCTTATAGGGAAAGTCCACATGACTTCTTGGAGCCAGGTCACAAAATGACTGAGTTTTTTTTACAGTAATTCATGAATCCTCAACTATTAAAGAGCAATTAAAGAAAAACCTTGGCCAGGCGTGGTGGCTCACGCCTGTAATCCCAGTACTTTGGGAGGCCAAGGCGGGCGGATCACGAGGTCAGCAGTTCAAGACCAGCCTGGCCAACATGGCAAAACCCCGTCTCTACTAAAAATACAAAAAATAGCTGGGCATGGTGGTGGGTGCCTGTAGTCCCAGCTACTAGGGAGGCTGAGAAGAAAGAATCGCTTGAACCTGGGGAGCGGAGGTTGCAGTGAGCAGAGATCATGCCACTGCACTCCAGCCTGGGCGACAGAGTGAGACTCCATCTCAAGAAATAAATAAATAAACATAAAAAACCTTTTAAGTTCTGGGGTACATGTGTAGGTTTCTTATACAGGTAAACTGTGTCACAGGGATTGTTGTACAGATTATTTCATTGCCAAGGTAGTAAGCCTAGTACCTATTAGTTATTTTTCATGGTCCTCTCCCTCCTCCCACCCTCCACTCTCCGATAGGCCCTGGTGTGTTTTGTTTCCCTTTACGTATCCATGTGTTCTCATAACTTAGCTCACACTTTTAAGTGAGAACGTGCGGTATTTGGTTTTCTATTCCTGCATGAGTTTGATATGGATAATGGCCTCCAGCTCCATCCTGTCCCTGCAAAGGACATGATCTCATTTTTTATGGCTGCATAGTATTCCATGGTGTATATGTACCATATTTTCTTTATCCAGTCTACCATTGATGAGCATTTAGATTCCGTGTCTTTGCTATTGTGAGTAGTGCTGCAATGAATGTACATGTGCATGTGTTTTTATGATAGAATAATTTATATTCCTTTGGGTATATACCTAGTATTGGGATTGCTGGGTCAAATGGTATTTCTGTTTTTAGGTATTTGAGGAATCATCACACTGTTTTCCACAATGGTTGAAATAATTTACATTCCCACCAACAGTGTATAAGCATTCCTTTGTCTCTGCAACCTCAGTAGCATCTGTTATTTAAAGAGCAATTTTTTAAAAAGTAAAATCATGACTCTCATACAAATATAAAATCAATGGGTGTCAAAGATTTTTTAACTCAATTAATGAAAGAACTTAAGATATTCTTACCTATTCAAAGATGTCTAACAACCACACACATATACAGGTAATATAAATAATTTTTTATGATAAGATACAAAAATCCTATTTAAAAGCCAGTGACTAATTTTAATGAACACATAAATTACTTTTTTTTTTTTTTTTTTTTGAGACAGGGTGTCACTCTGTCACCTAGGCTGGAGTGTGGTGGCACCATCTTGGCTCACTGCAACCTCCACCTCCTGGGTTCAAGGGATTCTTCTGCCTCAGCCTCCCGAATAGCTGGGATTACAGGCGCCCACAACCACACCTGGCTAATTTTTGTATTTTTAGTAGAGATGGGGTTTCACTATGTTGACCAGGCTGGTCTTGAACTCCTGACCTCAGGTGATAGGCCCACCTCGGCCTCCCAAAGTGCTGGGATTATAGGTGTGAGCCACCATGCCCGGCCTACATTACTTTTTTAAGGAGCCTTTTTCTTTCTTTCTTTTCTTTTGTGTGTGCTAAAGATCAGGGAATGGTCCTACAGGATCTCATAGAAGGAAGCCATCTCAGCCTGTCTCCTCCCAGAAACCAGAGCCTGAGATAAGGGTCATGTGCTGGTGTTAATTTGGGGCAGTGATTGAAGGAACAGGAGTTGGGGCAGGGGAAAGCAGGAAGAAGGAAACAGGGTAGAGAAAGCCAATGAATGCAAGATTGCATTGTGGATCTGGTTGGTCCCTGCCACGCCATCCACAGGGACCCTTTGAAGAGCTGTGTAGACTGCATCTTGGAATGATTCTCTTGAGGAGCAGAAGATAGTCATATTTTCTTACTGACTCGCCCTCATTGATTAAAGCTGCTTCAGAGTGTTAACCCCCTTGTGCTCTAGGTTTGCACGCCTGCAGTTGAATGTTTCTGGGTGGTGGCCCACTCATTAGCTGCAGAGAAGCCCCGGGGCAGCAAGTAAGGGAAACAGGGACATCTGGGGTAGGTTCTATCAGAGTCCACTTGCCCAATGGCTGGGTAAAAGGTGGGCTAAGGGCCGGGCGCGGTGGCTCACGTCTGTAATCCCAGCACTTTGGGAGGCCGGGGTGGGTGGATCACGAGGTCAGATCGAGATCATCCTGGCTAACACGGTGAAACCCCATCTCTACTAAAAACACAAAAAAATTAGCCGGGCGTGGTGGCATGTGCCTGTGTGGTCCCAACTACTTGGGAGGCTGAGGCAGGAGAATCGCTTGAACCCAGGAGGCAGGGGTTGTAGTGAGCCGAGATCGTACCACTGCACTCCAGCCTAGTGACAGAGCGAGACTCCGTCTAAAAAAAAAAAAAAAAAAAGGTGGGCTGAGAACACACGAGGCAGGACAGAAGGGGTTAAATACAGGAAGCCCTTTGTAGGTTTAGTTCCTGCTCATGCTGAGAGCAGATGCAGGATCTTTTTCCAGTTTCAGGCTGAGGAAGGCATTTTTGTATATTCTTCTGACTTAGAAGATGATGTTTGGCCTGAATCGTACAAGCTAAAATCAACTGGAGTTTTCAGGGCCTAAATGATTTTTTTTTTTGTTTTTGTTTTGAGACGGAGTCTCGCTCTTTCGCCCAGGCCTGACTGCAGTGGCGGTATCTCGACTCACTGCAAGCTCCGCCTCCCGGGTTCACGCCAGTTTCCTACCTCAGCCTCCTGAGTAGCTGGGACTACAGGCGCCCGCCACCGCGCCCGGCTAATTTTTTGTATTTTTAGTAGAGACGGGGTTTCCCCGTGTTAGCCAGGATGGTCTTGATCTCCTGACCTCGTGATCCACCCGCCTCGGCCTTCCAAAGTGCTGGGATTACAGGCGTGAGCCACCGCGTCCGGCCACAGGGGCTAAATGATTTTAAACGGAGATATTCTGCAAGTAACAGTTATAGACTCTTTTTGGAGCAGAATTTAATGAAGGTTTAATGAAGCAACACAAAGAGAGAAATCACCTCAACTACCCTGCCCTCCTCAGCCCCAGCTGCATCTCCCACCTGCGGCACAACGGCTTCTCTGAAGCTAAGCCTATGAATAGAGGGTTATTTGGAAATGAGAAGAAAGTATAAGCTGTCTACTTAGTGATGTAACTTAGCTTGCGGGGACCTGCTGGGAAGGGAATCTCAAGACAGCACCAAGGATAAGACCTAGGTGGGTCGTGAGGGTGTTTGTTTCCACACAGGGCTGAAGGATCTTCTGCTTTCTGCTCCTCCTGCAAGGCTATTCTTCTGCCTAGAAGATCCTGGATTTAGAGACAAATTGCCAAAGGACTACTTTCTTTTTCTTTTCTTTCTTTCTTTTTTTTTTTTTTTTTTGAGATGGAGTCTCACTCTGTTGCCCAGGCTGGAGTGCAGTGGTGCAATCTTGGCTCACTGCAACCTCTGCCTCCTGGGTTCAAGGATTCTCCTGCCTCAGCCTCCTGAGTAGCTGTGATTACAGGTGCCCGCCACTATGCCCGGCTAAATTTTTGTATTTTTAGTAGAGATGGGGTTTCACCATGTTGGTCAGGCTGGTCTCGAACTCCCGACCTCAGGTGATCCACCCACCTCGGCCTCCCAAAGTGCTGGGATTATTGGCTTGAGCCACCGCACCTGGCCCAAAGGACTACTTCCTAAGACCAGAATGGAAGAGAAGGGAATCTGTGGAATCTCACTATCTTAGAGTTCCTGATCAAAATCCTCACCTCTTCCTATCCCTGAAAGGCGGAGATCAGAGCCAGTTTTGGCAGTAAATTGGCTTTACAAATGTGAGTGGTTTCGAGGTGAGAACTTGAAGCTATGTTTTAATAAATAAATTGATAATTCAACTGATTGAAGAAATGATCACAGGCAGCTTCTTAGGCTATGCAAACTATAACAAATAACATGAGTTGAATATGGGAATCACAGATAACAGAACTTTCATTTGCCTTGGCTTCAATGTAGCTTGTGTGAATAATTCTGGGAAACATTGGATTAAATGTGAAAAGGCAAGCAGTCTTGTTTTATGCAAGAGCTTTCATATGCTTCTTAGAACCTTTAATATGCTAATTTGCATTCAGATAATTAAGACTATAAGGGGGTGCCAGGCGCGGTGGCTCACGCCTATAATCCCAACATTTTGGGAGGCAGAGGTGGGTTGATCACCTGAGGTCAGGAGTTCCAGACCAGCTGGCCAACATGGTGAAACTCTGTCTCTACTAAAAATACAAAAATTAGCTGGGCGTGGTGATGTGCGCCTGTAATCCCAGCTACTCAAGAGGCTGAGGCAGCAGTACCACTTGAACCCGAGAGAAGGAGGTTGCAGTGAGCCGATATCATGCCACTGCACTTCAGCCTGGCTGACAGTGAGACTCTGTCTCAAAACAAACAAACAAACAAATAAACAAATAAAACTATAAGGGAGAAAGGGAAAGCTTCCCCCCTTCAACCTCTGAAGGTTTGCTGAAAATGAACTAACAAAAGGAAGATTATTAGGAGAAAAGGGCATACAAATGTATTTTAATGTGCGCAGCACAAGGAAATTGCAGAAGAATGATAATCCAATAACCCAATGGGGTTCAGATACTTACATACGTTACTTCATACAGCAAGAGGAAATGGGGGCTGCAGGGGTAAATAATTTTTAGGGGGAAAGAATAGACCTAATGTTCAGACAATGGTAAGGAAATAATTCTCTTTGGGAATCGAATGGGACCAGAGGACACACAATGGTCTAGGACAAAGTTTGTCTGGGCTGTAGGAGTGTTATTTAATTTTCAGTCTTCCTCTGTGATAGGAGTTTTAATTTTCTCTGGTTAATGCAATTTCAGGGAAGGGATCAAAAGCGATTTTGTTCCTCTTTGGGGTTCAGTTTCTAGGTGGAGCAGGGAACTTCAGAAAACAGCTTCATTCTGTACTTTGGGATAGACAGAGGATCAGAGAGAGAGAGACCAGGGTTGGGGGAAGTCGGGGGAGATCAGAGAAAGACCTTGGTTCTGAGGCTAATTTCTGAGGCCTTTCAATTTTCAAAGTACTCAGAATGCCAAAGTGCCATATTGTGGGGTATCATGTTCTGTGCCCCAACAAGATCATGTTATAATATTTAGTCTTTCTCAAGCTAAGCTGCCCTAGAACCAGTTTATTCCTTTGAGAACATCTTGTGGGTGTGGGTACAAAGTACGTGCTCTCAGAAATGCAGCCAGAGAGAACCTATGCCCTTCCCATGAAGGTGAAGGGGTCTGGGCCTTTGCAGCCTTTTCATTGTTGTAATCCTCAGAATGCTTTATTAGAATCTGACAGTTGCTCTATGTTTTATTCCTCACAGTTTTGGAGGCGGGGAAGTCCAAGATCAAGCCAGTAACATATACACTGTCTGGGGAGAGCCTGCTTCTTGGTTCAAGGGCTGGCCATCTTCTCACTGTGTCCTCACATGGTGGAAGAGACAAGAGAACTCTCTGGAGTCTCTTCTATAAGGGCACTAATCCCATTCAGGAGGGCTGTGATCTCATGATCTAATCATCTTCTGATATGGTTTGGATCTGTGTCCTTGCCCAAATCTCACGTTGAACTGTAATCCCCAATGTTAGAGGTGGGGCCTGTTGGAAGGTGACTGGATCACGGGGGCAGAATTCTCATGACGGTTTTATACCATCCCTGTTGGTGCTGTTCTCATGATAGTGAGCGAGTTCTCATGAAATATGGTTGTTTAAAACAGGGTAGCATCCCCTCAGCCTCTTGCTCCTGCTGCCACCATATAAGACGTGCCTGCTTCCCCTTTGCCTTCCACCATGATTGTAAGTTTCCTGAGGCCTCCCTAGAAGCAGAAGTTGCTATGTTTCCTTTAGAACCTGTAGAATTGTGAGCGAATTAAACCTCTTTTCTTTATAAATTACCCAGTCTCAGGTATTTCTTTATAGCAATGCAAGAACGGACTAACACACTTCCCAAAGGCCCCCCTCCTGATGCCATCTCCTTGGGGGTTAGGTTTTCAATGTATGGATTTTGGAGGGACACAAACATTCAGAACATAGCCAGCTCTCATAACATAAACAAAGTCCTTTTTGTGTCACTTTTTGTTGTTGTTGCGTTGTTGTGCTTTTTGTTGGTGATTTTACTGTTTAAAATGGCTCCAAGCAGAGTGCTGGGTGCTGTTCACTGTTCCTAGGCACAAAAAGGCTGTGTGATGTAAGTTCCAGTGAAAATATGGGTATTAGATAAGCTTTGTTTAGGCATGAGTTATAGTGCTGCTAACCATGAGTTCAATGTTGATAAATCAACAATTTATGTTAAATAAGAAATAAGGTGTCTTTATACAGAAACACACAAGAAAACAAGGTTATATAGTGATGAGTTCATAAAAACGTGACCGGGTCTTGCAGGAACCTATAACTCTGTTTCCCCTAGGAGAAGTATTTGCTAATTTAGTGTTTGTGGTGACTTTATAGAACATAACTACCATGAATTGTGAGAATCAACTGTACTTGTTTTTGAAAATTAAACACAAATCCTTTCTGATACTGTTTGATCTAAAATATTTACTTATGTGTGCCTTGTTTCTGAACTTTTCCAACCAGAATAGCAATACCTGTCCAATAAGCTTACAGGAAAATGTATGTGAAAGTTCTAAAAGTTTAAAGGCTATATAAATCCAGGGCTTACAATGCTTATTTTAATCACATGGGCCAAATAAATGATTGAACGTGACTATTATTTTACTTTCTGCTTTGATTTGTTAGCCCACGTGGTTGAGAACTGTTTGAGATGAAGAATTTTATGGGGTCAGTTCATAAGATGAATAAAGGAAATGACATTTCCAATATGCGTTAAAACCCAAAGTCCATGTGTACACAGATGACTAATTTAGAGAGCTCTGTTATGGCTCAGTTAGTGTAGTTGGAGTGGAATGACATTGACTTTTAAAATAAATGTTTTCTTGGTTTGTAGAAATAATAAACCGCTGTTGCAAAATTATAACTGAGAAAATTATGACAGTGAAAGAGATCTGACCTAACCAACTCCATCTTGCTTTTAACCTCCAAGCTGTCCTTGCTCATTCCTGGGCATAAGCCAAACTAACTTTGCAAAGAACTTAGTTTATAGCTTAACTTTGAAACAAAGACACTAACAGCCCTTTCCCAAAACAGATCCCCTTTCTGCCTAAGTACTAGACTGCTTTTGTGGGACTAATAAGTTAGCCACAAGATTAGAAATCATGGTTTAGGAGTCACGGAGCTGGAGGCTACAAGATTCTGACCCTCCCCCAGTTGCTCTTGGGGATAACATCACTATTATAAAACCTAAGATCAGTGTTTGAGATATTTTGCAGACCCTGCAGATCCTTAATGGATCAGCTGCCACCACCCAGATTAATAATAAACTGGCGCATCTGGTCTTGTGGTCCCCACCCAGGAACTGACTCAGCGTGAGAGGACAACTTTGACTCCCTATTATTTCACCTCCAATCCTATCAATCAGCACTCCTGAATCACTGGACCCTACCTACTAAATTGTCCTTAAAAACTCTAATCACTTCATTTTCAGGGAAACTGATTTGAGTGATAGTAAAACTGCAGTCTCCTGTACAGCTGTTTCTGCGTGAATTAAACTCTTTCTCTATTGCAATCCCACCTTGATTAATTGTCTGTGTCTAGGCAGCGAGGAAGAAGAACCTGTTGGATGGTTACAATAATTGCTTTTTATAGAACATTAATTGGATAATACTTGTATCAGGGAGATCGGTAAGTCAAGATTCTTATCTTTTTAGTGCTCACAATCCTTAAATGTTTATTGGCGGCTGGGCGCAGTGGCTCACGCCTGTAATCCCAGCACTTTGGGAGGCCGAGGCGGGTGGATCACGAGGTCAGGAGATCGAGACCATCCTGGCTAACACAGTGAAACCCCGTCTACTAAAAATACAAAAACTTAGCCGGGCGAGGTGGTGGGCGCCTGTAGTCCTAGCTACTCGGGAGGCTGAGGCAGGAGAATGGCGTGAACCCCGGGGGGCGGAGCCTGCAGTGAGCCGAGATCGCACCATTGCACTCCAGCCTGGGCAACAGCAAGACTCTGTCTCAAACAAAAAAAAAAAAAAAAAAAAAAAGTTTATTGGCATCCACAGGATGGAAAGAAAGAAAATGCATATGCAGTAAGGAGAGAACAGGTCTCTTTTGATGTGTTTCTGATACTTACTAAACCTTAAGAGAGAGCAGAGCCCAGGGAGCCCTTTTCAATAGATCAAACCCTGTTGGCCACAGAGAAGAAGGTAGTAGTTAGTTTGCATATGGGACTCAGGGTTGAAGGTCTCCAGAGAGACCTCACCACTCTGCTCAAGATGTCTGGAGTGAAAGCCAGAGAAATCTCTCCAAACGAATAAGAGAGGTGTCATCCAGGTCCTGTGGGAGCAAAGGGCTGTGAGGCTCCTTAAAGAAAATTACCTGGGGAAAAGGGGAGCTTGACTGGGGGCCCCATATTCAACACAAGGACCTACATGTTTATAGATATAAACCCAAACTAAAATTCTAAGGCCCTCCAATCATCTGAATGGATGGACTTCCTCCTCAGCCATGGCTCTTCTAAGATTTAAACTGAAAGACTGTTTCAGGCCATAACAGGAAGTCAGGGTTGGACATGTCTCATTACACCTTTCCAGCATTAACATCAACACAGACTTTAAGTCTGGTAAGAAACGTTTTACAACCTATTCTCTCTGAAGCCTACTACCTGAAGGCTTCCTCTGCAAATAAGAACTTGGGTCTCCACAACCCTTTATCTTTTTCTTTTTTTTTTTTTTTGAGACGTTTTCTTGCTCTGTCGCCCGGGCTGGAGTGCAGTGGCACAATCTCAGCTCACTACAAGCTCCACCTCCCAGGTTCACGCCACTCTCCTGCCTCAGCCTCCTGAGTAGCTGGGACTACAGGTGCCAGTCACCATGCCCAGCTAATTTTTTGTATTTTTAGTAGAGATGGGGTTTCACTGTGTCAGCCAGGATGGTCTCAATCTCCTGACCTCATGATCCATCCGCCTCGGCCTCCCAAAGTGCTGGGATTACAGGCGTGAGCCACCGTGCCCAGCCACAACCCTTTATCTTAACCCAGACATTCTTTTCTGTTCATCTCAGGTCTTTAGACAAACTCAACCAATTGTCAACCAGAAAATGTTTAAATTTACCTATAAGCTAGAAGCATTTCCACCCACCACCTTTGAGTTGTCCCGCCTTCCTGGACCAAACCAATGTATTTCTTAAACGTATGTGATTGATGTCTCATGCCTCCCTAAAACGTATAAAACCAAGCCGTACCCTGACCACCTTGGATACATGTTCTCAAGATCTCCTGAGCACTGTGTCATGGGCATGGTCACTCATATTTGGCTCAGAATAAATCTCTTCAAATATTTTACAGTTTGATTATTTTTGTTGACATAGGGTAGAGCTAGCTTTGGCATATCAAGGTCTGAAATTAGAAGTCCCTTGGGAGCCAGTTATGCAGGAGTAGCTACTATCGCTCTGGGAAACCAAGTGTGAGGGTCATTGTGATCAGGAGAGTGAACTGGGTCAGCAACGCAAGGAGAGTTGGAGCCTGGAGCAAAATTGCTTTGGTTAACTTTTTGGGGGCTGATTTTTTTTTTTTTAAATAAAAAAATCTGGCCAGGCGCAGTGGCTCACACCTGTCATCCCAGCACTTTGGGAGGCTGAGGTGGGTGGATCATGAGGTTAGGCGATTGAGACCAGCCTGGCCAACGTGGTGAAACTGTCTCTCTACTAAAAATACAAAAATTAGCCAGGCTTGGTGGCACCAGCCTGTAATCCCAGCTACTCGGGAGGCCGAGGCAGGAGAGTCGCTTGAACCTGGGAAGTGGCGGTTGCAGTGAGCCAAGATCGCCACTGTACTCCAGCCTTGGTGACAGACTGAGACAAAAACATCTCAACAGGCAAAAGTAGAGAAAACAATACAATATAATAAAATCCTGTATTCCCCTCACTCAGAATTAATAACTATCAACATTTAGCCATATTTTCTTCATTTATCCTTTTTGTCAATTATTTTATAACAAATTCAAGGCATCATATTTTACCCCTATATTTTTAGTGTGTGTACCAAAAATATGGACATTTTCTTATCTCTTTCATTGTCATTATCAGATAAAACCTACAACCAGCAACAATTCTTTGTAGCAATCTACTGCTCAGTCCATAGTTAAACCTTCCTAATTATCTAAAAAGTGACTCTAAACAGTTGGTTTCTAAATTGAGAGCACTGCATTAGGCCATTCTGTTTCTTATGTCTTTTAAAATCTAAAACAACTACCCTCTCCTCCTGGCAATCACACACACTTCATCCCATGGTTAATTTATAGAACAAAAGACCACAAAGTTTATCCCTGGAGACAAAACCCTCTCTTTGTACTCTTAAAAGGTAATTTTCAAAAACATAAAATCATGGCTCCCATATAGATATAACAGTGAACATGTATTAAGGATTCTTTCTTATACATTAATTGGTGATGAAACTAGGCAGATGTTATAACACAGTTGATATAGTTTGGCTGTGTCCCCATCCAAATCTCATCTTGAATTGTAGCTCTTATAATTCTCATGTGTTACGGGAGGGACCCGGTAGGGGATAACCGAATCATGGGGTGGTTTCCCCCTTACTGTTCCTGTGGTAGTGAATAATTCTCATGAGATCTGATGTTTTATTTTTTCTTCAGATATAAAAGGGTTTTTCTTTTGGCTCAAACACAGTAAGTGAGAAGGCACAGCCCTCTTGTCCAACCTCTCAAAAGTCGCTCAGTTATATTGGAGGGAGTCACTGCCTACAAAGGGTCCATCCCTTAAATGACAATTTAAGGTACCAGCTTCCAGGTAAGACCAGCTGAAGTGGTTTCCAACTTGGGAGTCAGGCTGTGCGCACAGGTTTCCTCAACTGGGTTGCAGCTAGGAGCTGGCTCAAGTAGAAAAGTTCCTTTAATGAGGTTTGTAAAAAGCCCTTCCAGGCCAGGTGCACTGTAATCCCAGAACTTTGGGAGGCCGAGGCAGGTGGATCATGAGGTCAGGAGTTCAAAACCAGCCTGTCCAACCAAGATGGTGAAACCCCATCTCTACTAAAAATAGACAAAAATTGGCTGGGCGTAGTGGCGGGCGCCTGTAATCCCAGCTACTCGGGAGGCTGAGGCAGAGAATTGTTTGAACCCAGGAGGTGGAGGTTGCAGTGAGCCAAGATCGTGCCACTGCACTCCAGCCTGGGCGACAAAGCGAGACTCCGTCTCAAAAAAAAAAAAAAAAAAGCCCTTCTAACACCACAGCAGACTCTGCTCGAGCCTCCCCAGGTGCTCTCCGGGGTTCTGGCTGTTTATCTCAATGCAGGCTGGAGGCCGACGGCACGAGTCCCCAAAAGGACGGTGGCAGCACGGTCCTCAGCATGGCGTCTGTCGTTGCTCAGGCTTCTGGTTCAGGGTGGGGCAGCGGTGCCCCTACAGCAGGCAGCCCACACCAGGCATTGCTGCAGCACAGGGTCGAGGGCTCGCAGCCCTCGAGGCCCAGGCCCACGGCCTCCACCCAGCTCACGGTCAGGCCGCCCTCCCCGCAGCCAGCAGCTGGGCCACCTGATTCAGCATGGGCAGGAGCGCCAATGTGACACCGGGGGCGGTGCGCTCCTGCTCGAGCCGCGTGGGGTCCAGCAGCCAGGTGGGCACAGACCCTGGCACAAGGCCCAGGCCGCAGCTCACCACCAAGTCATTCATCTCCACGCCCGCAAAGGCCAGGGCAAGCTTGGCGGCATTGAGCTCCGCGGCCAGGGCTGAGCTGCCGTCCTCCAGCAGCAGCTCCGAGGCCTCAAGCTGCGCGCGTGGGTAGTGGCTCAGGCACATGGCCGGCTCCAGCACCTCCTGTAGGGCAAGCCCCAGCTCAGGCTCCTCGCCGCCACCCAGGGGAGCGCGGCAGAAGTCTCAGAGCAGGCGACAGTGCAGCGCATCCAGTGCTTCGCGGCCCGCTCTGGCCGGGCAGCCGCTGTGCTCGCCGCCCTCAGCCTGGCCAAGATCTTCAGAGGTGACAATGTGCTGGCGGCCCTCACTTGCTCTGGGCACCTCCTCTGCCTTGGCATCTACTCTGGCCACGTTTGAAGAGCCCTTCAGCCCGCCGCTGCACTGTGGGAGCCCCTCTCTGGGTTGGCCAAGTCTGGAGCCGGCTCCCTCTGCTTGCAGGGAGGTGCGGAGGGAGAGGTGCAGGCAGGAACTGGGGCTGCGTGCCGCGCTGGTGGGCCAGTGTGAGTTCCGGGTGGGTGCCGGCTCGGCAGGCCCTGTACTCAGAGCGGCCGGCAGGCCCTGTACTCGGAGCGGCTGGAAGGTGCCACTGCCCCGGGTACTGAGGGGCTTAGCACCCGGGCCAGCAGCTACGGAGGGTGCGCTGGGTCCCCCAGCACTGCCGGTCTGCACGGCGCTCAAATTCTCACCAGGCCTCTGCTGCCACCCCGTGGGGCAGGGCTCCGGACCTGCAGCCTGCCATGTCTGAGCCCCCCCCCCCCCCCCGTAGGCTGCCGCGTGGCCGGAGCCTCCCCGAGGCGCTGCCCCCTGCTCCAGGCGCCCGGTCCCATCCACCGCCCAAGGGCTGAGGAGTGCGGGTGGGCAACAGGGGGACTGGCAAGCGGCACAGGACTGGTGGGCAGCTCCGCCGGCAGTCCCTGCGTGGCATCCACCAGGCGAAGCCAGCTGGGCTCCTGAGTGGGGTGGGGACTTGGAGAACTTTTATGTCTAGCTAAAGGATTGTAAATGCACCAATCAGCTCTCTGTCTAGCTCAAGGTTTGTAAACGCACCAGTCAGCACCCTGTGTCTAGTAGCTCAAGGTTTATAAATGCACCAGTCAGTGCTCAGTGTCTAGCTCATCTAGTGGGGACTTGGAGAACTTTTGTGTCTAGCTAAAGGATTGTAAATGCACCAATCAGTGCTCTGTGTCTAGCTCAAGGTTTGTAAACCAATCAGTGCTCTGTGTCTAGCTAATCTATTTGGGGACTTGGAGAACTTTTGTTTCTAGCTAAAGGTTTGTAAATGCCCCAGTCAGCACCTGTCAAAATGGACCAATCAGCTCTCTGTAACATGGACCAATCAGCAGGATGTGGGTGGGGCCAGATAAGGGAATTAAAGCAGGCTGCCTGAGCCAGCAGTGGTAGCCTGCTTTGGTCCCCTTCCACCCTGTGGAAGCTTTCTTGTTTTGCTCTTTGCAATAAACCTTGCTGCTGTTCAGTCTTTGGGTTCACACCGCCTTAAGAGCTGTAACACCGCGAAGGTCTGCAGCTTCACTCTTGAGGCCAGCGAGACCACGAACCCACTGGGAGGAACGAACAACTCCAGACAGGAGGAATGAACAACTCCGCACGGGAAGAACGAACAACTCTGGACGGGAGGAAGGAACAACTCCAGACGGGAGGAATGAACAACTCCAGATGGGAGGAACGAACAACTCCAGACGCGCCACCTTAAGAGCTGTGACACTCACTGCGAATGTCTGCAGCTTCACCCCTGAAGCCAGTGAGACCATGAACCAACCAGAAGGAAGAAACTCCAAACACGTCCGAATATCAGAAGGAACAAACTCCAGACACACCATCTTTAAGAACCGTAACACTCATCGCGAGGGTCTGTGGCTTCATTCTTGAAGTCAGTGAGACCAAGAACCCACCAATTTTGGACACAATCTGATGGTCTTATAAAGGGTTTCCCCTTTTGCTTGGCTTTCATTTTCTCTTGTCTGCCACCATGTAAGAGTTGCCTTTTGCCTTCCACCATGATTGTGAGGCCTCCCCAGCCACATGGAACTGTGAGTCCATTAAACCTCTTTTTCTTTATAAATTACTCAGTCTTGGGTATGTGTTTATCAGCAGTGTGAAAATGGACTAATACACCAGTTCAAGGGAAGAGTGGGAAGGCAGATACACTCATAGATTAGGAATATTAAAGTTAGTGTGTAAATGGAAGCAAAGTGGGGAAAGGTAAGTCAGTTGAACCTCCAGGAGCAGGACGAAATTGTCTATAGACCACAGTTTGTTGTGCTTGCTGTTATCTAGAGTTGTACAATAGCTTCCAGGGATTTGGACTCAAATAACCTGGAGTGGAGGGATTTCCTCTACAGGCTACAATGCAGTTCTCCTTAGTATCATTTCCCTAAGCCTCAATCCTATCTCTCCAGCCCCTCTGTGCTTTTGGCTGGGTCCCAAGGGCATTGCTAGGACCACCCAGCACCTGGGCCTTCGGGCTGGCTCTGCCAGAGAACCGGAGAGTCGGATGGTTTTTTAATAATCACCTTGGCCAATTCTTTCACCACATCCTCATCCCCGGAAGGGACAGAAGTGGAGTTATTAATATATTGACTAAGGGCATTTAGAGTGTTGAGGGAGAGGTTTGAGGTGCACTAGGGGGAGGGACTTGGAGTTGTCTGGAGCTATGCCGGTGCTGTTTCTTCTGAGAAATAATAAAAAAAAAAGCGGTCATTTACTGGAAAGGTATTGTGTGCCAGGAATTTTAGATGTCTTGAATATCAGCTGCTCCTTACCTCACACTAAATGTTGGCAATATTATCCTAGGTCTCACCGATAAGGAAACAGAGCCTTGTACCTTGCCCGACGTGAACAGCTGCCAAAGGGCAGAGTTAAAACTCAGCCTCACTCCAAATCTTGTCTTTTGCCCAAATCAACATTTTCCCAAGTATAAACTGAGGAGTCTGGGCATCTCTGATGCCCAAAAATACTTGCTCCGGCCAGGCACGGTGGCTCACGCCTTTAATCCTAGCACTTTGGGAGGCCGAGGTGGGTGGATCACTTGAGGTCAGGAGTTCAAGACCAGCCTGGCCAACATGGTGAAACCTCGTCTCTACTAAAAATACAAAGAAATTTAGCCAGGCATGGTCGTGGGCGCCTGTAATCCCAGCTACTTGGGAGGCTGAGGCTGAGGCAGGAGAATCGCTTGAACCAGGGAGGCGGAGGTTTCAGTGAGCCGAGATCGTGTCCAGCCTGGGCAACAAGAGTAAAACTGTCTTGAAAAAAAAAACAACAACAACAACAAAAAACAAAACTCACTCCATGGTCAAATAAATTTGGGAAACACTGCGTTCAGATATGCAAACATGTTTCTTCACTGAGTGACTTCTCAATCCTTTAACACTGTAATGGGCATGTCCCCTCCTTCCGCCTCCAGATATATGATGTTGAAGAATTTTTCTCTCTCTCTTTGGCAGGGGCTGTTCTGCTTGCTGGATTGGAAATGATTTTAGGCCCTCGTGCCAGGAAGAAAACATAGGCAGATTTCTCACCAGCTAAAAAGGAAGGAAAAATTGTGAAGTGAAATTTTCTATTGGCTGTGGTTTATTCATGTTAAATTGTAAAGCATTTAACACAGATGGAATCTGGCACACGCAAAACAGTCACAAAACCTAGTTACTATTACTGCTGGTGCTGCTACTATACTACTACGACAGCTACTACAGCTACTACTCTCCTACTGCTACTGCTGCTGCTACTATTGTTTTGTAAAGTGGAGCTACAGAAATCAAACATTTAATTGTTTTTCTTAGAGGCACAGTGAATTTGTTTTTTGGACTCCAATATTCTTCCTGAGGATCTGTTTCATCCTAGCATGACTCTCACTTTTTTTTCAATATTTTACTTTATTTTATTTTATTTTTGAAACGGAGCCTCACTCTGTTGCCCAGGCTGGAGTGCAGTGGCGTGGTCTCGGCTCACTGCAACCTCTGCCTCTGGGTTCAAGAGATTCTCCTGTCTCGGCTTGCTGAGTAGCTGGGATTACAGGCACGCACCACCACGCCCAGCTATTTTTTGTATTTTCAGTAGAGATGGGGTTTCACCATGTTGGCCAGGAGGGTCTCAATCTTCTGACCTCGTGATCCGCCCACCTCGGCTTCCCAAAGTGCTGGGATTACAGGCGTGAGCCACCATGCCTCTGAATTTTAATTTTTTAAAATTTACCATCTTTACCATTTTTAAGCGTACAGTTCAGTGGTAATAAATACATATGTATCTCCTATCTCCTTTCCTTGCTTTCCTCCCCCATCCCATTCCTGGAATCTAGCTAATAGCAGTCTACTCTGTATCATCACGAGATCCACGTTTTTATTTTCCACATCTGAACGAGAACATGCGATATTTGTCTTTCTGTGCTTGGCTTATTTCACTTAACATAATGGCCTCTGGTTCCATCCATGCTGCTGCAAGTGACAGGATTTCACTCTTTTTATAGCTAAATCATATTCCATTGTGTAAATATAACACATTTCCTTTATCCATTCATCTGTTGATGGGTACTTACGTTGATTCTATGTTTTGAATAGTGCTGCAGTAAACATGGGAGGGAGATATCTCTTCAATATACTGATTTCCTTTCTTTTGAGTATATACCCAGCAGTGAAATTGCTAGACCAAATGGTAGTTCTATTTTTCGTTTTTTCGCAGAACCTCCTTACTGTTCTAATTTACATTCCCACCAACAGTGTATGAGGATTCCCCTTCTCCATATCCTCACCAGATCTGTTATTGCCTGCCTTTATTTACTTATTTTTATTTTTAATTCTTGTAGGTACATAGTAGGTATATATGGGGTACGTTAGCTGTTTTAATATAGACATGCAATGTGTAATAATCATATCGTGGAAAATGGGGTATCCGTCCCCTCAAGCATTTATCCTTTGTGTTACCAACAATTCACTTACACTCTTAGTTACTTTGAAATGTACAATTAAATTATTATTGACTGTAGTCTGCCTGTTGTGCCGTCAAATACTAAGCCTTATTCATTAATTCTATTTTTTGTACCCATTGCCTGCCTTTTTGATACAAGCCATTTTAACTAGGGTGAAATGATATCTCATTGTGGTTTTGATTTGCATTTCTCTGATGATTAGTGATCTTGAGCCTTTTTTCATATACCTGTTGGCCATGTGTATGTCTTCTTTTGAGAAATGTCTGTTCAAATCTTTTACCCATTTTTTCATCTGATTATTTTTATTTTTTGCTATTGAATTGTTTGAGCTCCTTATATATTCTGGTTATTAATCCCTTGTCAGATGGACAGTTTGCAAATATTTTCTCCCATCGTGTGGGTTTTCACTTTGTTGATTGTTTCCTTTGCTGTGCAGCAGCTTTTTAGCTTGAGGAAGATATTTTTTTCAGATGCAGCTGTTTCACAGCAGCCCCAAGGAGAGTAGGATTCTTCTCTGCCCTCCCCGTCCTGGGTACAAAGCCCAGGGTTCTCCCCACAGTTTCACTGGAGTTAGGGAGAGCCAGGGAGTCTTGCAGGAGGAGGTACATGCATTTAGTGATTAAAAACAGTTCACACTGAAAACATGTAGGACTTAAAAAGTCTAGTTTCTTCCTTTTCTGTGATTTTTTGGTGACAAAATAAATGGCAGTCACTGCCATGCTGGAAAACTTGGGAGAAACCAGGAGACCAGAAGCTGACATGTTATATTTTAGTTTCTCCAAGATGCTGATTTCATTTTTGTTAAAATATCTGAAGTGTTTATATGAAAACCTGTTTCTTGCTAGTTCTTGGTTTACATTCATTTTAACCAGTCAGGGTTTGTTTGTTTTGTTGATCAGAGATCAGAGTGCTGGCACCCTTTGCAAGGAGGCCACCCATGGAGTTTCTGAAGGGTGGGGTCTTGAGCCAGGTGGGGTCTGAAGCCAGCACTGAATGCTGAGGCTCCTTGTTGGCCCAGGACTGGGGCCCAGCAGAGCCTGTGGCTGAAGGACAAGAGAGGGAGAGAGTTCCCCAAGCCAATGAACTTGTTCCTGAAGTGCTTATCCTCAGCTCCAGGACAGATGGGGTGTCCCTGCTAGGTTGGGGGACTCCACAGGGGCCAGGACCTCTGGGTGATGTTGAAGAGGAGGTTTGGGTCAGTAGGGGGAGGAGAAAGAATATGTAGGAGGGGCTCATGGGGAAGCATCCTCGGGTCCTTCTCTCCCGTGTGGGCACGTTGCCAGAAAAGAGGGTCCCCATCCAGACCCCAAGAGAGGGTTCTTGAACCTCTCACAGGAAATAATTAGAGGTGAGTCACAGAGCACAGTGAAAGAAGCAAGTTTATTAGAAACTACTCCAAGTTTATTAGAAACTACCGAGTGGGGTGCCCTCAGAAAGCAGGAGGAGGAATGCACGATCCTTTGTTAGTGCTTCTACTCATAAAAAACTGTAGCTGGGCACAGTGGCTCACTCCTGTAATCTCAGCACTTTGGGAGGCCGAGGCGGGTGGATCACCTGAGGTCAGGAGTTTGAGACCAGCCTGGCCAACATGGTGAAACCCTGTCCCTACTAAAAATGCAAAAATTAGCCGGGTATGGTGGCAGGCCCCTATAATCCCGGCTACTCAGGAGGCTGAGGTGGGAGAACTGCTTGAATCTGGGAGATGGAGGCTACAGTGAGCTGAGATCTTGCCACAGCACTCCAGCCTGGGCAATAGAGCGAGACCTCATCTCTTAAAAGAAACTGTAAGGAGCTATAATTAAACTTGGAATGTGCAGATGTTCTCACTAAAGGTAGGGGTTATTGGTGCTATTAATGACCACTAATCCTTTAATCTAAGCCTGCTCATTAAGGTTATCTTAAAGTGGGCTTCACTCTTAGGGCATCTGGACATCCTGCAGGCTTGGCAGGAGGTGTTCTGTATGGCCATAAATATTCATTATAATTGGTGGTCAGCTTGGGATGTAGCTATTTTCAGACCATAAGCATTAACCTTATAGGTGCCTCGTGAGTGCCCAGCTAGGCACCATAAGATGTAGTCACTTGGGAGGCCGAGGTGGGCAGATTCCTTGAAGCCAGGAGTTTAAGACCAGCCTGGCCAACATGGAGAAACCCCATTTCTCCTAAAAATACAAAAACTAGCCAGACATGGTGGCACATGCTTGTGATCCCAGCTAGTGGAAGACTGAGGCATGAGAATCGCTTGAACCTGGGAGGTGGAAGTTGCAGTGAGTCAAGATTGCCCCACTGCACTTCAGCCTGGGTGATAGAGTAAGACTCTGTCTCAAAAAGAAGAGAAAAAAGAAAAAAAAAAGATGTAGTCACTTTAGTCATGATTTATTAAACCAGAAGTTCCTCTAACAGGTGCTGCTTCTTTTTAAAAATAAATTTTGTATTTCTTTTAGAGATGGTATCTTGCTGTATTGTCCAGGCTGGAGGGCGGTGGCTGTTAACAGGTGAAATTCCATTACTGATTAGCCCAGGAATTTTTCATCTGCTCTGTTTCCAACCTGGGTTAGTTCACCCCTCCTTAGGCAACCTGGCAGTCCCCACTCTGGGGAGGTCACCACATTGATGCCAAACTTAGTGCAGACACCTCATCATAGAGCACTATAGCCCAGAACTCCTGGGCTCAAGTGGTCCTCCTGATATGGACAGGAGGCAGGGAAATATTGGGTAGAAGAAGGCAATTCCCTGGCAAAAGCCCCACCTTCAAGCCTGGAAACCTGCAACCCTAAATGGGAATAGGCATTCCTGTTTTCACACCCAAATGTTGACTTTTGGCCTGCCATACCCACCCAATCCTGTACCCATATAAACCCTAAACCCCAGGCTCCATGAGCAGAATAGCTGCTGGGCGGTAGAGCAGTAAGGCGAAGAAAGAGAAGAGAAGGAGTGTCTGAATGTCAAGAGGAGTTCAGCTGGGGATGGCCAAACTCCAGGGGAAGATCATCTTCCCACTCCATTCCCTTTCCAGCTCCCTGTCCATCCCACTGAGAGCCACCTCCATCAGTCGATAAAATCCCTGCATTCACCATCCTTCAAGTTCATGTGACTGGATTCTTCCTGGATGCCAGACAAGGACCTGGGTACTAAGAGGACAGGGGGTAAAAGGCTGTCTGACTCTCCACTAAACTGGTTAACCCTTAGCTGTCTGGGGATGGCAATTGCTAAAAGGGTATTCATTGTAACACTCCCCTAGACGCTACTGATACTGGAGTGCTGGGAAGGGAAGAGTGTGGTCCTTTTAAATGATATGGAAGTGGGGAACGGAAGTGCTGGGTAGAGGAGGGCATGGTGCCTGGCTAGGGCTCTACCCCCACAGACCTAGGTGAGTACAGGTACATCTTGTCTTTGTGTCCAAATGTTGCATTTTCCAAGACCATCCTGGTCTGCCACACCCCCATCCTGTGCCTATAAAAACCCCTGAAACCCTAGTGGTCAGACACACAAGTGGCCGGACATTGTGAGGAACACGGTGGAAAAAGACACAAGTGGCTGGACGTTGAGAGGACATCGAGGGGAGCACTCTGGTGGAAGGGCACACCAACAGATGCCAGCACGTCGGCAGGCCATTGACCAGCAGAATCACACACAGTTTGGCTGGGGCAGTCAGAGGAGAGCCCAGGCCCCTGAGCTGCCCGACTCCAGGGGAAAACTGTCTCCCTTCTGGCTCCCCCATCTGCTGGGAGCTACTTTTACTCAATGAAACCTTGAACGCATTCTCTAAGTCCATGTGTGATCCAATTCTTCTAGTACACCAAGGTAAGAAACCCCGGGATACAGAAATCCCTCTGTCCTTGTGATAAGGAAGGGAGTCTAATTGAGCTAACACAAGCCACCTGCAGATGGCTAAATTAAAAGAGCGCCCTGTAACACATGCCCACTGGGGCTTTAGGAGCTATAAACATTCACCCCTACACACGGCCGTGAGGTGGCAGCCCCACAACCTGCCCGTCTGTATGTTCCCCTAGAGGTTTGAGCAGTGGGGCACTAAAGAAGCACGCCACTCCCCCGTCACACGCCCTGTGAGGGGACAAGGGAGCTCTTCCTGTTTCACTACTATGGGGCTGAAGCCTAAAAGCACTCATCCCGGCTCCTGCACCTGTCTGTCTGCGTGTTTCCCCCTCCTGTAAGGGGTTTGAGCACATGGCGGCCAAGCAAACGGGCCACACCCTTGTTGCAAGTCTCGCGAGAGCGTCAGGAAACTCTCCCGTTTCACTCCTGCCTCAGGCCTCAGCCACCACAGTAAGTGGAACTCTATGCCTCCACCTCACCTGGCTGGGTGGAACCTCTAAACTCAGGATTCTGCCTTGAGCTGTGGCTCTCCCCTCAGGTTGACAGGGTCCAGAGCAAAACCTACGGAAGGAGCTGCAGAGGCCAGGTGGAGGGAAGGATGCTGAACTGGAAGGAGGCCAGGAAATTATGAGGTGGGTGAGTTGGCGTCATCTTCAGGTTGGTCTGCGTGGGCCACTGAGCCCAGAGATTTCATGCTTGCCCCCTGAAATTCTGATTTTATCTTAGAGCATATGTTTTGCAAGGAAGGTCCGATGGGCAGTGGAGCATGCCCGGGGCTTGGAGTCTCTGTTCCTGAACCGTCTGCCTCCCAGGGCCTCTCAAGGACTGTTCCTAGCTGCCTCCTGTGCCTGAGTCTGACCCAGCTCCCCCTGGCCATCTGCCCTGGGATCCCGGCTGTCCTCAGCCCGGGTCCGCGACAGGATATGTTGTAGAGGAGTGATGTCTGTGTTTCCGTGTTTTGCCTTCGCTCTCTGCCCCATTGGGGACTGAGTGCAGGTGTGGAAACGGTGGAGCCAGGTGCACTGGCTGTGGCATCTCCAGGTGAGGGTGGGTGATGGCCACTCCCTCCCCACGCTGGCTCTTCCTGGTGTGCTTGCAGGAACCTGGTGAGGGTTCTTGCTCATCCCCTCATCTAGGTGCCAAGTGCATGGGTGCAGAGGTTGCAGTCCCCTTGGTTCTCTGTCCGTGTGGGTTTGGGAGGCAGGCCCTGGGAAGGGGAGATTGACTTCCCTGTTCTTGTCAGCCACTAGTTCATTTTGTACTGGGACCTGCGAGTTCTACCCAGGCCTGGTGAGGGAAGACTGGTAGCTGGGGCTCCAACGGAGGAGCAAGCAGGGCTGTGGGAGATGAGAAGTTTGGAAAAGGCGAAAGCCAGAGCCCAGAAGGGCTGGGCCTTCCTGGTCTGGGGCTGCAGGTGCTGGGGAAGTGAAGATCCTGCACAGGTGGTCACGATGAGGAAAAGCCATCAAGCAAAGGGCCAGGCAGGCTCGGAGAACACTGACAGAGGGCTCGGTGATTAGTGGGTTGCTTCCAGGACTGTGCTGAAAGGCTGAGAAGCAGCGGGCGTCTGGGGAGAAGGGATCAGGTGAGAGGAGTTGACTGAGCGGATCCACAGTGGGGATCAGGACGTGGTGAGGACATCCCCTGCACCCTGAAGTTATGGCTTCTGCAGAGGAGGGAAGGAGGCAGAGAGGGGGCCTGGGGCTGGACATGTCAAGCTGAGCATTCTGCATGGAACTTTGGTGGGGCTTTCTTTGGTGCCATCCAATTCCCCTCCCCTTGTGCTGGCTGGTCACTGTGAAAGCTAAGCAAATTCCATTTCCCAAGAAGAGGGCATAATTCTTATGAATCCTAAAGGTGTTAAGAACAGGAAATCTGATTACATTTTTAAAAGTCTGGATTAATTTATGAAGGACTTGAAACTGACCCAGTAGTTCTACACATTTATTTACTTATTTAACATAGAAATGGACCCTCTTGGTCTTAAAGCTTGAAACTTAATATTTATCTCAGTTCCTTTCTCAGGAAAGGACCCCCAGTGCTCTGAAAAAGTATCAGAGAACTGAAACTCAACAGATCTTTGCATCCAGTGAGACTCCAGGCCTCTCATTCATCATGATTGCTTCTTTTCTGAGTTCCTGTTTTCTCATGCATTGTTACATTTCTTCCCTGCTATGGAAAAAACCTATGGAAGGAGCTGCTGAGGCCAGGTGGAGGGAAGGATGCTGGGCTGGAGGAGGCCAGGAAATGATGTACGTTGTTACATTTCTTCCCTGCTATATAAACTCCTAATTTTAGTGGTCAGAGAGATTGATCTCTCATTTCCTCAGCTGTAGCACCTGATTATTGCCTTCCTTGGCAAGAATGGTCATCTCAGTGATTGGCTTTCTGTGCGGGGAACAGCAGGCCCTAGACTGAACCCCTGGTGTTTTAGTGATAGACTTAAGAGCATAGGGTCCCAAAGAGTGCCTGTGATACACCTGAGGTGTCAACCTCACCCCTTTTTAGAGTTGGTGGCATGGAGGACAGCTGGTTGGTTTCTCCAGGGGCCTGTCCCTCGGAGCTTCTGTTCGTGACTGTGTCTAGAGACGGCCAGTGTAGCAATCCACATGTTTCCGAGTCACTTTGTCGTATGACCCAATGGCTGCTATTTGCTCCTCCTCCTCAATTGTCCCGGAATAATAGTTGTCTTCTTGAGAAGATTAAGTGAATGTTTTCTCCCAACCCAATTACATAATGCAGCACAGATGTCAAGTCAAGTGACTTGGATTCAGAACAAGTTCAGCTATCTGCTTTGCTCTGTCTGCTGGTTTCATGTTTTCAAGATGATTCCACATTAACTCATCTTTCTTTCCCATATGTCCGGACTTGTGTTTTACAACACCAGACGGGGATACTAATTAAACTTTAGAGTTCGCTCCAGCAGTGCTTAAACTGAGATTCGTAATGACAGGCCTGGCAGTAATCAATGTATGTGCTGCACTTGTAATGATTTAATGCGAGTGCCATGGTTACTACTTGGAATAAAAGTGAATGAGCTCTGTAAATTTAATTTAGAGGAGTTATAACTTGATCAATCAGATACATATTATAGCAGCTCCTTGTATTTTTGACAAAGCCCTGGGCGTGCTTCTAGCAAGATTTGTGATTTAACCAGGAACACTTAATTTACAATGAGGTATATAATAGGTGACATCTGCCGCCTGGCCCAGCTTCAGAAAAACCAGCAGAAGGCTGCGGACAGCCACACAGAAGGCAGAAGTAATAAACTAGATATACACAGCAATCTTAAATCTCATATCAACACTAGTTAAAAAAATTATTTCACATTTATTGTATGTTATTCCATCCATGAATTAATAGTCAAACTCTAGCAAAGTCATGTTCAGGCCAGTTCAGAGTAGACATAGTTTCTCTGAAACTGCATTCAGGGGTAGTGAGGTGTCGTTTCTGCTCCACATCCTTGAAAAGGGTTTGGTGTGTGTTACTTTGCAGAATGGGAGGGAAAGCTTCTGACCTTTGTCCTTTAATTTCCTCCAGTTCTGTAATATGAGGAACATTATTGCATTTAAACGAACAGAAATGCTCTGCTGTCAAGCTCTCCTTTCACATTGTCTTTGCCCATTTACTAATATTGATTGATTGATTGACTGTATTAGCTGTTACATTTCCTGCCATATATCCATGCCTCTACCCTTTGCATTCCTGATTTAGTTGTGCTACCTGCAACTAGCCTCTTGTATTCTCTCTTATGCTCTCTCTCTCTCTCTCAGTTCCCCTAAGGGGCTAGGAGTTGAGTTGATGATACTCTTCAGAATATGGCATTTTATCAATAGGCTATGCAAGGTCTCTCTTGCTTTATTTTATTTATATCTCAACCCCACTCCCATTCCTTCTCCCCTGTAAATAATGACTATATTTTATTTCATATATAACATATTTCAGAAGGATATGTGCATATACATATCCTAAACTTTTCAGGTATCTAAAGTTCTGTTTTTAACTTTTAATAATTTACATTATTTTATGACTCTTTTTGTTTCTTGGTTTATTCACTTTGTACCGTATTTTTAAGATAGAAGATTTAATATTGCTGTGTATGTATCTACTTCATTCTAATGGCTTCTGACCTCTGTATGATTTTGCATAGCACATGTCCACCTTATTTTACATAAACCTTGGGTGTCTACAACTCCCGCTTATCACTGACAGTCCTATATGTGTCCTCATACCTTTCCCCTTACGGACCTTTGCAGGAATTTCTCTGGGGAATTACCCTAGGGTTGGGTTTCTGTTCATTAAAAAAGATTCTTTTAAAGCTATAATTTATGGAGCGCTTACTATGTCAGGCACTGTTGTAAGCACTTTATAGGTATTGACTAATCTTTACAATAACCCGATGTGCTAAGTTCCACCACTATCCCCATTTTACAGAAAAAATAAAGCCAAAAACGATCAAGAAGCTAGAAAGTGGTAGTGAAGAGTTTGAAAAACTATGATGCTGGCTAGATGTGGTGGCTCATGCCTGTAACTCCATCACTTTGGGAGGCCGAGGCGGGTGGATCACTGAGTTCAGGAGTTCAAGACCAGCCTAACCAACATGGTGAAACCCCATCTCTATTAAAAATACACAAATTAGCTGGGCGTGGTGGCGGTTGCCTGTAATCCCAGCTACTTGGGAGGCTGATGCAGGAGGATGGCTTGAACCTGGGAGGTGGAGGTTGCAGTGAGCCGAGATTGCACCACTGCACTCCAGCCTGGGTGACAGAGTGAGACTCTGTCTCAAAAAAAAAAAAAAAAAAAAAAAAAAAATACCGTGATGCTGTACTTACATTCAAATCACTGCTACATTCACCACCAAGGTGAGCAGCCCCAAACATGACTTTTACCCAGCAGTGGGTTCATTAAGTTGCAACATATGTATGCATGTGTGTGTGTGTGTGTTTGTGTGTAGGTGGGTGTTTTTATGTGTGCATATGTGTCTCTCTCTCTAAAATTCTGCTTAACACTGCCACATGAATTTCCTCAATGGTTATACCCCTTTTACTTTCCCTCCCAAAGAGCAAAAGGGAGTTTGCTATCCCCATATTCTCCAACACTTATCATAGACTGTACAATAATCATTCAGCTGTGCACATTTTGTATCTTTTGAGTTTCTTTCAGCTACATTTTTTAGTGTTTTATCTGATTCTTCTTTACAACTGCTGTTTCTTGCTTTGTTGAATATTTTTTCTTCTGGGAAGATATTTTTACACTTGTTTAGATTTTTTCATCTGTCCCCATAATGCCAGTTCAAGTACTGGCTGCTCAATATGTTTCATTTCTAGCAGTTATCTTTCCCAAATGCCTGGTGTTTCCTTTTCCCTCTGTGAGCTCATTTTCCCCTGGAGGTGTTAGCCATGACCCCTCAGGAGGACAGGTGCAGTTCCTGGTGAGTTCAAGGCAGGAGGGAGACCTGCTGCAGAGCAGGGATCCTGTGGTTTGGAGTCTGGATGGATTTCCCTCACTTGTGCCCCTCAACCAAGCTGATTTTAATCAGCTCCTACACTGCCCCCCAAGCTTTTTGGTTTTTTTTGAGACAGAGTCTCACTCCGTCGCCCAGGCTGGAGTGCAGTGGCACGATCTTGGCTCACTGCGACCTCTTCCTCCCGGGTTCAAGTGATTCTTGTGTGCCAGCCTCCAGAGTAGCAGAGTAGCTGGGATTACAGGAGCCCACAACCATGCCCTACTAATCTTTTGTTTGTTTGTTTGTTTTTGGTAGAGACGGGGTTTCACCATGTTGTCCAGGCTGTTCTCACACTCTTTACATCAAGTGATCCATCCACCTCAGGCTCCCAAAGTGTTGGATTACAGGCGTGAGCCACCACACCCAACCTACACTGCCTTTTGATTGGCCTTGAGGATTGCTGAAGAACAGAGGAGCTGGGCTTTTAACTGGAATTTTATTTTATTTTTAAACATATATATATAGTTATACATTAAGTTCTGGGGTACATGTGCAGAACGTGCAGGTTTGTTACATAGGTATACACGTGCCATGGTGGTTTGCTGCACCCATCTACATTAGGTATTTCTCCTAATGCTATCCCTCCCCCAGCTCCCAACCCTGACAGGCCCTGGTGTGTGATGCCCCTCACCCCTGTGTCCATGTGTTCTCATTGTTTAACTCCCACTTATGAGTGAGAACATGTGGTGTTTGGTTTTCTGTTCCTGTGTTAGTTTGCTGAGAATGATGGTTTCCAGCTTCATCCATGTCCCTGCAAAGAACATGAACTCATCCTTTTTTATGGCTGCATAGTATTCATTCCATGGTGTATATGTGCCACATTTTCTTTATCCAGTCTATCATTGATGGGCATTTGGGTTGATTCCAAGTCTTTGCTATTGTGAACAGTGCTGCAATAAACATACATGTGCGTGTGTCTTTATAGTAGAATGATTTATAATCCTTTAGGTATATACCCAGTAATGGGATTGCTGGATCAAATGGTATTTCTAGTTCTAGATCCTTGAGGAATCACCATACTGTCTTCACAATGGTTGAACTAATTTACACTCCCACCAACAGTGTAAGAGTCTTCCTGTTTCTCCACATCCTCTCCAGCATCTGTGGTTTCCTGACTTTTTAATGATCACCATTCTGACTGGTGTGAGATGGTATCTCATCGTGGTTTTTATTTGCATTTCTTTGATGACCAGTGATCATGAGCTTTTCTCACATGTCTGTTGGCTGCAAAAATGTCTTCTTTTGAGAAGTTTCTCTTCGTATCCTTTGCCTACTTTTTTATGGCATTGTTTTTTCCTTGTAAAGTTTTTTTTTTTTTTTGAGACAGAGTCTCGCTCTATTGCCCAGCCTGGAGTGCAGTGGCATGATCTCGGCTCACTGCAAGCTCCGCCTCTTGGGTTCACGCCATTCTCCTGCCTTAGCCTCCCGAGTAGCTGGGACTACAGGCGCCCGCCACCACGCCCGGCTAATTTTTTGTATTTTTAGTAGAGATGGGGTTTCACCGTGTTAGCCAGGATGGTCTCGATCTCCTGACCTCGTGATCCACCTGCCTCATCCTCCCAAAGTGCTGGGATTACAGGCGTGAGCCACCTTGCCCGGCCTTTCTTTTCTTCTTTATTAGTCTGGCTAGCAGTCTATTTTGTTGATCTTTTCAAAAAACCAGCTCCTGGATTCATATTTTTTGAAGGATTTTTCATGTCTCTATCTCCTTCAGTTCTGCTCTGACCTTAGTTATTTATTGTCTTCTGCTAGCTTTTGAATTTGTTCGCTCTTGCTTCTCTAGTTGTTTTTTTTTTTTTTTCTTTTTGAGACAGAGTCTCACTCTGTTGGCCAGGCTGGAGTGCAGTGGCACAATCTCGGCTCACTGCAACCTCTGCCTTCCAGGCTCAAGCAATTCTGCTGCCCCAGACTCCTGAGTAGCTGGGATTACAGGTGTGTGCCACAATGCCCGGCTAATTTTTGTAGTTTTAGTAGAGACAGGGTTTCACCATATTGGCCAGGCTGGTCTTGAACTCCTGACTTCAGGTGATCTGCCCGCTTCGGCTTCCCAAAGTGCTGGGATTACAGATGTGAGTCACCGTGCCCGGCCTGCCCTAGTTCTTTTAATTGTGATGTTAGGGTGTCGATTTTAGATCTTTCTTGCTTTCTTTTGTGGCCATTTAGTGCTATACATTTCCCTCTACACACTGCTTTAAATGTGTCCCAGAGATTCTGGTATGTTGTGTCTTTATTCTCATTGGTTTCAAAGAACATCTTTATGTCTGCCTTTATTTCATTATTTACCCAGTAGTCATTCAGGAGCAGGTTGTTCAGTTTCCATGTCATTGTGTGGTTTTGAGTGAGTTTCTTAATTCTGAGTTCTCATTTGATTGCGCTTTTGTCTGAAAGACTGTTTATTATGAGTTCCATTCCCTTGTATTTGCTGAGGAGTGTTTTACTTCCAATTATGTGGTCAATTTTAGAATAAGTGCGACGTGGTGCTGAGAAGAATGTATATTCTGTTGATGTGGAGTGGAGAGTTCTGTAGATGTCTGTTAGGTCTGCTTCGTCCACAGCTGAGTTCAAGTCCTGGATATCCTTATTAATTTTCTGTCTCGTTGATCTAATATTGACAGTGGGGTGTTAAAGTCTCCCAATATTATTCTGTGGGAGTCTGAGTGTTTTTGTAGGCCTCTAAGAACTGGCTTTATGAATCTGGGTGCTCCTGTATTGGGTGCGTATATATTTAGGATAGTTAGCTCTTCTTATTTCATTGATCCCGTTACTGTTACGTGTAATGCCTTTCTTTGTCTCTTTTGATCTCTGTTGGTTTAAAGTCTGTTTAATTAGAGACTAGGATTGCAAATCCTGCTTTTTTGCTTTCCATTTGCTTGGTAAATATTCCTCTATCCCTTTATTTTGAGCCTATGTTTTTCTTTGCATGAGATGGGTCTCCTGAATACAGCACACTGATGGGTCTTTTTTTTTTTTTTGAGACAGAATCTCACTCTGTCACCCAGGCAGGAGTGCAGTGGCGTGATCTTGGCTCACTGCAAGCTCTGCCTCCTGGGTTCATGCCATTCTCCTGCTTCAGCCTCCTGAGTAGCTGGGACTACAGGCACCTGCTACCATGCCTGGTTTTTTTTTTGTTTTTTGTTTTTTGTTTTTGTATTTTTTAGTAAAGATGGGGTTTCACCATGTTAGCCAGAATGGTCTCAATCTCCTGACCTTGTGATCCATCCTCCTTAACCTCCCAAAGTGCTAGGATTACAGGCGTGAGCCACTGCACCTGGCCCACGATGGTCTTGACTCTTTGTCCTATTTGCCAGTCTGTGTCTTTTAAATGGGGCATTTAGCCCATTTACAATTAAGGTTAGTATTGTTATGTGTGAATCTGATCCTGTCATTATGATGCTAGCTGGTTATTTTGCCTATTAGTTGATGCAGTTTCTTCATTGCATAGATGGTCTTTACAATTTGGTATGTTTTTGCAGTGGCTGGTACTAGTTGTTCATTTCCATGTTTAGTGCTTCCTTCAGGAGGTCTTGTAAGGCAGGCCTGGTGGTGACAAAATCTCTCAGCATTTGCTTGTCTGTAAGGGATTTTATTTTTCCTTTGCTTAAGAAGCTTAGTTTGGCCGGATATGAAATTCTGGGTTGAAAATTCTTTTCTTTAAAAATGTTGAATATTGGCCCCCACTCTCTTCTGGCCTGTAGGGTTTCTGCTGAGAGATCCGCTGTTAGTCTGATGGTCTTCCCTTTGTGGGTAACCTGACCTTTCTCTGTAGCTGCTGTTAACATTTTTTCCTTCATTTCAACTTTGGTGAAACTGATGATATGTGTCTTGGGTTGCTCTTTTCCAGGAGTATCTTTGTGGTGGTCTCTGTATTTCCTGAATTTGAATGTTGGCCTGTCTTGCTAGATTGGGGAAGTTCTCCTGGATAACATCCTGAAGAGTGTTTTACGACTTGGTTCCATTCTCCCTGTCACTTTCAGGTACACCAATCAAATGTAGGTTTGATCTTTTCACATAGTCCCATATTTCTTGGAGGCTTTGTTCATTTCTTTTCACTCTTTTTTCTCTCATCTTGTCTTCTCGCTTAATTTTATTGAGTTGATCTTCAATCTCTGATATCCTTTCTTTTGCTTGATTGATTTGGCTATTGATACTTGTGCATGCTTCACGAAGCTCTGGTGTTTTTCAGCTCCATCAGGTCATTTATGTTCTTCTCTAAACTGGTTATTCTAGTTAGCAATTCGTGTAACCTTTTTTCAAGGTTCTTAGCTTCCTTGCATTAGGTTAGAACATGCTCCTTTAGCTCAGAGGAGTTTGTTTTTGCCCACCTTCTGAAGCCTACTTCTGTCAATTCGTCAAACTCATTCTGTGTCCACTTTTGTTCCTTTGCTGGCAAGCAGCTATGATCCTTTGGAGAAGAGGCTTTCTCGTTTTTTGAATTTTCAACCTTTTTATGCTGGTTTCTCCCCATCTTCGAGGATTTATCTACCTTTCGTCTTTGATGTTGGTGACCTTCGGATGGGGTCTCTTGAGTGGACATCCTTCTTGTTGATATTGATACTATTCCTTTCTGTTTGTTAGTTTTCCTTCTAACAGTCAGGCCCCTCTGCTGCAGGTCTGCTGCCGTTGGCTGGAGGTCCACTCCAGACCCTGTTTGCCTGGGTATCACCAGCGGAGGCTGCAGAACAGCAAAGATTGCTGCCTGTTCCTTCCTCTGGAAGCTTTGTCCCAGAGGGGCACCCGCCAGATGCCAGCCAGAGCACTCCTTTATGAGGTGTCTGTCGTCCCCTACTGGGAGGTGTCTCCCAGTCAGGATACATAGGTGTCAGGGACCCACTTGAGGCAGCCTGTCCCTTAGCAGAGTTCGAACATTCTGCGGGGAGATCCACTGCTCTCTTTAGAGCTGTCAGGCGGGGACATTTAAGTCTGCTGAAGCTGTGCCCACAGCTGCCCTTTCCCCCGGGTGCTCTGTTCCAGGGAGATGGGGGTTTTATCTATAAGTCCCTGACTGGGGCTGCTGCCTTTTTTTTAGAGATGCCCTGCCCAGAGAGAAGGAATTAGAGAGGCGGTCTGGCTGCAATGGACTTGCTGAGATGCAGTGGGCTCCACTCAGTTCGAATTTTCCGGCGGCTTTTTTTTACACTGTGAGGGTAAAACTGCCTACTCAAGCTTCAGCAATGGCGGACGCCCCTCCCACCACCAAGCTCGAGCGTCCCAGGTCGACCTCAGACTGATGTGTTAGCAGCGAGAATTTCAAGCCACTGGACCTTAGCTTGCTGGGTTCCATGGGGGTGGGACCTGCCGAGCCAGACTACTTGGCTCCTTGGCTTCAGCCCCATTTGCAGGGGAGTTAATGGTTCTGTCTCAGTGGTGTTCCAGGTGCCACTGGCGTATGAAAACAAAACAAACAAAAAACTGCAACTAGCTTGGTGTCTGCCCAAATGGCCACCCAGTTTTGTGCTTGAAACCCAGGGCCCTGGTGGCTTAGGCACCAGAGGGAATCTCCTGGTCTGCCAGTTGCAAAGATCGTGGGAAAAGAACAGTATCTGGGCCAGAGTGCACTGTTCCTCCTAGTAGAGTCCCTCATGGCTTCCTTTGGCTTGGGGAGGGAGATCCCCCACCTCTTGTGCTTCCTGGGTGGGGCGCGGCCACACCCTGCCCCTGCTCACCTGCCGTCGGCTGCACTCACTGTCCAACCAGTCCCAGTGAGATGAATTGGGTACCTCAGTTGGAATTGCAGTTGGAAATGCAGAAATCACCCATCTTCTGCTTTGATCTCACTGGGAGCTGCAGACCGGAGCTGTTCCTATTTGGCCATCTTGCCAGCAAGTCCTTTTGACTTATATTTTAAGTTCAGGGGTACAAGTGCAGGTTTGTTACATAGATAAACTTGTGTCATGGAGGTTTGTTGTACAGATTATTTCTTTTTTTTATTATTATACTTTAAGTTTTAGGGTACATGTGCACAATGTGCAGGCTTGTTACATATGTATACATGTGCCATGTTGGTGTGCTGCACCCATTAACTTGTCATTTAGCATTAGG
>NW_026652276.1:229106530-229237738 GCF_009828535.3 Hylobates moloch | reverse complement strand
TCACCATGGTCTCGATCTCCTGACCTCGTGATCCACCTGCTTCGGCCTCCCAAAGTGCTGAGATTACAAGCGTGAGCCACCGCGCCCGGCTACATTTATATTTTTAAAAGAAATGACTTTCTCATGTTAGGTCAGAGAACTGAAAAAGATAAGCTATTTGTTATTTTCTTTTGGTGAAGACTTGGCATAGAGTTTAGTTCCTGTCCCCAGAGACTTATTTACTTACCATCTATCCAGAAGATGAAGTAAGATGAATGCAAAGATCATGAAAACATGACGAGAAAAGAAAACTTGTATTTTTTGTGGCAAAACTGCTTTGAGCTGTGGTCCTTTGTAGCATGTTGGGTGTGTTTGAACAAGAGGGGGTTGCTGGTAGAACAAAATCTTCAGGTGCAGTGATTATTCAGCTCAGGTTTTACTGAATTCATGGTTTCCAAAGTGACCAAAAAAAGGTAAACACATGCTAATGGTTACTCACATAATACTTTCTTTAAAGAGTTAGCTTTTGTGCCTAAGTTCATTTGGGAGGACATGAACCCCTGCTTGAAAAATAGCACAGTTATTTCCTCTTTTCTATGCTTTGTTGTCTGTTATGCCATGTCGTAACTGGCAAAGTGTAAAACTAGACATATTTTCTTTTTTTTTTTTTTTTTTTTGAGACAGAGTCTCGCTCTGTCACCCAGGCTGGAGTGCAGTGGCGCAATCTCGGCTCACTGCAAGCTCCGCCTCCCGGGTTCACGCCATTCTTCTGCCTCAGCCTCTCCGAGTAGCTGGGACTACAGGCGCCCGCCACCACGCCCGGCTAATTTTTTGTATTTTTAGTAGAGACGGGGTTTCACCGTGGTCTCGATCTCCTGACCTCGTGATCCGCCCGCCTCGGCCTCCCAAAGTGCTGGGATTACAAGCGTGAGCCACCGCGCCCGGCCCATATTTTCTTCATTATAACTTCCTGCTTGAAACCCAGGGCCCTGGTGGCCTAGGCACCAGAGGCAATCTCCTGGTCTGCCAGTTGCGAAGACAGTGAGTTTCCTATAACTTCCTCTCCTACCCTTTTCTGCTCCCCCACACCCATTAATTAAACAAATACAGTTGCCCCTCAGTATCCATGGGGAATTGGTTCCAGGACTCCCTGCAGATACCAAATCCATGGATGCTCAAGTCCCTTATATAAAATGGTACATATTTGTATGTAACCTAGGTACATCCTCCCATATAATTTAAATAATCTGTAGATTACTTATAATACCTGATACAATGTAAATGCTCTGTATATAGTAGTTATACAGAAGGTCCCTGATTTATGATGGTTTGGCTTATGGTTTCTTGATTTTATGATGATGTAGAAATGATACACATTCAGTACACTTCTTGACTTAGGATGGGGCTATGACCTGGATAAACCCAGGGTAAATAAAAAATATCCTAAGTGGAAAACACACTTTTGCTTACAATATTTTCAATTTATGATGTGTTTATCAGCATGTAACCAATTCCATCATAAATTGAGAATCACTTGTACTCTTTTTCTATTTGTATTTTTTTGCATTGTTAATTTCAATTTTTTTGACTATTTTTGATCTGAGGTCAGTTGAATCTCTGCATGCAGAACCAATGGATATGAAGGGCCTTTATTTGTACAAAATAAAGTTGCTACCCTCCTGGAACATATGTATGTATACAGAGTTTATTGTTGCTGGAACAGAGAAAGGAAGTCAGCATATTGTGGCCAAACCTTTTGTTGGAGATGTTAAACCCTCAACTTGCTGACTCATCTTTTAAAAATTTGTTAAGAACTTTTATGGTGCAGATTTTCTTTTCTCAAGGGACTTTATGACATTCTCTCTGTACCTGTTGGATCATATTCGCGAAGCATTCATGACCAATCTTTTTGATGCTTGATGCTTTCTGAACATACTGCAGTGCAGTTGCTATTGATTGGCCTTGGGGATTGCTGAAGAACAGAGGACTTGGGCTTTTAACTGGAATTCACATTTATTTGGTATAGGTTTAGATGCCTCACTGAGAATTGATTAAAAGGAAATGGCTTCCCAATAGTCATGGTCATTGAAGATCAGTGTGGAGACTAAAGCAACTTCATCTTGGATGTGAATCTGCTATGTTGAGTTCTGATTAACTCCAGTTCCTCCAGGAATGCCTCTAAGGTTTTTATTTTCTCTGTGGTTCCTTATGTAAAAGCATGTACTTAACCATAAATCCCACCCTTAAGTCAAAACAACTCTGATGTTGTCATACTTACTGTAAACCCTACCCTTAAGCAGTTGTCCTACACATCCCTTCTGAAGTCTGTAGACCCTTTCCCTATGGTGGATAAGCCCTGGGTCCAGGGTGTGGGGGGCATGGGGGGTAACAGTGCAGGCATTCATCATCTGTCTAGTGGCTGCCTGAGACATGGCCACTGTTTGTAATTCCCTATGAAATGTTTCTTTCTGAGAAATTGGAATTCTCAGCCTCTTTCTTTGGCCTCTCAGCTTCCTTGGCTTTGCAGGGGTGGTTTGCATAGAGCTGCTCACTGCAGAACAACTAGCAAGTGAGAGTAATAACTTAGATCTAAAAGCACACGGAGTGCATTTAGGAAGCTTCACACCTCCGATGCATGCCGAGTCCTTGCTGTCTAGTTCCCTGGCTTGGATCCATGTGCCCGCTATCCAGTGTTACTCCCTCATTCCAAATAAGGATCAGAATATATTCTGGAGATAACTGAACTCGAACCACATTTTATCAAGATGTGTGTAAATTAACCAAAGTCAATGTCCACTAAGCCACTTTACGAAAAACTCCTCTTTTAATGGGGAGGTATTTGTGGTAGAAGGTTAACCATGGACATACCCAAATCAGACCTTTTAGGAGTAACTGTATCTCCACAACTTGTGGAAAGATGATATTCTCAGTAGGCTTATATTTCAGTGCTTCGAACTTACTTTTGCTGAAGGTTGAAAATTGCTCTTAAGAGAGACAAGTGGTACAAAACACAAAGAATAGCTTTTAGGATAATTAAAACTATTTTGAATTTTTTATTTATCAATCTGGTTTCTAATATAATTTTAGTTAAATGAAAGACATTCACAAAGAATATTAGGCATACGTACATAATTTCCTTCTTTCATTCTAGTTTACATGCCGTTGCTTTTAGAGAGTGAAATTTTGTGTTATTTCACAGGGATGGAATCCTATTTGACTTTACAGAAAGAATATTTAGCCCAGCTTTTCACAGCGCTAACCTCTGCAGTCACCATGCTCACTGAAAAAATTTTAAAAACCTGGCAGAATAAAACTTAGAATCAGTAAAATCTAGAACTATTTCTTGGCCTACTCGAGAGGAACTTCCATATTTTCACAGCCATCTCCGAAAGCAGCAGTTGCTGTAGATTAACTGAGACTTGGAAATGGTGCAGACTGTCTTGGTAGAACTGTTCTTATAGCACAATTTTATCTGGAAAATAAACTTGTAAATGCGTGCTATATATTAATACACGTGTGCCCATATTTATTTTTATTATCTCCTGCCAGTCTTTGCTCAATGGGAGATAACAAACCAACTTCTCAACGTGATTTCCCCATTTCATTGAATGAGATTTATATATCACTTATGAAAAAAAATACTGCTGTGAAAGAAATGTACTTTAAAGTTTCCAACATTACCATGCAGGGTACATGGAGAGTAGGCATAGAGCCACTAGGCTACATGAACATGTCACGTTTGTATTTTGTGTTGGCCTATGTATAAGCCAGTCTAGCATGTTTGAGGGCATGGGTAAGAGTAGGTAAGGGAGCTACAGGTTACATTCAGGTGGGAATTTAGGGCTTTCTGCACAAAAAATTCTAATCTCTCTTTCCTTTTGCTATGTTGTATCTCCCAGTGTTGACACGTTAGTCTGCATGATTAATAATTGAGCAGTTGTAGAGCCATGCCAGTAACTCTCCAATTCCTGAACGTGGCCACATTTGTCTTTTGATGTGACTTTCAACCACAAGCCACAAAGTAAGTCTTCCACTAGGCTCCATTGACTTCAGCCTTTATATAAGGGTTTCAAGGTATTTTGCAGTCAAGAATCAATGGCACCTTGCAACTGTCTTATGAAGTAGGTAAAACAGGTCCATCTTAAATATGGGACAAAAGTTTGAGGACTTGACCAAGGTCACACAGGGAGGGTCGCACCAAGGCAGGGAGAGAGAAAGGGGATGCTGTCAGCTAATTCTTATGGTCCACTCTTACCAAAACATCATTTAAAAAAATGGGGCTGGCTCGGCACGGTGGCTCACACCTGTAATCCCAGCACTTTGCAAGGCCGAGGTTGGCGGATCACTTGAGGTCAGGAGTTCGAGACCACACTGGCCAACATGGTGAAACCCAGCCTCTATTAAAAATAGAAAAAAAAATTAGCCGGGTGTGATGGTGGGTGCCTGTAATCCCAGCTGCTTGGGAGGCTGAGGCAGGAGAATTGCCTGAACATGGGAGGAGGAGGAGATTGCAGTGAGCCCGAGATTGCGCCAGTGCACTCCAGCCTGGGCGACAGAGCGAGATTCTGTCTCAAAACAAAACAAACAACCAAAAAAAAAAAAAAAAAAAAAAAATGGGGGTAGGAGCCACTGGTTCTTAGCTGAAGTCAGCTGGGGACATTGTTACTGTTTGTTTCGCACTGGTTTAGGATCAGGTGGTTCTACTGGGACTAGCAATTTAGGACCTATCTTTGGCTGGCTTACTTGAATTCAATTTAATAATTGCTGCCCTTTTTTTGGGAAAATTGCTCAACAGTGAGGTGAAAAGAAAAAAAGGGGGGGGGTTTCAAATTCGATGTTGTTTGGAGGCATGAGACATAAAGGGGACATTAAAACGTTCGCTGCGTAAGAGCAGGATATAGTGTGGTGAGGAGAGGAAGACAGGAAAAAGTAGGATCAAAAAGAACAGATTCCATCATAGAAGGAAAGAAAAGCTTCTTGACACGACCTGAACACTTGCATGTTCAAGTCCCATAGCTGTGTGCTTGTTCCTGAAGTGCTTCCAATGGCTTCTGTCTGTGCCCAGCTCTCAGCCTGCATATGGTGGCTGCTCAGCAGATGTTGAAAAGTAATATTAAGATAGACTCTTTGGCTCATGCCAATGCTTTTTCTTGTGCCTCTGAATTCCTGCTCTTGTTAGTAAAGGATGCTTGTTTGTCAAATGCAGGGCAGTAGGACATTTTCTAGGAAAGGCTCTCTAAATTCTTGTTTTCAGCTCTTTAATGAAAACTTCCATATAACAAGTCTGTTTTTTTGAGCAGTTGGTTGAAAGTAACAAGGGGAAATACATTTTTAAATATTAAGAAGGGCCAGAAAATAATTTAGCAACAAAATAGCTTTTTCAACCTCCTGGACCAGCTTTCTTGAACTCTAGGGAATATGCTATTTTGAGAGCTTAGGATCTCACTAACCTTGCATTCATTCAAAGTCATCTCCTAGCTTTTCAAAACATTGATATTTGCTTCATACACAGAAGACGTTTCCTGCACAACTTTAAATCAGCCACCAACTTTCCCTGAAACTTTAAAACAGCCTATTTTTTTTGTTGTTGTTGTTGTCTATACATATTATTTAAAGAGGCTACTACCAGCACACTTGTGCTTGCTTGATAATGTATTGGAATATAAGCTGTCAAGATTTTGTGAGATGTGAATGACAAAGCAGGATTAGGCACTGAGAGCTTGGGTGGGAATGTCATGGTTATCGAGGCTGCACTGTGCTAGGCTGTCCAGGGGGAGAGTTGGAAGAAAGACTTAATTCCTTTTCTTCACATAAATAGATTACCATTTAAAATGTACTAGATATGGCCTTCATAAACAGATGTAGGGATTTTTGTTAAACCCATAATCCCAAGGAGAGGTCAAGATTTCCAGCATTTATTTGGCACTTAGTTACTTAATACTTTATCCACCTTTTGGTTTCCTATCTGATGGCCACATTATAACCCTCTTGAAGGGAGACAGTGTCCTATATGTCTTAATTGATGGTGATATGGGAGAACCACTGATCCCTGCAGTCATTCCAGTGTCCTAGGTTTGAAATTTTGGTGAGAGGATTGGATCTCATTTTTCACCTTTTGTGGCAGGAAAAGGAGAGGGAGGAGAAAGGATGAGAACATTTTAGTAGCAGAAGCTGTTTTGGGTGGCTTTAATTCCCTACTCATTTTGGGGAAAAAGGGAAAGTGTTGAGACAATACATAAAGAACAGAGCTATCATGGGAATTGCAAGAAAGAATAAATTTCCATCTGGCATTATTTGGTAAGTGCAGAAATAATACCTGTAAACCAGGTTTAAAAATCAGAAACACTTCTAAAACATCATGTTTAAAATTTGCTTTCAACAATACACAAAATAACTCCTAATGGTAATCATCTTGGCTAAATAAAACAGCCTTTGCTTTTAATATGTCATTTGTAAATGTTACATTGTTCTGATATTTAGTGATATTAAATATTTTTCCATTTTAAATGTATTTTATAGAAGAATGATTAAAACCTTTTAAAATTAAGGGTGTCCATGACAGTGCCTGAGCTCAACCAGCAATGGTAAAAGGGCATCAGGATTCCCTTTTGTTCTGTTACCTTGACTTGCATGGGAATTAACTGGTCCAATGTCTCCTTTGGAATGTGCTGTGTACGGTGTAATGTGCCACTGGCAACTCTAGGTAACGTTTTCCATTACCCAAGAAACTGACGTGCTCTGATAAGTTAGGCATACTGAGAATCTTGAAAAAGAATGCATAATTCTAACAAACTAGAATTTCGATTTTATTGAGCCAGGCCATCAGAACAATAGCATCTATACCTTCGAAACCTCCTCTTAACCTCTCCCAGGCAAATAAGGAAAAAGGATATTTAATTCCTCAGAATGGTGGGATCTCAAGATTTTTTAAAAAGTGCTTATTAAATATAAGAGGCTTGAAATATAATGATCATAAATGATAGTCTTTCTAGAAATAATTTTTGTGTAATCTGTTTAACAAGATTTTTTGGATGCATTGTCCCCATTTGTTTACATGAAGTGTATTATTTTTAAATATAATCAGTGAGTTATTTGTTAAATAACTGGGTCAAGGTTTCAGATTAAACTAAGAGGTGTGATTAACTACACTTTTCCATCCTCTGGGAAGCAACAGGTACAGGTTTGTGATGAACGTGAGGTTCAAATGTGTCCATCTTAGAAGATCCCTGAATCACAGCAGTGTGATTGCATGGAAAAACACGTGGAGTAGTTGATTTAAAATATGGCAGTGTTTTCCATATCATCCAGAGTAACAGCAGTAATAACTTGACTTTATTGTGTTGCGTCCATTTACAGGACACTGTCTATTAGGATTCTGTCACAGGGGTGGAAAAACTACCAGAGATTTAAAGCAAAATAAGAAGCGCAACCTAATTTATGCATTCACTAGAAATTATCCATATTTTTGCTACCACTATAAAAGAAAAAGAGCAAACAAATCAAAACATCTGGCTCTAATTCCCCATTGAGGCGCTTATACATATATAAATCCAATATGTTTCAGATAAAACAGGAAAAAAATCTTTTGTAACAGCTGGTCACCATGGTATTGCAGCTGATAGTTACAGATATTGAATTGGTCTAAGACTACATACGTGGAACAATATTAGCTTGTAGAATTCAATGAAAAATCAAACCGACAACCCCAATATAAACTACCTTCCCTGGTTCTTTAATGCCTCTCTCCAGTTGTGCTGATTGTGTCGTTACACACCAGGTGCCATGCACTCTCTTCCTTCAACTGCTGGTATCAGTCAGGAACCCCAGATGCCAGAGAGCTGGCATAGATTGAGCTCTGCTTGAAAACTGGCAAATAATAGGTTCTCTTTTCCCCCTTCTTTTCCAACTTATAGGACGTCAAAGGAAATAGTATATGAACACGAACTAGTTACTACAACAGCCCATTAAGGTTGACTAGAAGCAAAAGGAAGAGAATGTTGGGGGCCATATGTAGGTGCATCAGCTTTTCTCAAGAAAAAATACCCACGTTCTAAGGGCTCTTAAAAATGTAGAAAACTTGCCCTGTTACCACGGGTCTTTAGAACACCTCTAAACACACACAAAATAAGACAGATATTACCTACAAATTTCAACCATTGCTTAAACTCTAAAGCATTTTTTTGTATTAGTTTTGATACAGAAGGGAAAACGCAGCTATAAAGAAATATTAAAAAGTTTTTTTTTTTTTGTGATCAGTCTCAAGAATATTCCACTACCTGCCTCCCCCAACTTGTGCTGATATTTTAAGGATGTGCTCAAGAGTATGAAGCAGGGTGCTTTTGTCCCTTTCTCTCCTCCCTAGTAATTCCCTCCTCCCTATCCCATAGCCAAGTAGCCACCCCTCAAATGAGCCATTCCTTTTTGCTTTCATCAATGGTCTCTGTGAAGTTGGGGTCGTTGTTCATAATGGCGGCGTCCGCGCTCTCTGCCGACTCCGCCCCCTTCGCTTCGTTGGTATGGTAGGTGCCCTTGTGGCGGAACATGTACCGGATCAGGAAGACCAGGGTGCAGAGGATGGTGAAAATCACCACAGCAATGACGCCTGGTGGAGAAAGGAGAAGCACGAGAGGTTAGACAGGGCTTGGGCGTCCCTCCAACACTGTCCCCACTTCACTACAGCTCCCTCAGATACAACCCTCTCCCATATAAAACACAAACTCCAAAACAACAAAGATAACAAAAATGAAGTAAGATTTCTGTTTTTGTCCATGAAGGAGTAACAGGAAAAACAGGAGTAACTTCTCTTCCAGCCAAAGTAACTAAAATACTGGACACATCTATGAAATGACAAGTCTTCAGACATTAGAAAACAGGCAGAACAGAACAACAAAAAGGAGGAATCCTACATTTTTCCTAGTTTTCTGGCTGACAGTGATTTTTGGACAGCAGTGTAGGGAGGGGAAGCACAAGAAAGCACAGTGGTTTCCCTGAAAGGAGAGGGGAGATAGAGTGCGCACGCGAGAGCTATGTATAGAAAGAACCCTAATAATCTGCACAGAAGTCTCTCTGAATTTGTGGCTAAATAATACTAACATGTGCATGTACAGAATGAAAGTCCACAGGCCAGGCAAAAGCCAGAGCTCACAGAGGGCTGGGAGATGTTTATATTCCAACCAACCACACTGAAGAGACCTCATTGAACAATCAGAGCATTTAATACAGTTGATAGAATGGTCATGCTAAAGATGTTTGCTAAAATAGGCATAGAATAGACTACTCTAGATCTGTCCTGAAAAAGCTTTAAAACACATCTAAATAACGTCAAGCCGCAGAGAAAAATAATTCAGAGAAAAAAAATGTAGGAAAATGTCACTCGACCAGAAGAAACATCAGTCAATTAGAAGGAGATCCAGAAAGGACAGAGCATGGAATGAGCAGATAAGGATAGTACAATAGCTGTTAGAAACCTGCACAGGGGTTTAAAGGAAAATATGATTAAAATGAGAGGAAAAAAAATGAAACAAAGTGGAACTTGCAGAGGTGAAACACACAATGTCTGAAATGAAAAAAATACTGGATCAGGCCGGGTGCAGTGGTTCATGGCTGTAATCCCAGCACTTTGGAAGCACTGAGGCGGGTGGATTACATGAGGTCAGGAGTTTAAGACCAGCCTGGCCAACATGGTGAAACCCGGTCTCTTATACTAAAAGTACAAAAATCAGCCAGGCTTGGTGGCATGCGCCTGTAATCCCAGCTACCCAGGAGGCTGCGGCGCGAGAATCGCTTGAACCTGGGAGGCGGAGACTGCAGTGAGCCAAGATCGTGCCACTGCACTCCAGCTTGTGTGACAGAGGGGGACCCTGTCTGAAAAAAAACAAAAAGGAAAGAAAAAAAGGAAAAAAAAATTGGATGAAATAATACAGATTAGATGAAATAGAAGTAAATATAACTGATCTAAATACTCCAATTAAAAAGTAGAGACAGTGGATAAAAAATGCCTACTATATGATGTCTACAAGACATGAACTTTAAATACAGGTCAAAAGTAAAAGGGTGGGAAAAGATATGCAAACAGTAATCATCAGCTGGAATAGCTACATTAATATGAGACAAAGGACAAGGTTGTTAGTAGAAATGAAGAACATTTCATAATGACAAAAGGGTGCATTCATCAAGAAGACACAGTGTTCCGAATGTGTATAAACCTAACCTAAGTGCAAACTAAATGAAGCAAAAACTGGCAGAACTGGTAGGAGAATTAGACCAATTTGCAATTATAGTTGGAGATTTTAACACTGTTCTGTCAGAAACTGATAGAACAATTGAACAGAAAATCAGCAAAAATTTTAAATTAGACTCAAACAATACTACTAACAAACATTACCTAATGATATTAGACCAATCCTACACATCTTTCTTAAAATACAAGAGAAAACACTACTCAATTCATTTTATGAGCCCAGCATTATCCTGATACTAAAACCATAAAAATGTTACAAGAAAACTATGGAGCAATATTCTTTTTTTTTTTTTTTTTTTTTTTTTGAGACGGAGTTTAGCTCTTGTTGCGCAGGCTGGAGTGCAATGGCACGATCTGGGCTTACTGTAACCTCAGCCTCCCAGGTTCAAGCAATTCTCCTGTCTCAGCCTCCCGCGTAGCTGGGATTACAGGCACCCACCACTATGCCCAGCTAATTTTTATATTTTTAGTAGAGACAGGGTTTCACCGTGTTGGTCAGGCTGGTCCTGAACTCCTGACCTCAGGTAATCCACCTGCCTCGGCCTCCCAAAGTGTGGGGATTATAGGCGTGAGCCACTATGCCTGGCCACAATATTCTTTTAAATAGAATTTTAGCAAATCAAACCCAGCAATATGTAAAAAAGATCATGTATTATGATAATGTTAATCCTAGGAATGCAAGTTTGGTTTAACATTAAAAAATAGGCCGGGCACGGTGGCTCACGCCTGTAATCCCAGCATTTTGGGAGGCCGAGGTGGGCGGATCACGAGGTCAGGAGATCGAGACCATCCTGGCTAACACGGTGAAACCCCGTCTCTACTAAAAATACAAAAAATTAGCCGGGTGTGGTGGCAGGCACCTGTAGTCCCAGCTACTCGGGAGGCTGAGGTAGGAGAATGGCGTCAACCCAGGAGGCAGGGCTTGCAGTGAGCCGAGATTGCGCCACTGCACTCCAGCCTGGGCAACAGAGCGAGACTCCGTCTCAAAAAAAAACAAAAAAAACCCCCAAAAAACATTAAAAAGTAAAGCAAGGTGATTTACCACATTAAGCAAATAAGGAGTAAAACAATATGATCATCTAAATAGATGCAGAAAAAGCATCTGGAAAACTTCCAATACCCATTCATCATACAGCTTTCAGTAAACTATGAGTAGAAGAAACTTTCTCAATCTGATAAAGGACATCTATTGGAAACCTACAGCCAATATCCTATTTAATAGTGAAAGATCAAACACGTTCCCCTAACATAGGGAACAATGCAAAATTGTCAAATCTCAATATTTATTCACTTTTGTACTGAAAATCCTACCCGGTGCAATGAAACAATAAAAGGATATAGACTGGAAAGAAACAAGTAAAAAAATCTCATTATTCTCAGGTAACATGCTTGTCTAGGTAGACAATTCTGAGGAATATACAAAAAAGTTATTAGAACTAACAGCAAATTTAGCAAGGTCACAGAAGGCAAGGCTGATATAAAAGATCAATTACACTTTTACATGCCAGAGAGAAACACTTAGAAAATGAAATTAATAAAATAGTAATAATTGCACAAATTTAAAAGCTGTTCAAGACTTCGCATTGAAAACCACAATACGTTGCTGAGAGAAACTGAAGAGACAAATAAATGTATAGATATACCATGTAAAGATAGAAATGCTAAATATCATTAAGATGTCCTAATGAACCCGTCTCGGCCTCTCAAAGTGCTGGGATTACAGGCGTGCGCCACTGCGCCTGGCCAGGATTACAGAACTTACATTGTTTATTTCAAGACTTAGTATAAAGATACAACAGGCCAGGAGTGATGGTTCACACCTGTAATCCTACCAGTTTTGGAGAATGAGATGGGTGGATCACAAGGTCAGGAGATCGAGACCATCCTGGCCAACATGGTGAAACCCCATCTCTACTAAAAATACAAAAATTAGCTGGACATGGTGGTGCGTGCCTGTAATCCCAGCTACTCGGGAGGTTGAGGCAGGAGAATCGCTTGAACCAGGGAGTCGGAGGTTGCAATGAGCTGAGATTGCACCACTGTACTCCAGCCTGGCAACAGAGTGAGACTCCCATCTCAACAAAAAAAGATACAACAGTAAAGCAAGCATGATATTGGCTAAGGAAAGATATATAGACCAACAAAACAAAAAGCCCAGAAAATAGACACACACACATATATGGTCAGTTGCTTTAACAAAGTGCCAAGAAAATTCAATTGAGGAAAAGTGTAGTTTTTTTTTTTTTTTTTTTTCAACAAATGGTTTTGGAGTAACTAGATATTCATTTGGAAACTACTGACTTTGACTCTTCTCTCACACCATTTATAAACATTAACTCCAAGTGATTAAAGACCTAGTGGTAAATGATAAAGTGATACAACTTCTAGAAGAAAGCTGAAAATCTTCAAAACCTTTGGGTAGGCAGATTTTTAGATAGGACAAACCAACCACAAACTATAAAAAGATTGGGGCTGGGCACGGTGGCTCACACCTATAATCCCAGCACTTTGGGAGGCTGAGGCGAGTGGATCACTTGAGGTCAAGAGTTGGAGACCAGCCTGGCCAACGTGGTACAATCCCGTCTCTACTAAAAATACAAAAATTAGCCAGGCATGGTGGTGCACACCTGTAGTCCCAGCTACACAGGAGGCTGAGGCAGGAGAATTGCTTGAACCTGGGAGGCAGAGATTGCAGTGAACTGAGATCACACCACTGCACTACAGCCTGGGCAACAGAAAGCAAGACTCTGTCTCAAAAAAATAAATAAAATTAAAGTTATGGACTTGTTACACTTATAGATGCTTCAATTAAGTTCAAGATGCTTCAATTAAGTTCATTTAAAAAAAGCAAAAAACAGGATTGGGATCTTAATGGTAATGGGGATGTCAATATTACATATGATCTACGCATGAGGCTCAATGGCTATCCTAGGAGAGTCAAATTATTATGTAGCTGTCCATGGTGAGAAGAAAACACTGGAATATTTTAGATGCTACAGCTCATTAATTTTCTGATACATTTTTAGTTTTTATTAGTTGTGCAAATTTATGGGGTACATGAGAAAATTTGTTACACGTATATAAGGAATAGTGATCAAGTCATAGTATTTAGGGGTTCATCAACCAAGTACAATACATTTTTGTTAGATATAGTCATCCTACCTGGCTAGCAAACCCTGAATTTGTTCCTTTTATCTTACTGTATGTTTGCACCCTGTAACCCACTTCTCTTCATTCTCCTTTCTCCTCCTGCTCAACTTTTCTAGTCTCTGTTATGTGTTTTTCTTTCTACCTCCATGTGTTTAAATCTTTTAACTCCTGTGTATCAGTGAGGACCTGCAATATTTGTCTTTTTGTGCCTAGCTTATTTCACTTAAAGTAATGACCTCCAGTAATTTTCTGATAATTTATATTATGTTAACTGAAACCAGACTGGCATTTTCCTTTTCTTTTCTTTTTTTTTTTTTTTTTTTTGAGACAAGGTCTCACTCTGTCACCCAGACTGGAGTACAGTGGTGTGATCTCAGCTCACTGCAACCTCTGCCTCCCAGGCTCAAGCAATTCTCCTGTCTCAGCCTCCCGAGTAGCTGGGATTACAGGCATGTGCCACCACGCCTGGCTAACTTTTGTATTTTTAGAGATGGGGTTTCACCATGTTGGCCAGGCTGGTCTTGAACTCCTGACCTCAAATGATCCACCCGCTTCGGCCTCCCAAAGTGCTGAGATTACAGGCGTAAGCCACTGCACCCAGCATTCCTTTTCATTTTTTATAGTACACTATCCTGGACCATTTGGGTTGCGAAAGGATAAGACTGAACAAGATCGGAGGGGGATAAAGAAATGTCCTGGCTATGGTCATTACTACCTACTTAATTATTCTGAGTCTGTCCAGCTTGCCACTGCTATTTTTTACAAGCCAGCATTAAAAAGTAGCCAGGTCACATTTACTATATTTCTTTCTTTTTTTTGTTTTTGAGATGGAGTCTCACTCTGTTGCTCAGGTTGGAGTGCAGTAGTGCGATCTCGGCTCACTGCAACCTCTGCCTCCCAGGTTCAAGCAATTCTCCTGCCTCAGTATCCCGAGTAGCTGGGACTACAGGTGTGAGCCACCACGCCCAGCTAATTTTTGTATTTTTAGTAGATATGGGGTTTTGCCATGTTGGCTAGGCTGGTCTCGAATTCCTGACCTCAGGTGATCTGCCCACCTCGGCCTCCCAAAGTGCTAGGATAACAGAGGTGAGCCACTGTGCCTGGTGATATTTACTGTATTTCTTCACATCATATGTCATAATCTTTAAACAGCAAAATGAATAATGTAAAAACCTAGAAAACTTTTTTTCCTAGACTATTATGTTATTGACAACTATTACTTTCCATGGTTGAGTAGCCCCATATAAGCCTCCTCTAGACATCACCTACCTCCAATGATAGCCGAGTTTCCCTCTAGACATCACCTACCTCCAATGATAGCCGAGTTTCCCTCTAGACATCACCTACCTCCAATGATAGCCGAGTTTCTGTTGACTCCATTTCTTATAGCTTGGCCTTGTCCTGGATTATATGGAAAATCCGCACTGGCTGTACAGAAAGAAAGAAAGAGTCAAGTGTCAGAGTCAAGTATACTATTGATCCCACATAATTTGATATCTATTTCTTCATGCAACTCTTCAACACTTTGTTTTCCCAAATGAAATCTCCATTTCAGATGGGCCCGTCTTGCCATTCTCTCCCACAAGAATCACAACAGCCTCCATCTCTTTTCCTGCTGTTTCTCTTTGCACAAAGCCTAGGTAAACACGACTTCCCACTTGGAGCAATATTAGAGAATCTTAGAACTACCTGAGCTGGCCTGCTCTAGTTCCACAGACAGATGAGTTTATGCATTTGAATATGTTTCTTACATTTGGTTGAAATCTGCTTCCCATCCACTTTTAACCCCATGCACAACTGGTGGCATTCAATATATTTATAGATGAGCTTTTCACAGCTACGGTATTAAAAAGTTTAAAAAGGAATCATTCCTTTGAACTCGTATTTTTCATGGCTGTAATAAGACACTGGCACACTTCAGGAATTTGTAAGGGGGTAATAATTCAAAATAGTTGAGAAGAATATTAACTGCCTAGTGAATTTTCCATTTCTTTCCCTATTATAAATGATAAGAATCAGTTGTGTTAAATTTAGGTATTTCTCTAAGATAAAACAAATTTTAAGCCCGGTAAAGGCAAATAGATCCCAAAGTCCATCTGCAGGTCAGCAGACTATCTTCTGTCATCCACAGGACCTAATACAACTTCAGAAACAATTCACATTTGTTGGTCTTCTGTTGGAGAAGTTAAGGTAAATCTTCCAATAGAAGCAGATCACCTTAGTCTAAAGCAAGCTCTGGCTACTGGATGGCACCAGTTAAATGTAAAAAGAATTTAGAAGTACTTATTTGGTACAATGCAATGTGTACACACCAGGCAAATAGGTTTATGTGATGATTCAGGGAGAACATTGCTACATACTCCGTTTTCTAACACTAATTTATTCCTGGGCTATGGACTTCCAAGATTATCCAGGATAATGATGAAAAGCAGGTAGAGCCCTTTTTCCTCCTCTTCTCTTGGAAATATGGCAACCAAAAAGGGAGATTCCAGATTTTTTCAACACACGTGATTTGATCCTTTCTCTTTTAGCCTTGATATTCTTTTTTGGGGGGGTGGTGAGGGCGGGGAAAGGGTCTCACTCTGTCATCCAGGCTGGAGTGCAGTGGTGTGATCTTGGCTCGCTGCAACCGCTGCCTTTCAGGCTCAGGTGATTCTGCTGCCTCACCCTCCTAAGTAGCTGGGATTACAAGCACCTGCCACCACGCCTGGCTAATTTTTGTATTTTTAGTAGAGATGGGGTTTCACCATGTTGGCCAGCCTGGTCTCAAACTCCTGGCCTCAAGTTATCCACTCACCTTGGCCTCCCAAAATGCTGCAATTACAGGCATGAGCCACTGCACCTGGCCAGACTTGATATTCTTGTTTAGTACCAGGAAAATTATACTTTATATATATATATTCCAAATTATCTCAACTATCAGTTGACTGAGTAAAAGCACAGACACTAAGAAAGCTACAAATGCAAGTGAACTTAACTCTCGAGTATTCAAGGATTTCATATTCCCCAAGTCTTTAACTGGGGGATGCAAAAGAGACCACTGATGGTTTTTGCTTGTTTTAACTGGCTCAATTCTTTTTTTTTTTTTTTTTTTTTTTTTTTAAGATTTGGTCTTGGTGTGTTGACCAGGCTGGAGGGCAGTGGCACAATCATGGCTCACTGCAGCCTGGACCTCCCAGGCTCAAGTGTTCCTCCCGCCTCAGCCTCCTGAGTAGCTGGGACCACAGCCATGCACTATCACACCTGGAAATTTTTTTTCTTTTTTGTAGAGATGGGGTCTCCCTATGTTGCCTAAGCTGGTCTTGAATTCCTGGGCTCAAACGATCCTCCCGCCTTGGCCTTTCCAAGTGCTGGGATTACAGGTGCAAGCCACCATGCCTGGCCAATTGGTCCAATCCTAAATCCAGTTAGCTAGGCAGGGAGATGGGGAGAGCCAACGCGAAGTACAGTGTAGTCAGCTACTTCCCCATCAGCTCACTTTCCCATTTCCCTTCAGGATTTTCTGGGGTAGGTAGCGTGGATTAATATTCCCAATCACAAATGTCAGCCCAAGAATGTAAAGATCTTTCATTTATTAGGCTTATCATCGGATATAAGATTAATCCTAAAATTATCCTATGGGAATAAAACTGGTTTACATGAAAACATATAATGAAAACCTTGGCTTTCTTTTTTAAACCTGAATCTTCTCCAAATTTATTCATTCACGCATTCACTAAATCTTTATAGAATGCCTACCATATGTCAGACTTCATTCCAAGTGCTGAGGATACACAGTGAACAATAAAATAGACAAAATAGAGAATAAAGTTCTTTAGCTAATGAGAACTTCCTGGTCCAACATGGTCTGTTTATTCCACGCATCCTTGAAGAGTTTGGTTTATATAGTCTTTAGACTGTATACTGAAGCATGGATGTGGTTTCAATTATGAACTTGTCCATTTACAGTAAATTGCCTGATAAGTCATGCCACCCATAAACCATAAGCACAGGAAGATTTGGTTATGAATATATACAATTCCCTGGCATAAGCCACCCTTCAAAGACCAAAAGCTATTTTTCAGGAATGAAAACTTGCACCGTTACTGCTCATCTTTTCCAGACCTTTTGACATTATAATTACTCTTTTCTGGACACTATTTAGTCCACATCCTTCTAGAAAGTCACCAAGCTAATGAACAGTCTAGCTAAAATTAGAAGCCAGGTAGCGTTCATTCCAAAGTCAACAATCTTCTCTACCCTGCCTTTTGAAGGCTAGAAAGGGACAAGGAGTTGAAGGGTTGAGGAGGTCCCAGCTTGCAGACAGTTTGGCTTGGGTTGGGAGTATGGGAGGAGGAGCCCTTTTAGGTGATGAGGAATTAATTAGTTTTGTATTGGACATATTGAGTTGGAGGTGCTAGTAGGGCAGCCAGGTGGAGATATTTACTAGATATTTGGATACTTTGTGAGTGAGTCATATTTTCTGTCTCCTTTTGATAAATGCAGAAATTTCCTGACCTCCTTTTTCTTTGTCTTCCCCTATCCCCTGCCCCATCATGACCTTCTTTAAATAATATGTACCTTCAAAATATATTAAGTATAGTGAGAAAAAACTACAATGGTAGGCCAGGCATGGTGGCTCACGCCTGTAATCCCAGCACTTTGGGAGGCCGAGGCAAGTGGATGATGAGGTCAAGAGATCGAGACCATCCTGGCCAACATGGTGAAACCCTGTCTCTACTAAAAATACAAAAATTAGCTGGGCATGATGGCGTGTGCCTGTAGTCCCAGCTATTCGGGAGGCTGAAGCAGGAGAATCGCTTGAACCTGGGAGGCAGAGGTTGCAGTGAGCTGAGATCACGCCACTGCACTCCAGCCTGGTGACAGAGCGAGACTGTCTCAAAAAAAAAAAAAAAAAGCTGTGCATGATGGCACGTGCCTGTAGTCCAGCTACTCAGGAGGCTGAAGCAAGCAGGAGAATTGCTTGAACCTGGGAGGCGGAGGTTGTAGTGAGCCGAGATTGCACCACTGCACTCCACCCTGGCGACAGAGCGAGACTCCATCTCAAAAAAGAAAAAAAAAAAATTACAATGGTAATCTGGTTCCCTTGAGGTTACCGATAAAAACAGTAGCAGAACATATGGAGATAGTGGAAGGAGTTACCTGAGATGACGCAAGGAGAATGACAACAGCTAGAGAGGAACATTTAAAAATATTCCAGGATTGGTTTGGGTGTAAATCTGAACTCCTTGGCATACGGAAGAAGGACTCCCTTGAGCTGGATTTCTCTCCTGCCCCTTCCTTCCTGGGGTCACTTTTCCAACTCAACATTCTAGGTATAGGTGATATGGACAGGAGGCAGAGAAATACTGGGTAGAAGAGGGTGGAGTCCCTGGCAAGGGTTCCACACAAACCTGAGCCCACAGCCCTAAATGAGAACTTCACAGCCCTGTTTTCCCACCCAAATGCTTTTTCCAAAACCACCCTGGCCTGCCATGCCCCCCAATCCTGTAACCATAAAAACCCCAAGCTCCACTGGCAGAGGAGCAGAGCAGCGTGGCAGAGAAGAGAACAAGCAGCTGAACCTTAAGAGGAGAAGCAGCATCTGAATGTTGAAGAGATAACTGGACAGTTGGAAAGCAGTTTGGCTGAGGATGACTGAAGAGAATTATCTTCCCACTTCACCCCTTTCCAGCTCCCCACCCCACTGAGAGCCACCTCCATCACTCAGTGAAACTGTGTGACCTGATTCTTCCTGGATGCCAGACAAGGACCTGGGTACCAAGAGGACAGGGGATAAAAGGCTGTCACGCTGTCTCCAATGAGCTGGTTAACACTTAGCCATCCCCAGACAGTAACTGCTAAAAGAGCATTAATTATAACATACCCCTAGACGCTGCTGTGGGGCCGGAGACCAAAAGCGTTCACCCCAGCTGCGGCACCCGCTTGCCTGTGTGCTCCCCCTCCCGCAAAAGGTTTGAGTGAGCTGCACCCCTGTTGCAAGTCCAGTGAAGGGGTCCAGGGAACTCTCCCGTCTCATAGGAGTTCCTGATGCCTCCAGTTGACACACCTTTTCTATTCCATATGGCACTCTGTCTGGACATCTGGTTTACTATCCTTTTCTTTGTCCATCAGATCTTACCACTTTCCTGAAAGTATCCTCAGCGACGTCAGATTAAGTGTGTGTCCCTTTTCTCAATGGGAATAATCTTAATTCTTGTGACTTCTTACATGACAGTCATCCTCTTAAAGTCAGAGACCAATCTTAATCATGTTTGCAGTTCCAGTGACTAATAATGCAGTAGCAAGGGCTAAATGGATGTTCATTGGCTGGCATAATTAAAATCAGTTGATTGAGAGGTGTGTAAACATTGTGTAGCTTCTTCTGATAACAAAACCTTCTATGCAGGTAGAATTTTGAAAGTCAGATGCCTAGTCTCAACTAAATCCTTACAGTGAGGCAGGATTCCTATTCTTCCTAACAAAGGAGATGGACATATTGAATATAGAAAATATATTAATGACTCCTAGTCCACTGGACTTTGGTTATTGTTAAAACACAATTTGTAGAAAACCCTCAGGTCAGGAATCCTTATACATTTCAAGGGCAAAATCTTTTGTTTGTTTAGTGTGAGCATTCCTATTTTCCTGGATTTATTTAAGCCGTAAGCCTGGTTGTCCTAATGCATGTGAGTGCTTACCCCCTTGAGGCAAAGCCATTTTATTCTGGCAATCAACGCAATTGCTATTTTGATAGATACATTTTATTGCAACTGTCCTTTCCCCTGGGAACCAACATCCTCTTGGAAATGCGCATAGAGAAAAACGGGACCAAGAAACATGACTGAGACATGCATGATAAAGCTCACCTATTCTGCTAACATCCATGTTCCCCTCACCCAGCTTGCTGGGAGAGCTGAACAATTTTAGTGGTGCTGGAGTATCAAGGAACCTATACTTTGGGAAACATAGTGAGAAGGTCCAAATTTGGAGTGTTAGTTTAAAATAGACTAGCTATAACATTCTCAAGACCAGTCTTTCATCAAATAAGCACAGACTATGTTCAACATACTTCTCTTCTGGATCCCCAAATGACACTCCATGTTAACCACCAAAGCATGGTGCCATTCCAGTCTGATTTAGAGTCTTATAAAAGCCCACATATTTCTGCATATTTCCCTTGCACGTGTCCTTCTTGTGTGTGGTCAGCCCTGTTCCTATATTTGTAGACCATGTTTCCATTGCACCACTCAGAGATTAGCTCTCCTCCCCTCCTCCACCCAGCACAGGCCAGGCAGGACATATTTCTGGAGGAATTGATGATGGGAGATTCTTCTTCCAGGAAAGTACTTAGTAAACATCCTGGCTAAGGCTTCAGCACCCACACACATATGCACTACTATGCTCCTCACCCAAGGAGAAGGCAGATATATTATCAGTCCTCAAACATACTCAGACATGGCTGCAGTCACACCTTAACACACAGATGCCCTTCCCTTCCACTGTCTTTGTCTCCCGTATGAGAAGCAGTCTGAGAGCTCACTACTATACATTTTCCCTTCTTTCATTTTCAAGTTAAGAAAAAACCCCAAAAATAACAAACATACTTTGTAAGGGCAGTCATATGTTGGAGCTGGGTGAGTAAAAGTATACTTTCGTTTTCCAAAAAATACAATATGACAGTTTCATTCCATTTCTAAAGGTGTTTCACCCTTCTCTCCACTACATTCCTGAAAGGCTTTGCTGTGACAGCAAGATGACCAAGGAGCGAGCACCTCTCACATCTGTGTGCTGGGCAGGGGTGAGGGTGATGTCCTTCCCTTGGCCGCTGGGGAAAGAGGGACTCTTTTTTTCTTTTTTCTTTTTTTTGGAGACGGAGTCTCGCTCTGTCACCCAGGCTTGAGTGCAGTGGTGCGGTCTTGGCTCACTGCAAGCTGCAGCTCCCGTGTTCACGCCATTCTCCTGCCTCAGCCTCCCGAGTAAGAGGGACTCTTGAATGCCAGTGACAAGTTCTGAACTCCAACATTAAACAACAAAGGCCACATAGGTTGTTTAGATGCAATGACTGGTAAAGCTCTAAATTCTAAGATTATGTGAAATGAGTCATCATTTGGACTAAAGTTTCTTCAAACACAAAGCTTTCTAGGACCCAGTCCAACTCTGAATTCTATGACCATGGAGCAACTTTCAAAGGCAAAGTTGCAAAAATGGCAGAAAATCAAGTGGCTAGTTGTGGTAGAACGGGCCCAGAAGTGCCTTTCTTCCATCGTGGAGTCCAAAACATTTCGTGTTGATTTATGTGAAATTCAAATTTCAGGAACAAGCGGTTTTGGAAATAATAATAGCACTTCCCACAAGTCAGACCCTGTTCTCACTCCTTTTCATGCTAACTCATTTAATCCTCATGTGAGCCTTGACACGTTCATCCCATTTTGGAAGGATAAAAACTTGTTTGAGGTCACACAACCAGGAAATGGTGGAGCTAGTATTTGAACCCTGAAGTTGGCTCTAAAACCATTCATTTAACATTCAGCTGAATTGTCTCTGATGAGAAGCCATCAGTCTCTACCAGCTCTATCAAATGACAACAGCATTGTAGGGTCTTAAGGCAACCAACCAATTTAGCCCAACTGCTTTTTCTGTGGTTAGTGGGCTGTCTGGGGAAGCCAACGAAATCTAAAGGCTTCTGACTGTGTTTGCTTTTCTTCAGAAGCTGAGTGTGGAGACATTTTATCTGACAAAGGATAATTACACATGACAGCAGAGTCAGCTGAGCAAGGTGGCAAGCTAAGAACTCTGAGCCCACGTTGCAGAAGCACAGAAATCTGACCTTCCCTTGGTGACACATACAGACCCCTGATGGGCCAAAGCAGCACAGAGAGAATAGCCCATTACCTTTACAGAAACACTCATGTAACCAGGAATTGTGCAAATCGTGCTTTAAAATATTGCATTGAATATAACTTGATTCCATTTACAGAATATGAAAAATTATAAAAAAAGTTTCAGGGCAGATGCTTAAGTACTGGAAATTGATTTAAAAGACAGCTATAGGCTGGGTGCCGTGGCTCACGCCTGTAATCCCAGCACTTTGGGAGGCCGAGGCAGGCAGATTATGAGGTCAGGAGATCGAGATCATCCTGGCTAACACAGAGAAACCCCATCTCTACTAAAAATACAAAAAATTAGCCAGGCGTGATGGCGGGTGCCTATAGTCCCAGTTACTCAGGAGGCTGAGGCAGGAGAATGGCATGAACCCAGGAGGTGGAGGTTGCAGTAAGACGAGATTGTGCCACTGCACTCCAGCCTGCACAACAGAGCGAGACTCCATCTCAAAGAAAAAAAAATGAGTTAGGTGTGGTGGCACACGCCTATAGTCCCAGCTACTTGAGAGGCTGAGGCAGGAGAATTGCTTGAGCCTGGGAGGTGGAGGCTGCAGTGAGCCGAAATCGTGCCACTACACTCCAGCCTGGACAACAGAATGAGACTCCATCTCAAAAAAAAAAAAAAAAAAAAAATTGTAAGAACAGAATATTAAAAAGAAATTTGAATTCTTTAGCCTATAATTTCTTGTCTGTCCTAGTGAATAAGGAGAGAGTAAATTTATTTTTTTATTTACAGAAGATAAATTTGGTGGTTGTGGTTCTTATTTACTAAGTTTCAAAATATTTAGGCTCAGAAACCAATTGCAAACAAAACATATTCAAGTGCATATAAATTGAAATATCTAACATAAAACCCCCCAAAATGAAAGGCTCTGGAAGCTTCAGGTTGTCATATATCAGAGACAAAAAAATTAGACATCTCCTAGAGAAAATATCTCCATGGAAACCACTGGAGTTTCAGCATCTAAAGTAATAATTTGAGACACTTCAACAAAACTGCTGCTATTAATTATAATTTAATTTAAATTGCAACATTATTTTTACAGTGGGTCCGGGCTAGATGAGGTATCTCTGCCTTTGTTCTTAGCTTCTTTGTTTTATTACATTTTATTCTCTCTTTTCAAATTTGAGTTATATAGCGGAAAATGATTGTTTTTCTTAAATAATGTTTTTAGCCATTCACTATTGATATTTCTGAAACAGATATGAAAACAAATGGTTATCGACTAAGATATGCTGAAGATATAAGGGACATTGTTTTATTTTAAAAGAGGATCCCTGCTAATCACATTTTTGGGAGGGAGCGATTTCTCAAAGTCAGCAGGTTTTTCTGTAGGCAGAGCATTACGTGGCATGTACTGACATGTCCTGAGTTTCACATTTCTCTCTCTACCCTTCACCTCCTAGTTTCTAAAAAAAAAAACTAGCCAGCCAGCATTTCCAATTTCAGATAGGGGAAGGTGATTGTGACTTTTTGGCTCCTGACTTGAAAAGTTAAACAAGCCTCACATTTCCAGCTTCTTAAAGGAGTGAGAAAGTGGCAGCTGCTTTCATGATTGTCCAAGATCCAGTGACCAAAAGAGGTCGAGTGAAGAGAAACAGAATAAACAAATTTGTCATTATCGGCTATATGTTATGATTGTTTAAACCAACTTTTATATGAAAGGACTGAGTGGGCAATTGATTCCATTGTACTCCCTCTTTCCATCAGTTACTTAGTTAATTTCTGAATTGTCCCAATTGCCTTTCAGGAAAAAGATTTCTTAATGCTCTCAGAGTAGGCTGACATTGCACTCTTTTGTCTGATTAACGATAAAGAGGTATTTAAATTGAAAATAGCTCATTAGGTCGGGCGCGGTGGCTCACGCCTGTAATCCGAGCACTTTGGGAGGCCGAGGTGGGCGGATCACAAGGTCAGGAGATCGAGACCATCCTGGCTAACACGGTGAAACCCCATCTCTACTAACAATATAAAAAATTAGCCGGGTGTGGTGGCGGGTGCCTGTAGTCCCAGCTACTCGAGAGGCTGAGGCAGGAGAATGGCATGAACCCGGGAGGCAGAGCTTGCAGTGAGCCAAGATCGTGCCACTGCACTCCAGCCTGGGCTACAAAGCAAGACTCTGTCTCAAAAAAAAAAAAAAAAATTCCAGTCCTAATGTTTAGGTATAATTGTTTATAAATCAATGGTCAAAGTTATTGTAAAATATTATGGGCACTTGTAAAGTATTGATTGTGACAGCTGGCCTTTATAGATTCTGTAGTTCCACGACCTGCAGAATGGATGATAATTAGGTTAAAGCCACATGGTTGGTGGGTGCCAGAGCTGCTGCTACAAGGACGAGGTCTTTCGACTCCTCATTCAGGACTCTCTCATGTATCTTACTGTAGTTCTCAGGGTGAACCTTGAAAGTCTGGATCAGAGAGCCTCACTGCCAGGAGCAGCCATCCAGCTGGCCCTCCATATCCACGGGTTCCCCAGCCGTGGATTCAACCAAACTCGGATCAAAAATATTCAGGAAGAAAAGTTTCAGCTGTACTGAACATGTACAGGTATTTTTTTTTCTTGTCATTATTCCCTAAACAATTAAACAATCCAGCATAACAAATCTTTTTTTTTTTTTTTTTTTTTTTTGGAGACGGTCTCACTCTGTCACCCAGGCTGGAGTGTAGTGGCACAATCTCAGCTCACTGCAACCTCTGCTTCCCGGGTTCAAGTGATTCTCCTGCCTCAGCCTCCTGAGTAGCTGAAATTACAGGCATGCGCCACCACGCCTGGCTAATTTTTGTATTTTTAGTAGAGATGGGGTTTCACCATGTTGGTTAGGCTGGTCTCGAACTCCTGACCTCGTGATCTGCTTGCCTCAGCCTCCCAAAGTGCTGGGATTACAGGTGTGAGCCACCGCGCCTGGCCAACGCCTTACATAGCATTTATGTTGTATTAGGTATTATAAGTAATTGAGAGACAATTTAAAGTATATGGGAGGGTGTGTGTAGGTGATATGTAGGTATTTACCACACTATTTGCTATCAGAAACTTGAGCATCTGTGGATTTGGGTGTCTTTGGGGGTCCTGGAACCAATCTCCTGTAAACGCTGAGGCAGGACTGGACCACGTGGTTAACAGTGCCATATGGCTTGTTTGTTGAGGTTTGTCGCGGCTTCTCTTCGTTTCTGCTGCAGGGAGTTTATGAATTCATGCTGATGTTAACAGGAGTGCAAGAAGGAAGAAGCCCCAAATCTGGGGGAATATAAATTCGGGAAGTGCCATTTAAACCCCGGTCTGAGGGAAAACGCTGTTTCTCCTGCTGCACAGTTTCCAGAATGCGCGGGGCGGCAGCAGGGTTCCCTGGAAGGGGCTGTCACTTCCTATGCATGCAGGGCTCTGAATGTCAGGGACAAAGGGCTCTGCACTTGTGTAACTGGTGGGTTCTTTGGCCTTGAAAAAGTTGCTGAACCTCCTTAGGCTTTTTCTTCTCCTTCTATCTCAGTCTGAGATGCCTTTAGGGGACAGCACTCTGATTCAGAGCTTTCAAACATTAAGGGGCATATAGATGCCCTGAGCTCTGGTAAAAATGCTGCTTCTGCCTGAGTTGGTCTTGGGTGGGGGACCTGGGCATCTGTATTTCTAACAGGCTCCCAGAGTGCTTGAATACCTGCCTCACTTTCAGTTGCAGAAATGTAATGTAGACCATTGGTGACTCAGGTCTCCAGCTGCTCGTGTGTGTGTGTGCGTGTGTGTGTGTGTGTGTGTGTGTGTGTGTTTTAATTTAAAGCAGTGTCTGAGAGGGAGCTGAAATAATTCCTTCTGAGAACCTTGTCCTTTTTCCCTTGGCGGAATCATTTGTGTGAATTTAATGATTTGCCTGCCAGAATGCCCCACAGTTCGACTCCGTTAGTTCTATTTCTTTTTAGTGTTGTGAAAGCAATAATAGGAACACTGTGTTAATTTCAGAGAGAATTCTTTACTATTTTGAATGTTGGTGGCCGGGAGTGGGCGGGGAGTTTATTAACAGTTTAGGAAAAAACAGCCAAGGAGTTTCATAAATGGTTATCTTAGTATGACCTTGGATACCTTTTCTGGTTCAAAGCAAAAATACAAGTTGAATCTCTAAAGCAAGTGTATCAGGGAGGAAAAATATTGGGATGTTGGCATTTAGGTTCTTGATGCTATGGATGCATTTAAAGGCATATATGAGAGAGAACAGATGCATTTTTAAATTTTCTTTTTAGAGACAAGGTCTTGCTATGTTGCTCAGGCTGATCTTGAACTCCTGGACTCATGTAGCTGGGACTATAGCCACATGCCACTGCACCTGGCTAGACATATTTTTAAAAATACTGTACTGTGGATTTTTTTGAAGTTTATGGATTTGTTTTTTGAAAAAAATTCTTACTGCTGGTTCTACTGCTGCATGGGTGCAATGAGGGACACAGCCAGATCAGGGTGGAAAGCCTGAAGCCACATGGGCATATTATGGTATGTCAGACAGCCTTGGTGACTGCCTCTGGCTTTATGGAATGCTGCGTCTTAGATATGGGTGCTCACCAAGTTTTGTGAACACACCTGCTATACAGGAGTCTCAGCTAAGAGGAAACTTGTGGTTTCCTTATTAGCAAAGCAGTATTAGCAAGAATTGGTTGTTTGCTGAGTCATAGAAATAGCCCCAGTTTCTAGGGAGAGGGTGGCTGAGAAAATTATGATAGTTAAAAGAGGAAAGCAACCAATTATAGTAAGTCAAAAAGGGATATTTTAAGGGCATTCTCTGATGTCTTTCACCTTTCTTCTTAGGGCAGTGGTCAGGGATTCGCACAATTCATAAGATGAAAGTCTTCAGGAGACCCTGGATCTATTTCTGACTTCTGCAGAGAAACACATCCCCTGGGCATTATGCAATTATCAGTAAGGGCTTTGGACTTCATGATGTATGGCTTGGGAGTTCGGTGAAAATAACATTTTATCACTTTTAAGTCTACTCAAGAGATGCGCTTCATCATTTGTGAGAACAGTTAGGTGCATGTTATTTTAGGAATCAAGCAAGGATGAAGGGATTCCTTTTACTCTCCCTCTGTGGAAATTTCTAGTAAATTCAAAGGCCATACTTTGGCTGTGGATGGATCCTTTGGAAATGGCTGAATATTACTGATTTGCTTTTATTGTCATCCTGTGTCTTTCAAAGGAGTTCAGTGAATAATAAAAAACATTTAAAAATATTTAATCTTCTGCTGGAACCTCTGTATCTCAACTTGCAGAAGATGCTGTTTTCAGCTTTACACGATGAATGCTTCTGCGCTCTGTGGACCAGTTCTGCCAGTAGGCATGGGATGTTTGTGTTGTAACTTCTATTTCATCAAAATGTGAGGTTGATCCTTTTTATTCTTTTCAGAAATTAGTATAATACATAGATGAGCACCGCTGAGAACATGGTGGAGTCACCCAGACCACAGACAGCTGATGACCAGATTCTGGCTCCACTGTGCAGTTAGAAGGGGGGCATGGGCAAACCTAAAGTGCTTTTAAAAATTAATTCTTTTTTTTTTTGAGATGGAGTCTTGCTCTGTTGCCCAGGCTGGAGTGCAGTGGCACGATCTCGGCTCACTGTAAGCTCCGCCTCCCGGGTTCACGCCATTCTCCTGCCTCAGCCTCCCGACTAGCTGGGACTACAGGCGCCCACCACGACACCCGGCTAATTTTTTGTATTTTTAGTAGAGACGGGGTTTCACCGTGTTAGCCAGGATGGTCTTGATCTCCTGACCTCGTGATCCACCCGCCTCGGCCTCCCAAAGTGCTAGGATTACAGGCATGAGCCACCGTGCCCGGCCTTAAAAATTAATTCTACACCTATTTTAAGTCTTTTATGAACGCCCAGTTGGGCTCTTGGTTTTGAAATACTCTTTTCGGTTGCATTAGCACAAGAGAAATTTATAATTCCAATCCCAAGACAATGTATTTTCTTCCAAAAAGGCTGACTTCAGAGAACTGAATATAAAAGCCCCATGCTAAATATGCTTCCATTGCTGGCTGAGCTGTTCTCTTCTTGAGTTAACCTGAGATCTCACAAGACAACTAGTTTTGCTTCCTGACAGGTGAAATGGCAAATGGCCATCAAGGAGAAACTGATAAAACAAATTATCCTTGGTGCTTAAAGCTTCCTGATGGTTCCCCACACCATTCCTCCCTGGTGCTGGCTCACATCATTATAAAGATGGCGTGATAAAGTCCTGGCATGAGCCTTGTGGCTCTGTCACAGTTCTTCTCATTCATGTCAACGGAGTGTGAAAAAATATTTAATTAGCTCTAGCAGCCTTGGGGATGATTTATTCCCTATCAAAAAGGGGAACGTGGAACAAGAAAAAGCAAAGTTGTATTTAGTAGCAGGGATTTCACCAACAGGTATGCAAATTACATATACTTCCAGACTTCTGCATTATATTTAAAGGGTGATAGAAAATAGTAAGACAGTTCAGAATAAAGAACTGGAATTGTATGTTTTAACTCCAAAATTTTCATTGAGAGGAAGGAATAGTGGGAAAAAAAATCACTGAATCTGAAATATATGCATTTTCCACTTGATAATGCTATTCTCTGCATACTTTAGAGCAAGGTGCTATAAACGCAGTCCCCATTGCTTCACAATCCTGATGCACACCAGGAATCCTCTGGGATGGGGACCAGGCATCGGGATTTGTGAAAAGCTCCCCAGGTGACTGATGTGCAGCCAGGGTTGTGCACAGCACTTCTGTGGCCACCCATTCAATGTTTGCTGAGGGAATGAATACATTTATTTTCTCTAAGCTGCATTTTCCTTATCTTTAAAATGTGGCTGATAATGTCCACTTTGCCTACCACATGTGGCCGTTCCAGGATAAAACAAAATCATGCACTAAAAGCATTTCAACAATTAAAATAGTTTATAAATTTAAGTTATCACTACTTTTATCTGTATCCTTTCCAGTTTTCTAAAAGTTAAAATTCCCAAGTCAATGATTGAAAATCATTTTAGCATCTTTAAAGGGGAATTTCCAAAGCAATTCATCTTATTCTCTTTAAAATAACTGTACCCCACATTCATATGGATATTTATGTACAATTACATTTCAACATAAAGCTGATTTTAATTTTTTAAAAGTCTTTCAGCATTGCTCTCAGGAACAAACTCAACAGCAGAATTAGGAATCTGCATCCGTCTTTAGAATTTCTGAATAGTCTATGCAGAGCACGTGGAATCAGACAAAGATCTCAAAGGAGTGAAGCAATTTATCATGTTTAGTTATTGGTATTTACACAGTGACTTTCCTCTGAAAAGTATGTGATGATGGGTTAAAAACCTCATCAGGATAATGCTTCTGCAACTGTAGAGATCATAGCAAGGACATAAGGTGCTGATTGGCCGGCAGAGGTGGAACTAACATTTCCAGGTGGTGACTGGCAGAGATTCCCCTGGGAGAATTCACACCTGGGAATTCTGACAGTTGTCTTTTTAAATGAGGCAGTACAAGAAGTGATGGCGGATAATTTAGAGGGTGTTGTGCTCCTCTGAGTGCTCCATAGCTGAGTGATACGGTGCTGTAACAGATGCATGATATTGAAGAATACTCAACAATGCGGTACAGTAGGAAGCATCTGAACGGGGGATCGCTGGGGGTAAGGAAAGACACGCAAATCAAGGGATAACACTGAGCTCAACTTGCCTCCATTTTCATGGGCTACTCATAGCATTCCTGTAGCACGAGCATGAGGCAAAAATGAATACTGTGACTTGCTGGAGTCAGTGATTCTGCCATCAACAGAGAAGTCACCATGGCAACATGTACAACCGCGTTGCCCCGCGCTTAGCCAGCCCCACGTGACACAAGCTAACAGCTGCAATGATTTCCAGGCACAGACCCCGGGAAAATGCACCTTTGAATGCCAGGGTGGGGTGGGGGTCGGAGGGTGGACAGCCCAGGGAGAAGAACGGGACAGAGTCCTAACCTCCCTGTGGTTCAAAATCTATCGTAGGGGATGAAGGGAAAGAAAGGTAGAGGAAAATTAGGAATGAAAGAAATTTGCAGCAGGGGAAAAAACAATGACCTTAGAGATAGTTCCAAAGCTGGATGTTTGTGCCGGTTTTGCTTTTTTATCACTGGAGTTTCAGAGAGTTAAGTGATCCTGGTTAAGACAGAACAGAAGTCTTTGAATAAAGGCAGCCCCTGACACGGCCAGGCCTGTGGAGCCACTAGAAAGCAGCCCGTCTACACAGAGGATGGCCTGTGAGGTGTTCGATGCTGAAGGGGAATCCAACCCTGCTGCCAGTCATATTTAGCCACTTAAGTGACGTTTCGCTCTTTGATTATTTCTTCTTCATGGCTGAGCCTTGACAGAGGGCACCCCCAACTGCTTTTCAAAACACAAGCCTGCCAAGTCTGTTCTCTCAGTGATGTGAGAAGGCTTTGGCAATTTACGCCAGTCTCAAAGTTCTTTTCAGGTCCCTTAGCAAAAAGTCTAGTGCAAGCCATTGGTGTCAATTACATCTGGAGGGCGCAGTCCTGGAGGCGGGGCTGGGGCAGCAGAGGTGTGGTCAGAAGAGAGAGTGTGGCTGGAGCTCAAGATTTGTTGACTTCGGTTCACATTCTTATAAGACGATGATACACATACCCCACCAAGAAGGAAAATAAAAGAGTCAAACATTCAGATTACAAAGTTAGAGACCAGCAAATATAAATTAAAAAAGACATGATGGTAGAAAGAATTGATAAATAAGTCCAAGAGGTGGGTCTTTGAGAAAAGAAAAAAAAAGCCATATAATCTAATCAATTGCGGGGGGAGGGGGGGACAAAAACATTCAATATAAAAAACATGAAAAAGGGAATGGAAATGAAATTATTAAAAAGTTGTTTTGTTCAACTGCACAGTAATGAGTGTGAAAAGCTAGGTTAAATGCATGAATTTCTAGAAAAATATAACAGGTATTGTCCTAGATGAGAAAGAAAATCTAATTAGACAGATTATCATAAAATAACTTGAGAGAGTTGTCAAAGATCTGCCCCCACAAGAAGCAGTGGGCTGAAGTGGTTTTCCAGGGGAAATCTATGAAATCTACCAGAGGCAGTGCCTCAAGGCTGCTTATCTCCTTGCCACTCCAAGTGTGTTCCAAGGACCCGCAACATCAGCAGCACCTGGGAGCTTGCTGGAAATGCAGAGTGTCAAATCCCATGTCTGACCAACTGAATCTGCATTTGCTAATTTCCCCCAGGTGATTCTAAGCACATTAAAATCTGGATGACACTTACTTGAATCATTTCGCAACTTGGAGAGAGATGGAGAAGACCTGCATGGTGTAACTGGGCGTCACCGGGTAATGAATTTATACATAAACCTTAATCCCAGTAAAAATTTTAAACAATTCCAATAAAACGATTGAAATTCTTAAATCCACATGGGAAAAGCAAATCTACAAGGATGAACAGGAAAATTCTGGGAAAAAAAAACCCAGAAAAAAAGGGAAATTAGCTCTATGAGCCACTAAATGTGATAATAAAAGTTCGATTATAAGTACTGCAGTTTGCTCCCATGTCACGAGGCATCATATCAATGTGATAGACCAGGGAGTCCAGTAGGGACTCAGAAATGAAGGGAATTTAGAAGATGGTAAAGGTGGAGAGGATGGAGCCTCAACCAATGGGACGGGAACAGTGGGCCATTTGGGAAAATGGGAAAAAATAAAGTGAGATTTTTACCTTCTACCTTCCACCCAAATAAATTTCCAGGGAAGAAAATATGTAGAACTTACAAGTAAAACACAAAATTATTATTAAAAACATGGAATAATTTTAAAAATAAGTTCTAAATGGAGAAGGCATGTCACAAAACCCAAAAACCATAAAACACTTTACATTTCACCATGTAAAATTTAGAAACTTTTACATGGAAAAAAAAAATCCCATAAATTCAAAAAAATTGAGATGAAACAAGGAAAACATTCAAAGATGTGTTAAAATACTAATTTACTTAATATATTAAGAATACTTATAAATCAATAGGAAAGAATATAAAGATATAAATAATTATTGGAGCAAAGAATATAAAGAGGGAGTTCATGGAAAAATAAATATAAATGATAAGTAAACATATGCAAAGATACTTAACCCAACTCATAATTAATGAAATACAAACTATAACAAAATTTTATTTTTCATATAGAACAGCCACATTTAAAAGAATAATATGATGCACTGTTTTGGTGAGGATGTGGGGAAAAGGTATTCATAGATTGCTGGACTGTCAATCGGATTATATCATTAGAGGATGGTTTGTAGTAGTATCAAAATTAAAAACACACATATCCTTTGAGCAAAATCACGGATACAATGTGATTTTCTATGAAAATACTGTAGAAACAAAAGGTGGGATACAACTAAAATGACCAGTCAAAAATAGGTAAGACTAATATCATAGTTGATTTGAGATACATAAATGCGCTTAGTGTTTTTGCAGGAAAAGTGGAATTTGGATCTTTGCAGGAAAATGCATGTTAGCAAGCAGGGGATGATAGTTTTTCTTTACACGATTAAGTGTGAACTGTGTTGGTGACTGAAGAGGGAAAAAGACAAATAACATAATAAAAAGATTGAGTGTAAGAGATAAAAATGCATTAATCATGCAGTCTTAGCATAAGGAGAGAAAAGGGATCTGCTCAGAAATAATTAAGATGTAATTATAAGAGCTGGAATGATTACATTTAAGTGCTTGCAGGTGGTAAGAAAACCAATGATCAGCTTGTAGTTAGGAAGAACACAGAATAGACATATGTAATTTTAAAATGTTCTTTATATCCATAACTCTTTGCACATGAAATATAAAAATATTTTATGGCCAGATGATAGAAAGGAAACTTGGAATATAGACAGAAATCAACTTAGAAGTCATAACGATGGAGGTAAGAGGTCTTCAGAAACCAATCTGTGGCCAGTGGTAAAGTGTCCGATGTGGTGATGGGAAGCCTGAGTTCCCAGCTCAGTGCTGGGTGTACTCGAGTCTAATGGGGGTATGGGGTTGTTACATTGAGTGATCCCAAGTACCAAGTTCCATCTAGTTCCTAAAATACCTGGGAGAAGACCCACGTGCCTAAGAGGGCTGGTTTTTCAGCCACTCTGCCAACCTGAGTGAATCCACTGGACCAGCTTGGCAGTGGATTCTCGGCAATCCTGGCCTTGGTTCTGGGGGAGGTGGAGAATTGGGTGTTAACTCCCTTCCCTCCTGCTTCTGGATTTTCCATCTCCTACCCACTTCCCTGTCGGAGGAGCTGTGAGAATTCCTGGCCAAGGACCTCCCAGTGTCAGATGCAGGTTAGCGTTAGGGCAGAGAACCAGATAACTTAAGGTTACGGTGGATGCTGTGAATTCACCTGCTAGCAACTTACAGAAGGACTCCCAGGTCCTTTCTGGGGTGAGATGCACCACATCATATACCATGCAACCTTTGCTGATAATCTAGCCTGGACCTACTAGAAGTCCTCTAAAATAACTAGCTGTGGCCGGGCGCAGTGGCTCACGCCTGTAATCCCAGCACTTTGGGAGGCTGAGGTGGGTGGATCACGAGGTCAAGAAATCGAGACCATCCTGGCCAATATGGTGAAACCCCATCTCTACTAAAAATACAAAAATTAGCTGGGTGTGGTGGTGCGTGCCTGTAGTCCCAGCTACTCGGGAGGCTGAGGCAGGAGGATTGCTTGAACTCCGGAGGTGGAGGTTGCAGTGAACAGAGATCACGCCTCTGCACTCCAGCCTAGTGACAGAGCGAGACTCCATCTCAAATAATAATAATAATAACAACAACAACAACTAGCTGCAATCTTTGCAACTAGAGTATCCCTTAGGAAATGAAACTTTACATCTTAAAATGCTTCATCTGTTTTAATGATATTTTAAAGAAGATCCTAGGATGTGGCTTTTGGTCTGACGTATTCTGTATCAAATATCATGAATGTGAGAAAACACTCTAAGGCTTAACACAAACGCCTTTTAAAACAGCTTGGTGCGCAGTTTGGAGTTGCTTCTTAGTGCAGAAATGTATGGGATCAGACTCTTGGATTTATTTTTTCTGGTGTTTGTTTTGTTTTTGTATTTTACAGAATGTGCACTGCCATCTGTGGCTGTCTTCCTGCTGGCAAATCCTTTTCATTCCAAGCAAATAAGATTCCCTAAGTTAGACAAAAAGGAAAAACCACAACAGAGTCCATAATTCTGAGAGGTAACTCACGGCAATTGCCTGGCATTCTGTGACCTTTAAATAAACCTTAACTCAGGGCTGGGGGTTACTTTTTCTACCTTGTAACTACTGTTCCAAAAATATTCCTAAGGACCATATAATGGTTTAGAAACAGGCTGTACTTATTATCAAAGAGGGAAATAACTAGAAGAAAAAAAGATTGGATGTTTCCAATAGAGCAGAATTGTTTTAAATCAAGTCAACTTAAATCATAATGTATAAGTCTTTTGTTTACCTCATCCCCCTATAAAAATGTGTTCTTAGAGCCCCATGCTAGGCCCTAGCGCTTGGGGTGATCTTTCTCTACTGCCCAGTGTTTCCCAAACTCCAATCATGTGAAAATCACCTTCACATTTTTCTTGACATATACTGTAAAATCCAAGTATTATTTATTTACTTATTTTCACAAAATTGGTTAAATTTCTTATTTAAATATATTGATAAAACTTTACATCCCTACTGAGTAATTCTATTGCCTGTCAAGGCACTAACGAGAAGCCTGTTCTCTCTTTATTATAAGGTGAAATACAATCATGGGAGAGGTGTTAAAGGCATGCCAGAACCAAAGAGACTTTCTCTTTATAAAATCAGAAGGACTGAAAGACAAATGAACAGGAAATGACTTGCTTTGTATGTTACACGAGGCCATGTCCATGTCTATTTGCTTCCCATAATGGCGACCCCCCATCTAGGCCACGTGCTGCACTGCTCCAGAAGCCAGAGACCACACTACAAATGATAGCTGTTATAGTTGTGCAGTGCACAACCTGACCAACATAAATGTCCCTCATTTTTGAAACACTGATAGAGCCCAAAGGACACTGGAGAGGTAACAAATAGTGTTATAGAAGTGTAACAGTAGCGTTACAGATGAGAAAAAGAATCTTATTACATAAAGCCAGCATACCTTAGAACCTATTTTCTGTTTTTATCATTTAATATGATCTCAGACAGTAGAAAGACATGTATGGGAGCAGAAAGATCACAAGACCTATGGGTAGATGTCTTCGATTCTAATTTCCATTCTAACACCAAGTTCCTGCAAAACAAACATCCTGATATAGGTATGGATTGAGTAGCCCTGGTTTGCCAAGATCCCTTTAACACTAAGGCCATATGATTCCTTACTCTTCACAGCAAGGCACCTGCTATATTTTCAGAAAAGCACAGCCCTCATTTTAAAGCAGCATCTTTTTCTATCTTTCAAAGTAGGTTAGCAGCCAATTCAAAACACTGAGTAATAATTTGACATCTTCCTCAAATTGAGCTTCCTTCCTGGGATGCAGCCCCTTCCATAAGGAGGTGCTTTCACTGGAGCCACTGAGTCCTGCCCCACACCGCAAATTTATTGTTCATTTGTTTGTTTCAAGTCTGCTTTCCAGTTGCAAATAGGCAGATCAGTTCTCCTCAAATTTAGGTAAAAACATCTCCTCTGAGTGAGCTTCCTTATAAAATGGCCAGGGAGCCCAGTCTCTTTGCAAGCTTGATGGTACAGCCTTTATTATTTGTGATTTAACCACCTAAAGGCTTTATTGTTTTTCATAAACCATGTTTTGGGCAGTATTTGGATATTCAGTTTTTTCTTTTGGTAACCTTATTTTGAAGCATTTACCAAAGTTTGGATATTCAGTTTTTTCTTTTGGTAACCTTATTTTGAAGCATTTACCAAAGGGACCCTTCTTTTATTTGGTGAGTGATTCTTGACCTTGGTCACACACTGGGTACTCCTGGGGAGGGGGGTTTACATCACACACACCTGTGTCCCTCCCATCCCCCCGAGGGTCTGATTTGGTCTACCAGGGGTTTAGTACTAGATATTGGGATTTTTCTTTTTAAAAAATATCATGAACACCCTTCAGATGGCTTCCTTTCCCTTTCACTCTCCCAAAGGAAGAGAAGAGTGATCATCAGTGGCAAAAGGCAATTGCAGAGAAGCACCACCAAGAGCTGGCTTCATGCTCAGGAGTGAATGCTGAGCCGCCTCCTCGTAGTTTCCGGTGCTCCACATGTTCAGAGAAACTTCTCTGGTAAGAAACTATAGAAATGGTGCATAGAAGTGTTACTAGAAAGGGTTCCTGATTCAGACGCCAAGAGAGGGTTCTTGGATCTCACGCAAGATCCAAGAATTTAGGGCGCATCCATAGAGTAAAGTGAAAGCAAGTTTATTAGTGTATTAGTTTGTTTTCACGCTGCTAATAAACACATACCTGAGACTGGGTAATTTATACAGGAAACAGGTTTCATGGACTCCCAGTTCTACACGGCTGGTGAGGCCTCACAGTCATGGTGGAAGGCAAGGAGGAGCAAGTCACAGCTTACATGGATGGCAGCAGGTAAAAGAGACAGCTTGTGCAGGGAAACTCCCATTTATAAAACCATCAGATCTTGTGAGACTTATTCACTATCACGACAACAGCATGGAAAGACCTGCCCCCATGATTCAATTACCTCCCACCAGGTCCCTCCCACAACACTTGGGAATTCAAGACGAGATTTGGGTGGGGACACAGTCAAACTTATCAATTAGGAAAGTAAAGGAATAAAAGAATAGCTACGCCATAGACAGAGCAGCCCCAAGGGCTGCTGGTTGCCCATTTTTATGGTTATTTCTTGATTATATGCTAAACAAGGGGTGGATCATTCATGCCTCCCCTTTTTAGGCCCTATAGGGTAACTTCCTGACATTGCTATGGCATTTATAAGCTGTCATGGTGCTGATGGGAGTGTAGCAGTGAGGTTATATAACCAGAAGTCAATCTCATTGCCATCTTGGTTTTGATGGTTTTAGCTGGCTTCTTTACTGCAACTAGTTTTATCAGCAAGGTCTCTATGAGCTGTATCTTGTGCCAATTGCCTAGTTCATCCTGTGACCAAATGCCTTAACCTCCTGGGAATGCAGCCTAGTAGGTCTCAGCTTTATTTTACCCAGCCCCTATTCGAGATGGAGTTGCTCTGGTTCAGACATCTCTGACAGAAGTATAGTCTTGACATCAGGATTTTAAAAAGCTCCCCAGGTAGTTTTAAAGTGCTTCCAAGATTGAGAAGCACTACGCAAGATTAGAGCTTTTAAATTGCAGTGGCAAGTCACTTGGGAACCATGCTAAAAAACACGAATGCTGATTCAGTCGGTACGGGGAGGGGCCTGAGATTCTGCATTTCTAAAAAAAGCTTCCAGGAGACCCAATGCTGCTTGTCGAGGACCAAACTTCCAAGGCACCAGATGAGATAATCTACTTCCAAATGTCCTCTAGTCAAGCCACGCCTCACGAGCTCTCATGTTATTTTCTTCCTGTCCTAACCCTACACAGACTTAAGTACCTCACGTTAATTACAGGTAGAAAGGCATTTTTGTGTATACACTGTTTTGCTTTTAAATATCCGATAGCAAGGGATCTTATTCTAGTCAAACATGAAATATTACTGGAAAAGTGCAAAACCATAAAGTCCAAATTCGGAATGATGACCTTAGGCTCATGAAACCAGAATGCAATTGCTGATGTGGGGGATGCACTTAGAACCCGAGTTGGTATGGAACTCATTTTCAACTGAAGCCACTGGGGCTTCAATAGGTGCAGAAGGTGCTTCCTTTATCTGACAAAAAGCAGAGACTTCTGGAAAAATGAGGCTGCCATACTTCCCTCTTACGGGTGGCTTTTACTCCCAGGAAGAAGATCAAGAAACCTACCATAAGTCCTCTCTCCAGGGAAGTTTTATGGCCATGAGAATGAGATACAGAGATCACTCAGGCCTGCATGAACAAGCAGTATCACAAACTCTTTCTCTCTCATTTGTTCTTCTAGAAACCCATGTGTTCCTCCTATAGAGGCCTTTTCCCCCACCACCTCTTTTCCCTATTAAGCTGGGCATATTAGTTTCTAGCTTTAACTACTTACTGAGTTTCTTCTTTTTGAAGCTCCTATATGCATTTACATAAGGTCCCCCTGCCCACCTGTTAACCTGTCTTTTATCAGCTTAATTTGCAGGCCCCCAGGTACTGAACTTAAGAGGACAGAGGAAAAGGTTTTCCCCCCCGACACTGAGCAACCGGAGGCTGCTGTTAAGTAACCTTCCCTCATTTCCACATCTCTCCTCTGTCCCTTCCAGCCCCTCAACCCACATTGTCTCTCATGTTCCTATTCACCTAAAAGAAAAAAAATCATATTATTTAAATAAACCTCTGCCGTATAGTTTGTAAACTGTTTTCTGTCGTTTTTTGTTTTGTTTTGTTTTGAGACAGAGTCTTGCAGTGGCACCATCTCAGCTCAGTGCAATCTCTGCCTCCCAAGTTCAAGCAATTCTCCTGCCTCAGCCTCCTGAGTAGCTGGGATTACAGGCATGTGCCACCACACCCAGCTAATTTTTGTATTTTTAGTAGAGATGGGCTTTCACCATGTTGGTCAGGCTGGTCTCGAACTCCTGACCTCGTGATCCACCCACCTCAGCCTCCCAAAATGCTGGGATTACAGATGTGAGCCACCGAGCCCGGTCAACTGTTTTCTGTCCTTGTAATTGGTATAATGACAATTGGATTAATACTTCATTTGCTGGACACTGGGTAAGAACTCTCCAAGTGTAAGTGGAAATTTTTCTGCAAATGGATCTCATGTTACATAGCACAGGCCTGCCATAATATCAGAGTTACAGAATTTGGATTTGAACATCAAATACTAACAGATATGTTCCTTATATACATTTATGTTCCCTATATACATTTTCATAAATCAATCAAAACAATACTGTAATCCTAGCTAGCACTTCGGGAGGGCGAGGCAGGTGGATCACCTGAGGTTAGGAGTTCAAGACCAGTCTGGCCAACATGGTGAAATCCTGTCTCTACAAAAATACAAAAATTAACTGGGCATGATGGCGGGTGTCTGTAATCCCAGCTACTCAGGAGGCTGAGGCAGGAGAATCGCTTAAACCCGGGAGGCGGAGGTTGCAATGGTGCCATTGTACTCCAGCCTGGGCAACTGGGTGAGACTCTGTCTCCAAAAACAAACAAACAAAACCTGTCACACACAAAGCATGATTTTTTTTTAAAATAAAGGAACAAAAACTCTTTGGTCATATCTCACAGATCTTAAAAAACAAACAAGTTCCTAAATAAGTAAGTAATAATACATAAAACTCATATTGGCCCAAGGTAGGATCTAGATGTTTTAGAAACTAGTCTCTTGGCCCTGACTTAGATCACAGGTGCTCACAGCCTCAAGCAGTGGGTCCCTTTGACAGCGGAAGGACTCCTGCATTGCAAAGATCATTCATGGTATTTGTCTACTCGGGCATTTGGAGGAATTTATCTGAGAGATCTCTGTTCCTCTGTGGCCCTGACATGTCTTTTCTCGTATTTTCACTCTTACTTTTCTTCTTTCAGCATTAGGAATGCTTTCCTTTGTTCAAGCCAGCCCGCTGTGTAATCTTAACAACATTCATAAAAGGGAATTCTTCATACGTGCCCTTAGCACACAGCACCCCGCGTCAAGTTCTAGGAATCCATGTGTGAGGAACAAAGAGGATTCTTTCGTCTGTAAATGGGTTATTCTGACAACAGGGCAATTTTGGCTTCCCTCGAAGCTTCACAAAGCTTTGCAGCACAACCCTGGCAAGGAATCACGATGACGATAGCTGCACTGAAGCCACACACTCCATGTGCAGGGCTGGAACATGATTAAAGCAATCAAATGCACAAGGTTTAGAGAATGAACTGTTACAAATTACAAGTTTGCAGGGAGAGAGGATTTGGAAGTCTTTACTCAACGTTCAAGCATTATAGCAAATTGTGTCTAATATAATAACCATGATTATTAATATTATTGTAGCTAAACTTTAACACTTGCTACATGCTTGTGATAAAACACGTCAGATTTAAACACATCACTTTAAATAGAATTCCATGAGTTAGGTCTTATCTCCATTTAGGAAACGGGGAAACTGAGGAATGAGGTTATGAAAACTGCCCAAGGTTAATCTGCTGGTGAGAGGCAGTGATGGTGCTGGAATCCAGGCCTCGTAGCTGTTGCTTCCTGCCTCATCTTCCTGTTTTTAGCATCAGCAACATCACATGTTGCCTGGAGACCCATTGAATGTTGGATTTGGAGGTCACTTAGAGGTTACACTCCCCTCCCCTTCTTCACCTTATCAGTGAAAAAGCAGAGGCTTGGGCAGGTCACTTGAGTTGCCCAAGGCCAATTTAGGTGGAGCTAGGAGTATGACCTAAGTCTCCTGAGATACAGCTTAATGGGCTGTCTGCCACCCAGGGTTCTGTGTATACTCTTTCCATCCAATTAATTTTTCAGCCAACAGCTACATCCTTTCATCTGAGCCCTGTGCTTTCAAATTACATGTCTTATCACTCAAAGAAGTGGGACTAAATCCACAGAGTTTTGCAAGCTTAAAGGCACCTCTTAAAGATCTGGAAGCCAACAGTATTATTCATATAAATACAGAGCCAGGAGATGGATCTCTATATTGCTTTAGGTAAATCTCTTCTTAAATTAAAACAGACTATGTTACAGCAAGTCATTGAGAGTCATGAGAGGCAAAAGAGAGACGGTGAATTGATCAAATCACCCACAGTCATGGCGCAGACATCAGTTTAGGCAAGTCATCATTTAACCTAATTGAAGAGTTAAGAGTTCCTACATTCTTTACCTTCAACTTATTTATTTCTGGCCCTGAGTATTTCAGATGTGCTAAGTGCTGCCCTGAGAACTCCATACTTACAACGTTCCTTTGCCCTTTCTTAATCCTCCAATGACATTACCAGTGAGGTTCTGTCATTAAATCCATTCCATAGTCCCAAGAGACTGAGGTTTAAAGAAATGAAGCAACCTGCCTGAGGTTGCTGGAGACCTTACCTGAATCCAGGTGATCCAGGTGCCAGGGGTCGGTGGCAGACGACATGGGGGACAGGGTCAGCGGCGAGGCCCCGCAGTTGGACTCCACCAGCTCGCCCTGGATGTGGACGTGAGCCGAGGCGTTGGTCTGCCTCAAGGCGGCCTTGAGAGGGGCGATCTGGTTGAACTGGACTCTGGAGAGGCAACCAGTGAATCCTGGGGTGTTGTATTTGTGAATCTCTTGGTCAATTTTCCCTGTTTCTAAAAGAAAAAAAGAAATGAAAATGTTACTCGACTCACCATAGTCCAGCTGTACAACATACCCGTCTTTGAATGTTTGTGTCCAAAGCTTACATTTAGGTTTCAGTTTAAGATGTTACATTGTTTTAGATGAAATATTAACGAGTGGATAAGATTTAGGGCTGCAGACTTGACTTTAAAGGAACCTTGTGTTAACAGAGAATATGGTAGGGTGAAAGTCACACATAAGACTATATGTGATAAAATACATTTCTCAGTACCTTCTGGCTACTTCAGATGCTGCCGAAACTCACAACAGTGACTTGGTTCTGATTGATTTTTCTCTTTATCTTTTCTGATGCTTCCATGACCCTCTTAACAAAGCAGCCCTGCTCTGCCCTCCTAGCAAAATTTGGTTCTGTTTTATATCTCTTACTTACTTTCTTTTTCAGAATTAAAAAAAAAAAAAAAAGAACAAGAATTCTAGTAGCCTGTACGTGAACATCTCCTTTCTTCAAAATCCAATCCCCTTGGAATTCTGAGATTTACGGAATCCCTGCTAGTGTCTGATGGAGGTTTTGGCAGTCAGGAAACTTTCCCAACCCAATCACAAACATACACATGTATTGATGAATCTCACCATCTCCCCACCACCTGTAGGCTCAACATCTTCCCAAACTAACTCAGCTCAGAGGTGAGACTGAATAGAGGCATATCCAAGGTACCAAGTGCAATGTACCCACACATTGTTATACCAGTTAAATCAATAGCCCTCTGTCCCAAGTTTTAGAAACTAACAGAAACAAATGTTGAAAGAGTCCTTAAATGCTTAAGAGCCCCTTAGCTAGTGGGCCAGGCGGACTGACCTCAGAGCCTTTTAACCACTACTGGGAACTGTGTGAGAAAGATAATTCCAGCGGCAGCGTCGCAATTGCTCTGAGCAAGTGCTGCATCAACCCCTCATGTCCCTGCCGACTCCCTGGGCTCACACGAAGATTCTTTTGCCTCAGGGCTGAGGCAGGGTGCTGCGAGGGACATGGATAAAGTGCGTGGTTCTTCTCCAGCATCTTTGTATGCTTGCTTGCCCTTTGCTGAAGCCGTTCTGTTATCTATCATGAACCAGTGTTTGTTAGTTTTGTCTCCTCTTTTAGAGAGCTGGGTAGAAAACTTCTGACTCCGGCTCCATGTCATAGGGTCCCTGACAGTTTTCCCAACTTTGAGGAGGGCAGGTTTCCCTATGACACCACAGAAAATCAATTGTTTCAAAGCCGTATCTATCTGCGGGATCTCAATTTAACATGGAGTCCACACTTCTTAAAGAGCTGTCTTCCCCTTGGTATCTCCTTCTGAGGTGGCCTCCAGGGAGGGAGCCTGGGGCATGGGGTTCCGGTGGTGGAGCAGGGAGAGAGATCACAGGCGGCAGCAGAGGCTCCTGGGCCCAGGCCTGTGGGGCTGTAAGCATTGGCAGAAGTGTCCACTGAGCAGCCAGAAGCTGGGGCTGGATGGCAGGAATGAGCCCTGGCAAATGGCCTGCTCTCACTTTTCCATTCTCTTTGGGGTTCTTTCACTCTCTTCTTTAGCTTTTCTCCTTTCTGTGCCTTCTCCCTATTGGGGAAAATTCTCAGTGTTTCAGCTGTTGTTTCTTTCCTGTAAGGCAGCAGGGTCACAAAAAGGAGGATTCTGATGCCCTGGAGAGCAGAACTAGTATTTCCAAAACTGGAGTGTGTTCCACATCTAGTTGACGTACCTCTTTCCTAGAGACCCTTGGCTGGGACCAATTCCCCTGGGAGGGCCAATGTGCAGTAAGTAGATGCTCTGGAGTTTGCAGGACCTGATGGTTCCAACTCAGGGCCATGTGATAATATTGATACAATGGTAGAGAAAGGTGGCAGAGAAAATCTAGGCAGAAAGGGGTGGGTCCCTGTCAAACCTTCACCCTCAAGCCAGAAACTGCAGCCCAAAGTGAGAACTTACATCCCTGTTTTCTGGCTCAAATGCTGCCTTTTCCAAAACCACCCATGGCCCTGCCCCCGCCCCGCCCCACATCCTGTGCCTATAAAAACCCCATACTCAGCTGGCAGAGAGAAGAGAAGCAGCTGGACATTGGTGACTATGGTTAGATGTTAGAGAGAAGCAGCTTGACTTCAGAGGGACAGCTTGACACGTAACATCAGAGAAGAATCTGGCCAGAGATGGCTGGACTTCAGGAGAAGATTACCATCCCTCTCCATCCCCTTTTCAACTTCCCTTCCTGCTGAGAGCCACTTTCATCGGCAATAAAAATCCCCTACATTTGTCATCCTTCAATTTGTGTGACATCATTTCTCCTGGATGTGGGAAAAGAGCTTGGGTGCTACTAGTGTGGCTACAAAAGGCTGTCACACTTGCCCTTTGTCCTCACTGGCAGAAGGCAGCCAGCTTACGTGAAAAGCCACTGAGCTATTGACACTTAGGCCGTCTGGGGACAGCAGAACTAAAAGCACTGTAACATGCCCTCTGGGGCTTCAGGGGTTGCAGGCACCACCCCTAGATGCTGCCACAGAGCCTGCACAGAGTTCACTCCTGTTGGCACTCAAAAGCGCTCACTCTGGCTCATGCACCCACTCACCTGCGTGCTTCCCCCTGCAAGGGGTAGAGCACAGTGGGTCCAAGTGAGTGGAGTTTGCTCCTGGCAGTACCTAAGTGGCTGGCTGGTTCCAGCATTCGTGCACTCCAGTTCCTGCCTCATTCACTTGCATGCTTCCTCCCATGAGGAGTTGAAAGCTGTGGGCCGGATAATTGAGGGCACCCCTGTTACAAGTCCCACAAAGGGGTCAGGGAAATGTCCTGCTTCAATATTAGAGCACAGACCAAGGGCAGTACATGATGGGGGGCACTGTGCTTAGTACTTATTATGCAGTATCCCATTAAGTCTCCTGGCAACCCTCTGAGCTAAATAGGATTGCCCCTCAAGTGACAGATAAGGAAACCGAGGCTTAGAGAAGTTAAGGCTTTGCCAGTGAATAAACATTTATGTTTTATATGAAAAAAAGAGAAGTCAAATATTTTGCATTAGTCTCAATTTCTCTTTGAAAAATAATAGACTATATTGTTTTATATTCATGTAGACTTTTGATATTTCTAGTCAGGGACCCCATAGAAATGGTAGAGTGAGGTTTTTAGAAAAAATGTAAATGGTTGTTAAAACTGCTTTGAGATTATGTTTCATTAGAGGCTGAGCCAACAATTTGATTTTCGAAAATGTGGTGAACTGATGTCAAATCTTCATTAGCATCATTTAAAGCACCAGAAAGTTGCAGAAATGCCTGTCTGGAATAAGATACCATGTTTCTTAAGAACATCTACAAGTGACAGTATAGCTATCACTTTTTTGAATTTAGTACAAGTAAAGTATGTTACTCTATAATTGATTAGACTGGTCTCTACTGAAATCAAATATTAAAATATCATTTACTGTAAGAAACAGCGTTCTGCCTGGAGGTGTCTTGGATAAGGTGTTACTTGTGGGGGAAACTTGCTTTAAAAATGCAAATTGTAGAAATGCAGTACAATCACTTTAAAATTAGATTCTCAAGTGACAATCAGTACGTTAATGTCTTATATTCATAATGATATGGATTACAGAAAATAGTCCCTTTAAAACACTGACACGATTCCGGGTAACACGTTAAAATGAAATGCTTATGACAGTCCTTTTAAGGAAATGCAGCAACTCCATTTGCGATGCATTAGCATGCTTTTCCGCTCCTCGTTCAGTTACTGAATGCCAAGTGAGAGGCAGGAGTGCTATGAGAAATTAAAGAGAAAAGGGCACCTGAGCAGGAAACACAAGGAGAATAGAGCCAGCTCCACGGAGGACAGTGCTTGGGGCCTTGTGGACATCCTCGAGCTCCTTTTCAGCAATTGGACAAGCATTTATTTATTTGGACAGGGATTTATTTATTATTTATGAGACAGGGTCTTACTCTCTGTTATCCAGGCTGGAGTGCAAGGCACAATCTCAGCTCACTGCAGCCTCCACCTCCTGGGCTCAAGCGATCCTCCCACCTCAGCCTCTTGAGTAGCTGGAACCACACTCGTGTGCTACCGTGCCCGACTAATTTTTTTTTTTAGGATTTTTTTGTGGAGGCGGGGTTTTGTCATGTTACCCAGGTTGGTCCCAAACTCCTAGGCTCAAGCGATCCACCCACCTCGGCCTCCCAGAGTGCTGGGATTACCGGCATGAGCCACTGTGTCCAGCCTGGATAAGCATTTAGATGTGACTTCTCAAAGGAGGTTTCTTATTTTCCTTTGAGATTATTTAAATGCACCTATATCTTCTTCTTGTGTATTCCATGGGATCTATTCACCAGATGATTTTTGTTAGGTTTGATATCTTTTAGTTTTCTATCAACATTTCTTTTTGGGGAGGGGAATGTGATATTATAAGATACAAAGAAACACCGTCAACTTCATTTTCTACTTTTTATGAAACAGGCAAAAGATTTTAGGGCATCAGTGAGACTTACTTTAAGACTCTTGATAAGTATCTACTGTGTGCTCCCCACTGTGCTAGGGATTGTGGAAGTCACACTTCATAGAATCTGCAGGCTCAACACAGATGGCCAAACCTCGTTCTAGCCCTAACACAGCACACCGTCGCTCTGCAGAGACCGTAGTACAACTGGCCCCAAAGCACTGCCCACCACTCTGTTCCTTCCCTCTGTTCTGGGGTGAAGTATGTCGCACTGGTGGCACTGGGGGTCTTTAGGTAATTCACAGACTGGGAGCTAAATAACACCCAATCTTATTCCTTCCCCAATCCCCTTTCAATTCCTCAGAGTCTCAGGCTGGCTCAGTGTGGGGCTGGACTATCTTTATCATGGTGCCAATACTTGCTATTTTCCCTTTTTAACAAAGAGAGGTCAGACCTCAGACCTGGATGCTTTGGTGGGCAAGTGCTGAGTTTCATTATATTTTTATATGATGCATTTTTAGCACCACCGTGTCATGACAGCAAGCGATACTGGCATTTCATTTCATGGTCATATTGCAAAATTTCTCTTTAACATAAACTTTTTAACATAAATTTATTTAAGTAAAAATGGTGAGTCCGTGTAAAGGAAAATGTTAGGTAAACAACAGTCAAGGAGCCCACTAGAAATGGTAAAAATGTCATCAGAAATGGCAAAAATCATGACGTTGGTCCTCAAATGACTCTTGTTTGGGGAACATTGTTGTGGAGGAGTTTGATGCCTAAGTCCCTGAATGTTCTGCCTTAGAGCCTCTGTTCCATTCAGGTGTAATCCACCCTCTCCCCTCACACTTAGTACCAGTCACTATCCATCACTTTAGAACACCAGAGACCCCCGCTCAGTAGGGCTTCCTCCTGGATTCTGCTGCCGGCTCTACCGAACTGGACAAGGTGTGTTTCTGCTCTGTTCAGATGGGCCAGAGGCCCGCAATTGTGCCTTTCCTAGAATTAAAGTTTTCTTGACAGCTGGGACTAAATGTCACTTCTCTTTGTGTTCCCCCAAAATAATGCCTTGCACAAAGTAATCACCAGTGACTGTAGGAATGAATATACAGATGCTTTTCAACTTACAGTGGGGTTACCTCCCCATATACCCATCGTAAGGTGGAAATATCATAAGTCAAAAATGCATTAAATACATGTAACCTACTGAACATCATGGCATAGCCCAGCCTACCTTAAACATACTCAGAACACTTACATTAGTCTACAGTTCAGTAAAGTCATCTAACACAACACCTATTTTATAATAAAGTGTTGAAAGTGTAAAACAGAATGGTTGTATGAGTATTCAAAGTATGGTTTCTATGGAATGCATATCACTTTTGAACCATGGTAAAGTTGAAAACTTCTAAGTGGAACCATAAGTCAGGGACTGTCTGTGACTGAAACCATCTATTCAGCAGTCTGTCATTCATAGTTTGGTGGGAGAGGATCAAGTACTATGGAAATTAGAACAATCATAGTTAGCTACAGTCAAAGTTTGTTTTTCAGCTTCATAGGGTAAACAGGTGCAGAACAAAACCAGGAAAGAAGAGGGGGAGGTCTTCAGCATACTCAGGAATTCAGCAGTGTATTCAGAACCAGCAGATCATTATGTTATTCCTAGCAGTACTATTACCTGAAAATCTGTCCGTCTCATTAAAAATGGACTTGTCTTTCAAAACGTTGTTGTATTGCTCTAAAACTGACACCCAGAGGAACTGATATATTTCTCTTCTATGAAGGAAGGCAGGACTTAACACTGAACACCCATTGCTATATAAACCCTCCACAGACAGGCCTCACACATAGAACATTTCGACGGTACCTCATGGAATAAGTAGAAAGTCGGTTTGAAATCACTGCCTGGGTGAAGTTTTAAATACTCCTTGGAAAATCAGACTGAAGTACAATAGGTGAGTGGTCACCTGATGTACACTTGAAAACATGGCCAGGTGCTGGCCTGGCAGCTCCCAGTGGCTCCCAGTGTCAGGGCTGGGCATCTGGGCCTCTTGGAGAGAGAGAAATAGAATTTGCATTGATCGGGTAGGATTCCGTTTTTTCATTCTAGTCCCATTTGGCCATAGTTGAATGAACGGGAGTCTAAATGGTTAGTGGAATAAATCAATGGGAAGTAACCATAACAACAACAAAAAGCCAAGAGCATTCATCTAAAAAAAGCAACATGAAATCAGATAAGCCTCATTCCTCGGTTCGAACGTGATCAACTGGTAAACATCAGGCAGGGCATGGAAATGCTGGCATCTAGGTTCCCTGTCAGCTCCTGCTCTAACAGACTGCAGTTTTTGATCAGCGATGTCTTGCTGATCAGCTGCCTTTCCAAAGATGCACAGCCAGAATTAAATCTGTATCCATAATTGATGTATACGATTATGTACTGACATTTTATTCATCCCTTAAAGACATGAATGAAATTTCATTGTATTTATTAGATGCTTTTCTCTCTTATGAAGAAATATGCAGGACTAAAATATGCAGGTGTAATTTAAATAGTTCTTGACCTACAAAATGCACTAACTCAATTATGCAGAGGCAGAATGCTGGGAGAAGCAGAATCATTTTTCCTTCTACTGTCTCTACCACATTTTGAATTTTAATTATTTTTAGAGACAGGGTCTCACTGTCAGCGAGGCAGGAATGCAGTGGTGTGATCATAGGCCTCGCTGTACCCTTGAACCCCTGGGCTCAAGTGATCCTTTCACCTTAGCCTCCTAAGTACCTGGGACTACAGGCGCACACCACCATGACTGGCTTGTTTTTAAAAATTTTCTGTAGATACAGGGTCTCATTATGTTGCCTAGGCTGGTCTCGAACTCCTGACTTCAAGCAATCCTATCCCCTCAGCCTCCCAAAGTGCTGGGGTTATAGGTGGGAGCCGCTGCACCCGACCTTTGCTGCATTTTAACTCATAAATCTTTTTCTAAGGACTGATAAAACAAAACTGGATTTTTTCTTTCCAGAGTCAACAATAAAAAGAAATGTCTTCATACAGCCCACTACACTGTTTTGCAAAAAGATGAAGTATTACATTTTTATTTGTATCAATTTATCACAGCTCCTGAGCTTTTGGGAATACTAAATAGGTAGAAATTGTCACTCACATTTCTTTTTTTTTTCAAGACGGAGTCTTGCTCTGTCACCCAGGCTGGAGTGCAGTGGCGCAATCTTGGCTCACTGCAACCTCCACCTCCTGGGTTCAAGCAATTCTCTGCCTCAGCCTCCCGAATAGCTGAGATTACAGGCACCTGCAACCATGCCTGGCTAATTTTTTTTGTATTTTTAGTAGAGAGGGGGTTTCACCATCTTGGCCAGGTTGGTCTTGAACTCCTGACCTCGTGATCCACCTGCCTCGGCCTCCCAAAATGTTGGGATTACAGGCGCGAGTCACTGGGCCTGGTGTCATTCGCATTTCTAAAATCTAGACTGAAAACGAAAAACTTATGATTGCTAGTTAATCTTAGAATACAGTTGTAATGGCCGGGCATGGTGGCTCACGCCTGTAATCCCAGCACTTTGGGAGGCCGAGGCAGGTGGATCACGAGGTCAGGAGTTTGAGACCAGCCTGGCCAACATGGTGAAACCCCATCTCTACTAAAGATACAAAAAATTAGCTGGGCGTGGTGGTGGACGCCTGTAATCCCAGCTACTCGGGAGGCTGAGGCAGGAGAATCACTTGAACCTGGGAGGCAGAGGTTGCAGTGAGCCGAGATCACGGCATTGCACTCCAGCATGGACAACAGGGCGAGACTCTGTCTCAAAAAAAAAAAATTATATATATTTATATATAATATACATATTATATTTATATATTATATATTTATTATTATATATAATGTATAAAATACATTTACATGTATTTTGTATTTATAGATATAAAATATATATAATTTATATATAAATATGTTTATTTATATATTACATATATAAATATATAACATAAATATAAATATATAAATATAAATATATTTATAAACTATATTAATATTTATATATTATAAATATATAGTTTATATATTTATAGTTGTATATATACATATATATGAACTATATGTATAGTTGTGTATATGTTTATATTTAGTATATATTTATATATAGCTGTATATATACATATATGTAACTATATATAGTTTTATATATAGTATAACATATATATATATACACATAACTATACATATATATAGTTGTAATTACATAGTAGCAAAAACACTGATACAAAAGACAATTTATGATCCCTTAAATGTTTCCCAAACACCAGACATTTGGAATGGGTAGGAGCACACATCTGATACGTGGATTTTCCACTTCTTTCCTGGATGTTTCAAGTTGTCAGATGTAAGATAGAAAGCCTGGAAGGTGCTGGTGCCCCGTTCCTCAGCCTCAGGTGACCTGTCACATGGCATGATTTTTTAGGGCTAAGAATAACAAGCTCTGCTGAAAGTAACAAGACCTTTCAGAATAATGGATGTACCTGTCACTCAAACCACAGAGCGGGGTGCTGTGATTTTACTTCATGGGAAATCAGGTCTGATTTGACTTCTTCGAATCCCAGTAAATTGAAGCTATATGTCCTGGCTATTTGCTGCTGGGAAACACAACACTAATGTGCGTCCCGAGTTTCTCATGAGCTGGGAACGAACAGACCTGCTTCTTACTCATTGGAATGTTTCCACTTTTGCATTTTAACTTGGTAGCAGCAGAAATAGAATCCTGTGTATGAAATTACCAACTGAAATGTAGTACAGAAAAATAATTTATCTCTGTGTGTGCTCCGCTTCTGCTAAAATGTTTTTTTGGCTTTGGAGAACCATGTTAAACTCTAGCCAACACCATAAAAAAAAACAATGAGCTTCAGTTTTCAAGCTTTTCCTTAATTCCTCTCCAAGCCACTGGTAGGTATGCCGGCCAAGACTAGCAGAGGGCCATTTGAAACTAACTCTGGACAGCAGGAGAATTTGGGACAATGGGGAAGAAAGGGTAGAAAGATGTTGACCTCATACATTTCACCAGCAGCGTAACAAAGCGTAGGCTAGGAAAAGTGTGTTAGCAAATTTTTGTATTTCCAGATAATGTCAAGTTGAATGATTCAGTAAAATAGAAAGTAGCCACTTTTTATTTTTCTTTCTTTCTTCTCAGTTGTACTATAATTCCTATCCCAAAAGGCCTCTAAAGCTATCTTACCCAAGAGAAAAAAAGATTCTTTGAGGACTAAGATCGCATGAAAGCATAAACATCACGAAATGGACCTGAGGTAGGGATTGAAAGCGATGGTTTCCCCAGGGCCATGAGCCAGTCAAGCACCCGAAGAAACTGAGGGGGAGAACTGTTGTCTGGAAAGTGTATTGGATGGTTCCCTTAATTGACACTCCATGTCACATAATTAACACAAGAAAAAATTAGAATCTCGGGACCTTGCCATATAAAATGATGTTCAGAAAACAGAGTCTAATGCTTTGAGGCTGAACTTGAAGCTCCAGTGGATCATCACAAAATTTAAACCGTACGATCGCAACCACCCTGGATGCCACCAAGGGACACAGTCCGGAGACCCACTGGAGGCCTTTGGATACTTCTTTCTGTCAACACCTATTCTCATTGCTGAACCCCTAAAGCCAGTTCCTTTATTTTCAGATTGGGGTAATAGCCTCCTAGGTGGGAGAACACTGAGAGAGGCCATCTAAATTTCAGCAAAGCATTTTAGTAAGTTTCTCATGACATTTTTGTGGTCAAGACAAATAGATATGGTCTCATTGTAATATGTTTGAGTAGTACAGTCAGGCATCACATAATGATGCTTTGGTCAAGGATGGACCACGTGTAGGAGGGTGGTCCCAGGAGATTATAATGGAGCTGAAATTTTTCTATTGCCTGGCATTTATCATAATGTGCTTTTTATCATTTATCATTATTTTAGAGTATACTTCTTTTTTGTTGTTGTTGTTTTTTGAGACTGAGTCTTGCTCTGTCGTCCAGGCTGGAGTGCAGTGGCACGATCTGAGCTACTACGACTTCCACCTACCAGGTTCAAGTGATTCTTGTTCCTCAGCCTCCCAAGTAGCTGGGATTACAGGCGCCTGCCACCACACCTGGCTAATTTTTGTATTTTTAGTAGAGACGGGGTTTCACCATGTTGGCCAGGCTGGTCTTGAACTCCTGACCTCGTGATCTGCTTGCCTCAGCCTCCCAAAGTGCTGGGATTACAGGTGTGAGCTACTGCACCCGGCCTACTTTATTTTTTTATTTTTTACTTTTAAAAAGGGTAACTGTACAACAGCCTCAGGCAGGTCCTTCAGGAGCTATTCCAGAAGAAGGCATTGTTATCACAGGAGATGACCGCTCCATGTGTGCCACTGCCCCTGAAGACCTCCCAGTGGGACAAGGCGTGGAGGTGGAAGACAGTGGTATTGATGACCCTCACCCTGTGGAGGCCAAAGCAAATGTGGGTATTTGTGTCTTAGTTTTTAATAAAAAAGCCTTAAAAGTTAAAAACGAATTTTTAAATAGCAAAATCTTATAGAATACGGATATAAAAAGAAATATTTTTTTACAGCTGTATAATGTGTTTGTGTTTTAATCTAAGTGTTATACAAAAATACAAAAAAGTGAAAACGTTTGAAAACATTAAGAAGTCTGTAAAGTTAGAAAAGGTACAGTATGCTAAGGTTAATTTATTTTATTTATTTATTTATTTTGAGATGGAGTCTTCCTCTGCTAACCAGGATGGAGTGCAGTGGCGCAATCTCGGTTCACGGTAACCTCTGCCTCCTGGGTTCAAGCAATTCTCCTGCCTCAGCCTCCCGAGTAGCTGGGATTACAGGCATACGCCACCACACCAGGCTAATTTTTGTATTTTTAGTAGAGGTGGGGTTTCACCATGTTGATCAGGCTGGTTTTGAACTCCTGACCTCAAGTGGTCCACCCTCCTCTGCCTCCCAAAGTGCTGGGATTACAGACATGAACCACTGCACCCAGCTGGTTAATTTATTATTGAAGAAAGAAAATTGTAAAAAATAAACTTAATGTGGCCAAAGTGTCCAGTGCTTATAAAATCTACAGTACTATAATGTTCTAGGCCTTCATATTCACTTACCACCCACTCACTCATCCAGAGCAACTTCCAGTCCTGCCAAGCTTCATTTCTGTTAGGTGTCCTATATAGGGGTACCAATTTTTATTTTTAATTAATTTATTTTTTTTGAGACAGAGTCTTGCTCTGTCCCCAGGCTGGAGTGCAGTAGTGCGATGTTGACTCACTGCAACCTCCACCTCCCGGGTTCACGCGATGCTCCTGCCTCAGCCTCCCGAGTAGCTGGGACTACAGGCGCACACCACCACACCCAGCTAATTTTTTTTGTATTTTTACTAGAGATGGGGTTTCACCATGTTGGCCAGGCTGGTCTTGATCTCCTGACCTTGTGATCCGCCCACCTCGGCCTCCCAAAGTGCTGAGATTATAGGCATGAGCCACTGCACCCGGCCAATTTTTATCTTTTATATCATATTTTTACCATACTTTGTCTATGTTTAGTTAACAAATACCCTTGTGTTACCGTTGCCTACAGTATTGAGTGCAGTGGCGTGCTGCACAGGTCTGCGGCCTGGGAGCAATGGGCTGTAGCATACAGCCTGTGTGTGCAGAAGGCTGCACCTTCTGGGTTTGTGTAAGTGCACTCTGTGGTATTCACATAATGATGAAATTGCTTAATGACACTTTTCTCAGAACGTACCCCTGTCGTTCAGTGATGCATGAGAGTATTTTAAAGGTAGATTAATCATGAGATGAACAATGGTGGAATTTGATAAATAGGTAGAAATTGGCTTCAAGGAGAATTTTAGTGGTGATTCCAAGCCTACATTTAATCATTTTATTAACTTGGATAAAGACATAATGGCACATTGATGAATGTGCCATATGGCATTTAGTAAAAAGGGGTGGCTCCACTCAAGAGGACAGTATCATGAGCCAAAGGGACTCTGAGAGGCTGAAATGATTTCCCTAGATACAACTAAATACAGTTTAGCAGAAACGAATAACCAATTTCTATATTTGCAAATGCCATCGTGCCTTCCCCCACCCCAATCACCTTCAATACCAAATTGTATAGGACACACCTGGTAACTGTATGTAGCCTCCTCTACCCCTCCTTTGTTGGGACAATGGGGCTGATACAACAAAACTGGATTTTTTTTTTTTCCAGTTTTGTTTTCCAGCAACCCCTCAGGACTCTGGTATTTTTGTTAATTATATGGGATTTAGGAATTAAGAGTGAGACCTGACTGAGTCATGAAAAGGATGGAGTCTATATTCCAATTTAGAAAGCGGTTTCTGAGACCGTCCCCTGAGGTGGTCAGAATACCCCAGAGAGGTCATCAGTTCAGGACAGAGCATTCTGAGCAGGAAAGCAATAATAAACTGGGGTGTGTTTTGAGGATGGCACCATGCTTGAGATGGTGTCATGTGAAGCAGAGTGGAAGGAACTGTGGATGCTGAACGTGGGGAAGAGAAGACTCCGGAAGCACACCATTGCTGCCATCAGGTTTGGAAAGGCCGGCACCAGGGAGAAGGCTGAGACTTGTTCTGTGGGGCATTAATGGGAGGATGTTCAACTGGACCTTATACTGAAAGCAAATATGAGATCAAGTCTGCCAGGGTAGGTGTGGAGAAAGTGGCCCTGTAAGCCAAGGGGCTATTGAGTTCAATCCTGGTGTCATTCCAGCTGGTGGGGTGTGGTGGAAACACCAGGGAAAGGTGGAGGGGTGGGGGGACCAGCCGTGCAGGGGAGAAGGCAGGTCCTCAGACCCCCGTTCTGTGTGGCACTGTGCGGAAGAGGGGAAGGCTTCCTCACTTCACCCTGTGTGCCAGTCCTTTATCTAACTAAATCTCCACAGAAAACCCACAAGATGGGGTTGAATGACCTTTTGTTATCCAGAAAAGAAACTGAGCCTGAGGAGTAAAGTTACCTGACTGAGGTCACTCTGCTAGAGGGTGGGGCAGGGATTCAGCCCCCCAGTGCTGTCCCTGACTCTCTTTCTGCATGGAGGGATTGAGGCTCAGCCTCCAGGAACCAGAGACCAGAGCTCCCTGTCTGGGACCCAGCCACTGAGACGTCAGGTCACAAAGACAGAACCAGAGGCACTGGGGAGCCGGAGAGCTTTGGAAATGGGTGTCTTGATGTCCTTCTGCCTCAGTCTAGAGCTGAGATTTCTGAGAGGGCCAAATCAGGGGTAGGAAGAGGGTGCAGTGTGTCCTCCGAGGTGGGAGGAGGCCAGGCCATTTGACCACATCTTTCTCTTCAGAGTTCACTGTTCCCACAGACACATTATATGTCATCCATTTTTATATAAATGGTGAGTTCCCAAATGGGATTTAAAGACAGCCAAGCAAATCTTTACATCTCTTGGAACTTAAAACAAAGCTTTTCCTTCACGGAATTCTAATCTCTCTTAAATAAGAGGCTATGAAACTGAGGGACATTATAATAACTTTCATTTAAAATTAGATTCTGGGTGTTCTGGTGACTTAGCTGAAAACAGCTCAAATCAGCGAAAACCTTTACAAGGACTTTTCAGAAGTTGGAAGACGTATCTGTACACACAGGGCGCAGAGCCGGACTTGGCCAGTGTGTGCCCTCTGCCTCCTCCTGGCAATGCTCACCCCTTATTACTGTTATTTGTGAGAGGTGAATGTTTTCTCATAGTGAATGTAGCAGTAATAGTTATAATAGTAATAATAATGATAAAGAACAGCAACATTTCTCACAAACCAATTTCCTGAGTATTAGCAGATTTGCTACTGGGCCTTGGTTCCCCTTAGATCTTGGCTTAAATGAATGCTTAATAATGACAACAGAGGCCGGGTGCCGTTGCTTACATCGGTAATCCCAGCACTTCGGATCACTTGAGGCCAGAAGTTCGAAACCAGCCTGGCCAATGTGGCGAAACCCTGTCACTACTAAAAATGCAAAAATTAGCCGGATGTAGTGGCACAAATTAGCCAGGTGTAGTGGCACGCCCCTGTAATTTCAGCTACTTGGGAGGTTGGGGCATGAGACTGGCTTGAACCCGAGGCGGAGGTTGCAGTAAGCCAAGATCACAGCACGGCATTCCAGCCTGGGCAATAGGGGGACTCTGTCACAAAAGAAAAAAAAAAAAGGATTCAATTTTAATTAAAAAAATATAATGGTAACAGCTAAAGATTCTTGGAGTTATTACCGTGTATTAGATGTATGCTTAACATTTGAAACACAGTGTCTTATTAATGTTTGTGAGAGAAGAGAGACAGACCCTCTCATATTGTTTTATATTGTTCTATACTCAGAAAAGGAACGAGAAGGGAAACTAAAGGCAGGTAGCCTGGCGCCTAGGAACCACACCTGAAACCAAGGAACCAGACCCCAAACCAGGCCTGGGCCTGCCTGACCTAAGCCTGGTAGTTAAAATTTGACCCCTGACCTAGCAACTGATGTTATCTATAGATTCCAGACATTGTATAGAAAGACACTGTGAAACTTCCCAGTCTGTTCTGTTTCACTCTGACCACTGGTGCATGCAGCCCCTGTCACGTACCCCCTGCTTGCTCAATTGATCACGACCCTCTCACGCGGACCCCCTTAGAATTGTGAGCCCTTAAAAGGGACAGGAATTGCTCACTCGGGGAGCTCGGCTCTTGAGACAGGAGTCTTGCCGATGCTCCCGGCCGAATAAACCTCTTCCTTCTTTAACTTGGTGTCTGAGGAGTTTTGTCTGCAACTCGTCCTGCTACATCTGCAGCACCTTGCTATGGCTGGTACAATATTGGACCCATTCTGTCGCTCACTGTAGTGAAGTAACTTGCCCAGAATCACATGAGCTAGGAAGTACCAGTGCATAAAACCAGGAAATTTGCTTCCAAAACTCATGCTCTTAACCATCACTCTACCAGTTAAGACATTATCCAGATGCCTGGAGACCAGGGCAGGCCTCAGCTGGGAGTTACTTCTAGAAAGTTAAGAACTGCCTGAGGCTCTGCAGAACCCTCCCTGCATTTGCAGATTATACTTAATACCTAACTCAGTTACAGCCGCTGGCAACCCCCACCCCTCAACTTGCAGATAATCCACTTTAACTGAAGATGTATCCCCCTGTGAATTGGTAATTACTCCTTGTGGCACTGTCAGAGCTATTCAAAGGATAAGAGACAAGGAAGAACAAAGCTAATCTGAGCCAAGCACTGAAGTTGCAGCCGTCTCTTAGACACCTAAATGGAGTGACTTCCATGGCTCAGATGGGGTTTAGAGGGCTGTTGATTTTCATTTTACTTTTAACAAAAGACGAGGGGCTCTGTCTGAAATGTTTGCTTGTGGGGGTCTTCATTTTCAGCTCTGACGATGCTCGCTGTGTGCTTATTTTCCCAGCTGGGCACATTCTCTAGTCCTGTCATTACCTTGACTCTTTTAACTGTCTGTACATGTTGAGGGGACTTCCATCTCCACTTCAGGAGGTGCAAATTGCAGTGGCTGTGGCACCTTGAAAAAATACATTTTCTCGGTATGAGCAGTCATTTTCTCTTGGTGACGTGTTGCGTACTTTGTTTCAGAACAGATGAGAGCTTAAAATATTTTATGGGGTGATCGCATTAATCTCGCCTCTAAAATATGTTATCGTGAATCTTAGGCATCTAGGGGGAAATGAATCTGCCTAGAAAGTATGGTTTTCTGGATAACAAAAGATCTAATTCTTTTGATGAGCCCATTTCAGTATTTCCAGCTGAATATCTGTCTAGAATGCTTTTTTAAGGCAAAGCAGGCCCAACATCAGGGTCATGTGATGATTTTCACAGGCCCTAGGCACTTTTGCTTTTGAGGTTTTCTTCCTCCATTGAAAAAAAATCAAAAGTAATATTTTAAGACTGTTGGTATAAAAATGAATATAATGATACTCTGTATTAAAATATATATTAAAACATTTTTCCTTTGACTTAACAGTTCATTTTTTTCTTCTGATTTTAAATGTTATTAGACCATTTTTGTGGGTCCCTAGAAGTACTGTGGGCCTACTGAGCCCCATGGATATGTTGGCACCTGCCCAACATATGTGATGGTTTTTCTTTTGTTTTTTTGAGACAGAGTCTTGTTCTGCCGCCAGGCTGGAGTGCAGTGACTCTATCTTGGCTCACTGCAATCTCTGCCTCCCAGGTTCAATCGATTCTCCTGCCTCAGCCTCCTGAGTAGCTGGGACTACAGGCATGCACCACCGCGCCCAGCTAATTTTTGTATTTTTAGTAGACACAGGGCTTCACCATGTTGGTCAGAGAGGTCTCAATCTCTTCACCTCGTGATCCGTCTGCCTCGGCCTCCCAAAGTGTTGGGATTACAGGCGTGAGCCACCACGCACAGCTGTGATGGTTTTTCTTAATGGCTTGAAGCTTGGCTGGGAATATTGTTTTGCCATGCTATGGAGACAGCTGGAAAGTAGCCCTGGATTTGCATTTTTGAAGAAGGGCCTGAAGTTGCCTTTTTTTTTTGGGTCATTTGCCTCTGTCTTAGACAGGTGGTGAAAACCCTGCTACTGACTCTACAGCATGGTTGCCTTTCTGCAAAAGTATCTGGAAATCACAAACTGCATGATGTTCTCTCACTCCTGGAAATCATCTTTGTTATCTCTACCAGCATTCTTTAATTTGTGAGCAATTTTAAAAGTAAAATAGTTATTGCCTTCAAAAGATTCTATTTCTTTAGCCATGATGCTATCTGCCATTTGTATAAGTTCTTTTCAACATGTGGCCTTGGGTAAGAATCCATGGAAAAATTGTGGAATTTTTTTTTTTTTTTTTGAGATGGAGTCTCGCTCTGTTGCCCAGGCTGGAGTGCAGTGGCGTGATCTCAGCTCACTGCAAGCTCTGCCTCCCAGGTTCACGCCATTCTCCTGCCTCAGCCTCCCAAATAGCTGGGACTACAGGTGTCCGCCACTACGCCCAGCTAATTTTTTATATTTTTAGTAGAGACGGGGTTTCACTGTGTTAGCCAGGATGGTCTCGATCTCCCGAACTCGTGATCCGCCCGCCTTGGCCTCCCAAAGTGCTGGGACTACAGGCGCGAGCCACCGCGCCCAGCCGACTTAATTTTATAGAAAGAGTGAAATAAAAGTCTTACACAGATCAACTTCATTATGGAATCCCATTCATTTATCACCCACACAAGGAATTACTGAGTATCTATTGTATGCCAGGTGGTGAGGATTCAGTAGTGAAAAAGAGAGAGTTTTCTACCTTCAAGGACTACATAATTTAATCTAATATTGCATATTCTGACATTATGCTAGACAGATTACATATATATATATATATATATATATAAAATATCTATATTTGAGATGGAGTCTCACTCTTTCACCCAGGCTAGAGTGCAATGGTGCGATCTTGGCTCACTGCAACCTCTGCCTCCCAGGTTCAAGTGATTTTCCTGCTGCAGCCTCCCAAGTAGCTGGGATTACAGGTGCCTTCTACCATGCCTGGCTAATTTTTGTATTTTTAGTAGAGATGGGGTTTCGTCATGTTGGCCAAGCTGGTCTTGAACTCCTGACCTCAGGGAGTCTGCCCGCCTTGGCCTCCCAAAGTGCTGGGATTACAGGCATGAGCCACCACGCCCGGCCTGCTAGACAGTAATATTATTTTTTGACTGAATTAATAAGTGAAATACAAAAAAGCTACTTTTTTCAGGATGAGCTCAAAAACTAGTTTAGCAATAAGCAAAATGTCTGTCCTTTCCTTAAAGAAAGCCTCGTGCTCTGAAATGATATTTTACCAAGAAAATAAAGCAGGAGAAGGGACAGAGTGAGACGGGGAGACACTATTCTAGGTAGCAGGAGCAGGGAAGGCCACTCTGATGAGGTTACATTTGAGCTCTGAGCCAGATGAAAGGAACCCAAGGAAGAAGCATTCCAGATAGAAGGAACAGTGACTGCAAAGCCCTAAGGAAACACATGTACAGAGGTTCCTCCAGCATGAAGGGGCTACATCCCAGTAAACCCATCGTACGTTTTTGAGCTAACCCTAAAAAGGCAGTCCTTTTGTCTTTCACTTATTAATTCAGCCACTAATTCAGTCAAAAAAATAATATGACTGTCTCGTATATTGTCAGAATAAAAGTGCATTTAACACACTCAACTTACCAAACACACCCTACCTTAAATGTGCTCGGAACACTTACATTAGCCTACAATTGGGTTCACTGCAACCTCTGCCTCCTGGGTTCAAGCGATTCTCCTACCTCAGCCTCCTGAGTAGCTGGGACTATAGGCATGCACCACCACGGCCAGCTAGTTTTTTTGTATTTTTAGTAGGGGGGGGGGGTTTCACCATATTGGCCAGGCTGGTCTCGAACTCCTAACCTCATGATCTGCTCGCCTTGGCCTCCTGAAGTGCTGGGATTACAGGCGTGAGCCACCGTGCCCGGCCAATCTGATGGTTTTATAAGTGTCTGGCACCTCCCCTGCTGGCACTCATTCTCTCTCCTGTCACCCTGTGAAGAGTTGCCTTCTGCCATGATTGTGTGTTTCCTGAGGACTACCCAGCCATGCAGAACTGTGAGTCAATTAAACCTCTTTTCTTTACAAATTACCCAGTCTTGGGCATTTCTTCTTAGCAGCGTGAGAACGGAGTAATACAATGGTCGAGTTAAGATGAGGTCATCTTTAGTTAAGCTAAGCCCTAATCCAATGACTGGTGCTCTTATAAAAAGAGAAGACACAGGCCGGGCGCGGTAGCTCACGCTTGTAATCCCAGCACTTTGGGAGGCCGAGGCGGGCGGATCACGAGGTCAGGAGATCGAGACCACGGTGAAACCCTGTCTCTACTAAAAATATAAAAAAAAAATCAGCCAGGCGTGGTGGCGGGCGCCTGTAGTCCCAGCTACTCGGAGAGGCTGAGGCAGGAGAATGGCGTGAACCCGGGAGGCGGAGCTTGCAGTGAGCCGAGATCGCGCCACTGCACTCCAGCCTGGGCGACAGAGCGAGACTCCATCTCAAAAAAAAAAAAAAAGAGAAGACACAGACACACACACACAGGGAGAAAGCCAGGTGGAGACAGAGGCAAAGCGTAAAATTATGCTTCCACAAGCCCAGAAAAACCAAGGTCTGCCAGCAACTATCAGAAGCTGGAAGAGAAGAACAATTCCCCCCTCTGAGTCCCCAAGAGGGCCCACCCCTGCTGACACCCTGATTTCAGAGCTCTGGGCTCTGGAACTGTGAGCGGATAAATCTGTATTGCTGTAAGCCACCCAGTTTGTGGTACTTTGTTATGACAGCCCAGGAGATGAACACAGACCCTGAAGACTGCGTGTAATCCTGGGCCCCTTGACACTCTGGAAAGGAGACATGAAGGCAGAGAGATTGAGTATTTGCCTCAAAGAGACTGAATTCACCTAAAAGAAACAATTTTTAAATGACAGACTTAGTTGACTTTAAGTGCAAGCTTCAATCTCCCCTCAACCCAAACCAAGAACATAGAAATGGATGCCTCAGAACAAGATGATACCTGATATAGAAAATTAAAACAATTCTAGGCTGTGCACGGTGGCTCATGCCTGTAATCCCAGCACTTTGGGAGGCCGAGGTGAGTGATCACCTGAGGTCAGAAGTTCAAGAACAGCCTGGTCAACATGGTGAAACCCCATCTCTACTAAAAATACAAAAATTTGGGCGTGATGGTGGGTGCCTGTAATCCCAGCTACCTGGGAGGCTGAGGCAGGAGAATCACCTCAACCCGGGGGGCAGAGGTTGCAGTGAGCCAAGATTGCGCCACTGCACTCCAGCCTGGGCAGCAAGAGAGAAACTGTATCAAAAGAAAAGAAAGAAAGAAAGGAAGGAAGGAAGGAAGGAAGGAAGGAAGGAAGGAAGAAAGAAAGAAAGACAACTCTAATACCTTCATCTTTTTACTCATCTGAATTTAGTCCATAAATATTTTAGCCCTTTACAAATTAATAAAAATAATTTTTTCCCATGAGTACTGGAACACAGAAAGGGATCATTCTGGCCTTTTCTGGTGTCACTTCTGTAAGTTTGGGGCTCCACAGCATGCACTATCTAAACGCCTAATTGATTCAAGATCTTTATACCACTTTAAAATCTTACACTTTTAAGTTTTTAAAAGTGTTTACTTTTGAGTTTAAAAATCTTACAAAGAAGTTGATCGCACAATTACAAGGGTTTACTGATATTCCTCACATTCTATTTCCAATTCCATCTCCATTTCCTATTTCAGAGTTAGCATTTTTCTGAGGTTGGTGAGGGCTGTGTTTCAAAACTTTTCATTTGGAGAAGCAATTTCCTTCGTTGCTTCAAACCTGTTCTCTTTACTTCATGCCTGCTCTCTTCACCACTCAGTTGCTTGGTAACCTCTGAGTTCCTTCTTCTTCCACTCCTTTCCCTAAAGAGTTTGCATGTCCCGAAGGTTTAATTTTAGTTGCAGAATTATGTTCTTGGTCTAGATGAGGCCTGGAATCCATGTGTTTATTTCGGAGCAGTCAGCTAGGAGTTGTTGCTTGTTGTATGATTTGTCACTGCCTTGCTGTTTAGCTTATTCTTATGCTCTAAATTAAATGTGAGCCCCCTTCCCTTTCAGTCCAGCCAACCCATGACTGCCAATCTGCAGTTTTTGCCATGTTCTAAAGGGGTTTATGGACTCTTGTAGAAACTGCAGAAATAAAGATAACTTCTTTTCAAGATCCCCTTTGTTAGAAAATTTTATTCTATTTTTCACACGTGGAGAAAAGTCCTCAATTTGTAGGATCAAACCACAAATGGTTTAAAGTCATAATGAATCAAAAGGTATTGTGAATGCACCTGAATATCCCAAACTAAACATCTGAAACCAAAGACTGTGATTTCCAATGTATCCCAGGGCAGTGAGAAATATTTTCTCCACAGCTAGTGAAATTCAAGAACGCTTCTCTCTTTACCCTGCTGTTAACATTTATACAGCAAAAGAGACAGTGTGAGACAATTAAAAAAAAATTCCTGAAAGTTTAATAAGTTGAAACTGTCCTACTGAGTACGTTTTCTGAATGGCTTTCCAAAAGAAGACATTTTCCTTAAAGGAAGTTTGCAGAGACTCTGAAATATTCCATCTCTCTAGCAATGTAACTGGCTGCACCTTGAATTTCTAAATTCTGACAATGACCCATAGGCTAAAGGCACACATACAAAGAATGACTATGTCACATGGATGCCACTCTGGATATAAGAGCAGAATTTCCAGCTCTCCCTACAAAAAGGCAAAACAATGTCTTCAAATTTAGTATACAAAATGCATCTCTAAAGTGAAAAGTGTGCTTATTTATATTTAAGAAGGGAGGCTTTGCCTATATTGCAACTGTAGCAAGTACTAGTTATGTGTTGCTTAGTGATGGGGATACACTCTGTGAAATGAGTCTTGTTAGGCAATTTTGTTACTGTGGGAACATCATAGAATGCACTTCCACAAACCTAGATGGCAGAGCCTACCACCCACTTAGGCTATATGGTAAGGTCTATGGTTCCTAGGTTACAAATCTGTATAGCATGTTGTTGTACTCAATACTGTAGGCAATTGTAACACAATGGTAGTATTTGTGTATCTACAGGTAGTTAAACAGAAAAGGTACAGTAAAAATAACCATATTATAATTTCATAGGACCACTGCTGTACACACAGTCTGTGGTTGACTGAGTCGTCCCTGTGCAGCACATGACTGTATTTCGGAAGAGCTAAGGAGTCCTCATGTTTTTCTCATCCGTCCTCACCAGTCATACAGGAAAAAAAAGTAACTGATGTCTTAAGTGCACATTTTATGCAGGGCTCTAGGCTGAGCAATTTACATTCATTAACTAATTTTTGCAGCTGCTCTGTGAAATAGGTGCTATTATTATCTTCTTTCTCATTTTACAGAGGAAACAGGCCTGGAGAAGTTAAATACCTTAACCCTTCTGTTACTCTGCTCCTAACTGCTTTATTCTAATGCATTCCCGATTAGGCGCTTGAAAGCAGAATATCTAAAGGCTGAATAACAGAGGTATGAAAAGGGAGGCCTGTTCTATTTCCAGGAAGTTAAACAAAAGCATAGGACCCCTAACTGCGGTTTCTACAGGTGCTACCTCTCTCTAGCCCAGACAACATGGTAAGTGCATGAGACCTCGGGCTCCCGGCGGGTGAACTGGCAGGCCAGCCTTCCTCACTCACCCAAAAGCCATCCCTTCTCATGCAATCTCCACATTCTCAAAAGCTCCCATCTCCCATTTCCCTCAAGCCAGCCTCATTGGCAGTCTGAGAGTTCTTGCCACGGTCTCATGGCTGCCCGCCTTCTTGCCTTCTTCCCCCCATTTCGTCCTCCACCTGGCCCTCAGGGGAACGTTTCTGAAACTGCGTAAGATCCTCCCATTCTGCTTCAGTGACTGCCTCTAGTAGAAAGCACAGGCGCCTCGAAATGATGAACAAGCCTCTTTGTGCTCTGACCCCTGCTTCTCCCAGCCCCCTGGCTGTGTGTTCCCTCAGACACCCCCTCAGCCAGTGATACGACCACCTTGAACACCGCTAGGCTGAATCAGGCACGCTCCTTTTGGCCTCTCCAATGTAGTCAGGAGTAATAGGGCCTGCTACAGTTATATGAGCACAGGTTTTTCCCCCTGTGGAAGCTTCTCAAAGAAGGTGCCATGTTTTCTTGTCTTGTGTCTTCATCACATAGTGTAGGGCTTGGAACCTGGGCTCCACAGGTCAGGAGTAAATAAGCATGTGTTTTTCCTAGTTATAAAACTTTGTGCTTGTTTGAATACTTGTTTTGAATTTCCTGCATACAAACATACACATGCTAACTATAAAGTAATCATTTTGATTCCATATGCATATATTAAGTCACACTTCCTATGTGTGCATCCAAGAATTTAGTTGGAATCGGAAATTTTTATTAGTATGCTCTATACAAAAGGCCCTGTGCTTGGCACTGTGAGGCACAGAGAAACAGTTATACTACAATACCCTGCAGGATCTCATAGTCAAGAATAAACACTGACCGAGGCAAAACAGAGAAGGCCACGATGCACAGTCACATGAAAGACATCCAGAGGATGCCCCATCCATGGATCTAGACTGGGGCACAGGATCAAGGGAAGCCTGTGGGTGTCAGTGCCAACTGAACTGATCATTGAACGGGGGCTACAATTTGCAAAGAGAAGGCTGATGGGAGAGGGAGATGGGCCTTTCCCAAAACCAGGAAATCAATGAGCATGTGTGGTGTATTAGTCTGTTCTCATGCTGCTAATAAAGACATACCCAAGACTGGGTAATTTATAAAGGAAAGAGGTTTAATGGACTCACAGTTCCACATGGCTGGGGAGGCCTCACAATCATAGCAGAAGGCAAAGGAGGAGCAAAATCACATCTTACATGGTGGCAGGCAAGAGAGCTCGTGCAGGGGAACTCCCCTTTATAAAACCATCAGATCTCGTGAGACTCATTTACTATCACAACAGCACGGGAAAGACCCACCCCCATGATTCAATTACATCCCACTGGGTCCCTCCCATGACATGTGGGAATTATGGGAGCTACAATTCAAGATGAGATGTGGGTGGGGACACAGTCAAACCATATCATGGGGTAACTGCAAAATATCAGGGATGGATACTGGATAGAGCTGGAAAGGTCTCCTACAGTGTATACCGGGCAGGGCCTCATGCTTCAAATCAGTTTACACTTGATTTGTTAAGCACTGGAGCATCTTGGAAGAGGAAGGGTTTGTTTTTTTTGTTTTAAATGGTGATGAAAACAACATACAATTTTTGAGCATGGGACAATTTTAATCAGAGGTGAGTGAGATTGAAGCGAAGTGTCAAGCCAGGAGACTTAACAGCTGTCTTGAGTGATGGGGTAAGGGTCTGACTGAGGTGATGGCAGAAGGGATGGAAAGGTGAGGACTCAGGAGAGACTTTATAAATGAGCATACTTCTAAAACCTGGTTTTCTCTTTGTCCATGGTTTGGCAAATAGAAGGAAATGCTGACAAATGTCAGGAAAATACATCAGGAGATTAACGTAATATAGGACATTGCTTGTTTAGTAGGCTACAAACTCTGGAGCTTTCTCAAGGGGGCTCTGTTGCTTCAGCCTTCACCTCTTGGATCTGGCTCAAGCAGGTCAGCCAAGAGGCGTCCAGCTCTCAGGAGCAGGGAGCCACGGCTTTCCACATCTGTTATTCATTTTGATGACAACACTCTCAGTGGCTGACACTATCTGTGAGCTCATGGACTGAAGAAGGCTTTGTAAGTCAGAGCACACGTGGCATTTTTTATATAATACCCTTCTCTTAATTTCCAGTCCTTTATGGTGGATTTTTTAAGAGTAAAAAGTTGTGTGCTGAGCAAAATGGGAAAAAAAGTGCAGATTGAAGGAAATCAATGCTGTGTCTTTTTTTATTTTAAAACCATGTTTTATGGAACATACAAGCAAATCTTCAGTAATAACTATGCAATGATTCCTTTTTAATTTAATTTTAAGCTGTGTCTTAAATAGGAAAATTTTTTAAAGTTGTGAATACCAATAAAATGCAAGTGTCATTATAGTCTATGTGTGTGTAACCATACGTGCATAGAATTATCTTTTCACAATAAAATAAGGATACGGGGCCGGGCGCGGTGACTCATGCCTGTAATCCCAGCACTTTGGGAGGCCAAGGCGGGTGGATCACGAGGTCAGGAGATCGAGACCATCCTGTCTAACACGGTGAAACCCCATCTCTACTAAAAAATACAAAGAAAAAAATTAGCCGGGTGTGGTGGTGGGCGCATGGCGTGAACCCGGGAGGTGGAGCTTGTAGTGAGCTGAGATCGTGCCACTGCACTCCAGCCTGGGTGACAGAGCAAGACTCCATCTCAAAAGAAAACAAAACAGCAGCTGGGGGCTGATGCATGAAGTGGATTTCCTTTATTTGGATTCTGTTAAGTCAGAAATCACTATGATTAACGCTAAGGATAATAATAGCAACATCTGCTAAATTTCTGCCTTCCAGTGAGTACCTGGATGCAGAATGCTTTCCACACATCTCATGTAAAGCCAAGCGTTCCATTGTTTAATCAATTTTGAGAGTTTTGGGTTTGGATTGCTTTTGTCATTGACACTCTGGCCTCCAAATCAGTGTGCGGCTGGGATCTCCATGCTGGCCACAGCCAGAGTCCCGCCGCGAGCCCAGGGTGGAGTGTGCTAAGGTCTGTGCCAAGGCATGTTCAGGAAGGTAAGTTCTCGCTAGCCGGGTGGGCTGGCCATTCTAGGTGCTTGAGGTGGGGGTGGAAAGAAAGGAACATAAGAAAAAAGTTGGGTTATTTTCAGAATTTATTCATTTCGGACTTTGGAAAAGTGGTTGAAAAATTAAAAAAAGAAGCTGCTTAGGGAAGTTGTCCCAGGGAAGGGAGATGTCTTAAGAAAGAGAGAGGAAGTGCTTCCTCCCGGTCGCCCCCTCACCCTCTCAGGACCAAGACCCCTCTTCTTTTGAGCTGCTGAGGACAGGTCCTGGGGAGACAGGAGATGGGTGGGGAGGGAGGAGGCAGGCAGTTCCTGGAGTCCGAGTGGGTCTCCACTGTCACACCTACGTGCTGGATTGGACCAGCAGCCTAAGGGCTCCCCAAAATAATTTCTGGGCCATTTCAGAAATGTGTCCAAATCCCAACGGAATTAGACAATTTGGTCATTTCAACAACTTTTCTAAGGAAACAGTTCAAAGAATATTGCCTTGATTATCAGGAGGAACCGGAAAAATGTGACAGAAAAGAAATACTTGGAACTAAGATGTGCTACAAAATACTGAATGCTAGTATTTGCACAACAGGCTTAACACCAGACTTTTTTTCTGGTTTACAAAAAAAAAAAAATTTTTTTTTAATCGTTTCCTTGACTATTTCTCAGCACCTGCTAAGACTTGCTACTAAAGCTTTGGGTTTATCAGAATTTTCATATTGTACAGGCAGTTATGTGCTATAACACCTTGCTGTTTTGAGGTGTGCGTTTCTTTTATCTCAAAATAGCACAAAGTTAGGGTTAAAAGTTAATTTCCTGGCCAGACTTTAGTCCCAGTATAGGAAACATTTGATGATAATAGCTCTGTTCCATTCTGAGTGTACTCAAATGAGAATCCTCGGTAATAACAAAACCAGAAGCAGACACCAAAAACTTATCAATGGAATATAAAATTGGAATTTTTGGTTTACTTTTGACGTTTTGAATCAACTTCATTGAGGTATAATTTGTACCCCAAAAATGTACTTATTTTAAATGCCTAGTTTGATGAGTTCTGCCAAATACATGTATCTGTATCATAGCCATCTCAACTAAGATGTAGAACATTTAAATTGGAAGTTTGCACACATTTCCTTTTTGTTTCCTGATACTTGTGTGTGTGTGTGAAAATTCATCCCCGAAAAAGAAAATACTTAAAAGAAACTTTCACCCTACCATAAGGCTCTTGATAATAATTCTGAGATATTTAGTATTACTGTCACTTGTATAAGAAAATTTGTAGACCAATATAGCATTGTGCTTAAAATCCAATCCAACAATGTTCATTTGTAGAGGAGGTTTTGCCAGGGTAAGGCTTGTTTTTGTTTTTTTAAGATCCCTGCAGAGACAAAAGGGAGTGTTTTATGGACAACGAAGCAGCATGCTGCACTCGAGTTTCAGGTTTTGGGTGAATGAATCATTGCAGAATCCATACTTTTGCATAATCCAGTATGAACCCATGCCGATGTGGAAGTGCATCTGTAGCATTCAGTAAAATCCTCACTGCTTCCTCCGCTTTTGTTTCCTCCTGTCTCCCACCCACAGCACTCTGAGGGGGAACACTTCAGTGGGCATTCTCAGAGGAACCACAAATGACCTTAAGGTTGTGAAAATGGTCCCCAAACAATCGCTGGGAGCCTGCCTGTTGACCTTGGAGCAGGCTGCTGGGGATCTTGAGCAGCATTGGCATTCACAGTGCATGCTACTGTCTTGAAAGTTCAAAATATTTCAGCAAACGTGAGCTACAATCTCTCAAAATCACTTTACCATCGTCATCTGGCCAGTCCTGTTTCGAAGATAAGGTAACTGATGGAATCACTTGAGGTATAGGCCAGGGGACTTTGGGGAAAGGTAAAGAAGGGAACTTGTTCTAAGGGAGATACTGACAAAGGAGGCCAAAAGGTCAATGTGTGATTCAGGAGAAAGCATCCCATCAAGGACACCCCCTCATGGTGCATGGTGAGAGTGTGGCTTCCAGTCCTGGCTTCTTGTCTTGATTCTGCAACTACCCAAAGTTGACCCTGGGCAAGCCACAGCCCCCCATACTCCTACCATCAGTTTCTCCACCTGCAGCGCAATGGGGTTGAATCCATGAGCTCAGAGGGCCTCCAGCTCTAACTTCCTGGGAGACTGAGCCTGCCCCTGCCTGGGGCTCTAGCTTGACAGGCACTTTTATGTGCTTTCTATATTCCTAAGTTAAGGGTCCCCACAAATATAACCAGCTCCAATTTGGCAGCACATTCACATTGGCTGGTTTCACGTCTGTCTTGTATGGGATACAATTCCTTAAACCTGCTCATCCAGTAAGTTGTCCATGCAAAGGGTGTCCCTGTATTTTAGGAAGAGGCGCATGAACATTCAGTCTTTACTCACTGTCTCTTTAAACAGTTAATACTCTAAAGCTACAATTAGATAATGATGTCTCGGTGTCTGAGTTCACCTTGCCTTGCTCCTTAAGACCACAGCTTCCTAAATGATCTTCCATTTCCACTTTTGCCCTTCTGTCATCCATCCTCCACTTAGCAGCCAGAATGTTCTTGTAAAAACATAAATCAGACCATGTCACTTCACTACTTAAAACCCTTCCGCGGCATCCAACTGCTCTTGGAATAAAATGCAACATCCTATCACGATCTACGTGGCCCCAAATGACCTGCCTGTGACACACTTATCTGATTCGATCTGCTTTGGAGAAGATATGCACAAATTCTGGATATTATGCCTCTACAAAAGGAAGAGGCCATCTCTTCCCCTCTCCCCTTCTGAATGGCCGGGAAGTGGGTGTTATGGCAGGAGTGGAGAAGCCTTCTCGGACCATGAGGCAGGGGTCACATACTGAGAATGCCAGAGAGTAGCACAGCAGAGTCTGAGTCCCAAAGTATTACAGAGCTATCTCATCAGTCCTGAACTGTCCACCCATGCTGTTAAGTGACAGAAAAATAAATATCCATCTTGCTTAAACCCCTGTGAATCTGGGTTTCTCTCTCTTTTTTTTTTTTTTTTTGAGACAGAGTCTCACTCTGTTGCCCAGGCTGGAGTGCAGTGGCGTGATCTCAGCTCACTGCAACCTCCGGCTCCCGGGTTCAAGTGATTCTCCTGCCACAGTCTCCTGAGTAGGTGGGATTGCAGGCACGCACCACCACGCCCAGCTAATTTTTATACTTTTAGTAGAGACGGGGTTTTACCATGTTGGTCAGGCTGGTCTTGAACTCCTGACCTCGTGATCCGCCCGCCTTGGCCTCCCAAAGTGCTGGGATTACAGGTGTGAGCCACTGTGCCTGGCCTGGGTTTCTCTATTACAGCAGCCAACAGGGTCCTAAACAACGCAATGCACTTTCTTAGGGCTCTGTCCTCGCTGTTCCCACTCCCTGGGATGCATTTCCCCAGCTCCTCTCATAGCTGCTTTGTTATACTTCCAGCCTCCTGCTTAAGTGCCATATCCTTGAGGAGGCCTTACTTAACCAACTTAACCAAGTTGGTCATCTCTCTCCACTGAACTCTAGCAGTGGCCTCCCCACTAGCCTCCCTGCCTCCACTCATGGTCTTCTCACCATTCAACATCCACAGAGGCCAAAACCTTAATACGTGATAAGTTGCCTTATCAGGCCTTACCTGGCCAACTTATCACCTATTAAACTGTGATAATCTTGTTTGCCCATCTGTCATGCTTGTTTTGCCCATGAATGAGAAGCCCCCTGAAGGCAGCAGCCTGACCTCTCTCGCTAGCTTGTATCTCTCCAGCACCTGGAACAGTGCCTGGCATGCACTGGAGGGCCCAGTAAGTATTTATGAAATGAATGAATAAGTGTAACCACAATCAGCAGGATCCCCATTTCAAGTTCTTCTTTTGGCTCTTGAATCTGGGACAAAAGGACTGGGGACACCTCACAGTTCAGAGGACTCTTCTAAGATGACTTAGCAAATCATCTGGAGAATACAGATCTCAATCCATAGCATTTGCTGCTCACAGAGGGATTTGAAAGAACAGCTTGTCTACCAAGGCCGATTTAATGAAACCGTGAAATATATGACTGCAACAAGAACCCTTACAAGAAATAAACTCGATCTGTTGCCTGGTATCCCTCTAATAATTAATGATATAACTAGGAAAGGTTGGTTCTGAACATAAAACAACCTCGGAAAGGAACTCAACTGAAGTGCACTTTGTGGTTACAAACACCTAGTGTCAGAGACAGTATTATTGACCCCATTGAAAATAATGACTTATTGCAAGTAACCACAAATCAGCTGACTAGTTGAATGGATATTACACATCGTTTACTACGCATGACCTCAAAAAGTCATTAGATCCATACTAGGAGGAGTAAGAGGACTTACTACTCATGAATCCCTTCTTTCTGCAAACCTCATATCCTTATGCAAGAATGAGAAAAGCTGTCATTTGGGAAATAGAGAACCAGATTGGAGTCCTTGCCTGCCCTGTATTTGCAGCCATAGACCAAAATTCCTTAATCCCTTTGAGTCTCAGTTTCAACCATAAATTGGGAATTTGAGCCTCTCTCTTCCGCACTCCCCACACTGAATACATCAGCAGATAGTCTTAGCTGTGCCTCCAAAATTCATCTTCAATCTGCCCATTTTTGTACATTCAGTTATGTTCTCATTAAAGCCACCATCTCTCTCCACTAAACTCTAGCAGTAGCCTCCCTGCCTCCACTCATTGTCTCCCCACCATCCATCATGCACAGAGGCCAAAATGATACATCGAAGCCCACCACTGACCTCCCATCAACTCATAATAAACTTCAAGCCCCTTGCCCTTGGCCTGTGAGGCCCTCTCGCTAAATTGGCCACTGCCTTCTCTGTGACCTCAGCTTCTAATTTTCTCCTCTCCATTCATTCTATTTATCAAGGTTTCCTTCTGTTCAGGTAAATGCTGGCCTTGTCTGACCTCAGGGTCTTTGGTCCTGCTATACCAAACTTGTTCAACCCATGGCCTGCAGGCTGCATGCGGTCCAGGATGGCTTTGTAAACAAAAATTTGTAAACTTTCTTAAAACGTTATGAGATTTTGCCCTGGCGCGGTGGCTCACGCCTGTAATCCCAGCACTTTGGGAGGCTGAGACGGGCAGATCACAAGGTCAGGAGATCGAGACCATCCTGTGTAACACAGTGAAACCCCATCTCTACTAAAAATACAAAAAATTAGCTGGGCATGGTGGCGGGCACCTGTAGTCCCAGCTACTCGGGAGGCTGAGGAAGGAGAATGGCGTGAACCCGGGAGGTGAAGCTTGCAGTAAGCCGAGATCGTGCCACTGCACTCCAGCCTGGGCGACAGAGTGAGACTCCATCTCAAAAAAAAAAAAAAATTATGAGATTTTTTTGCAATTTTTAAAGCTCATTAGCTACCGTTAGTGTTAGTGTATTTTATGTGTGGCCCAAAACAATTCTTCCAGTGTGGCCCAGGAAAGCCAAAAGGTTGGACACTCCTGTTATACCTTTAACTGGAACACGCTGTTTTTAGATCTGGCTCCTTCAAATCCACTCTAGAGATCTCACTTCCTCCCTTGATCACTCTCTATCATACTACCATTTTTTTCATCGTATTTAACAGTGACTTAAATTATTGATGTATTTGTTTGTTCTTGTTTGCTGTTTATTTTTTTCTCACCAGTAAGTCAGCTCCATAAAAGCAGGGGCTTCGAATCTTTCTTCACTGGCCTATCTATCCCCAGCACAATGCTGGATGAATGAATGAAGATTAAAAATAATATCTATTTCCAGGGGTTGGTGTGAGGCTTGAATGTAAAATATGCTCTGTGGAGGGTCATACAATTGTTGGATTTTATCAATCATTTTATGTGTCTGTAATTAGAAAAGATTATATTGCTGTTTACTAATATAGGTCAGAAGAAATGAAAAATCTCGCATCCCATTAGTTAGTGAATCTGCCCAAAATCTGTGTGATTGAAACTGTTCATACATACTGAGATGAAATCACTCGCTGTCTCGTACGCATCTATTATCTACTCTGCTTCAGGGGGTGTGGCTGGGGTATGAAAGACAGCCGCCTGGTCTCTTTGCCTTGAGGGTGCTTACAAACAAATGAATGACGTGTGCCTGAGCCCCTCTGGCCTTGGGATCTCTGGAGCATTCATAACGTATGATATTCTTCAAGAGCTGGCTGTGCCCACGCTGTCACCTCGTCCTCCGTGAGGCCCCTGGCCTCTCTCAGAGAGCGATGAGCTCCATAAACACAAACTATATTTTCCATATTTATATTAAATTGCCCAAGGTAGACTAGAAGGCACCCAGCAGGGATGTGGAATTAAACTGAATGATGGGTTATTGTGCAATATATATTTTTAAATATGTCCTTGCAAAAATATCCACTAATAATGCAGGAAACTATCTTACTTTGTATTGGAAGAAAATGTACAATTTGCTAATAATGTGGTCCCCTCCAACATAAAGATAAGAGCTTATGGATTTACTCTTGACTGCTTTCTAAAAGCACGTCCGCGTTGTCTGGAACCCATCACACCCTCGGATGGGGCCCACTCAGACCCAGTGGCTTGAATCAATGAGATGGATGGGTGGCCGAGAGCAGAGCTTTCTCTTTGTCTGATCCCTCTGACCAGAGAAACAGTGTTAGATTTCAAGAGCTTAGGGAAGATGGGGAAGAACTACTAGCTGTAAAAACAAACAAACAACAAACAAACAAACTTTCAGATAAAACTAGCCAAAGAGTCTTGCAAGAAAATGTAAGAGAGAGATTTCTGAAGTTCACCCAGACACAGACGCACTGAGCAAGGTAGAAAAAAAAGAAAGTTGGGGATGAGTTTGAATTGACGAGAACTACAGGATGTTCGCAGCGAGCGGCTTAGAGCTGTAAAGATTTAATGCAACTCTAGCATGCCTGGCTTGTTCCAGGGGGATTCTAGCTGGGTATCTTTGTATCTATCACCTACCACCAACAAGCAGACATGTTTGTTTCCAGTGCTTTCTGCTTTCTCCTGCTTTTCTCTATGTTGGTCTCAGCTTCTCTCACTTCTCCCCTGATTCACTACATAGAATGGCTCTCATTTCTGGTATGTGTTTTGTAATGTTTTCAGGACACTAAAATTATTTAACTCTATATTCACTGTAATACCCTAGATAACATAATTTTGGCTCTGAAAGGCCTAATTTATTATGTTGGTGTGACTTTGACAGCCAAACAATCAAATAACTGGTCACGTGAGTAAAAAACAGTCAAAGAGATGTTGGTTTAGGTGACACAGACGGGGGACATATATGGTAGGGAAACCGTGTGTTTACTGTTCTGGGGTTTCATTCTTGTTGTCTTGGGTGCTTCCATCTGCTTTCCAAGTAACTCGGGTTAGCCTATTTGTAATTGTGTCCTCATCACTCATTTAATTATCTCCTGAAAGCATTACTGGGCAGTTTATTACCATTCTGCCTTAGGTAGTTGGTTTTCTTTTTCTTTTGTTGTTTTTTTTTTTTTTTTTTTTTGAGACGGAGTCTCACTCTGTCACCCAGGCTGAAGTGTAGTGGTGCGATCACAGCTCACTGCAATCTCCACTTCCCAGGTTCAGGCGATTCTCCTGCCTCATGCTCCGGAGTAGCTGGGATTACAGGCGCCCACCACCACGCCCGGCTAATTTTTGTATTTTTAGTAGAGACAGGGTTTCACCATGTTAGCCAGGCTGGCCTCAAACTCCTGACCTCAGGTGATCCTCCAGCCTCGGCCTCCCAAAGTGCTGGGATTACAGGCGTGAGCCGCTGCACCTGGCCAGGTAGTTGATTTTCTCTCTTTGCTATCTTTGGGGGGGAAACTGAGTGAAGCACTATTGGGTTTGCTGTTGTTTCTGTGAAACCTGAAACCTGTAAGTTAAAGGTAACCATCTAGTATTATTGCATCTTTATAAGAATTAGGTTGGTGCAAAAGTAATTGTGGTTTTAACCATTACCTTTTTTTTTTTTTTTTTTAAGATGGAGTTTCACTCTTGTTGCCTAGGCTGGAGTACAATGGCTGGGTCTTGGCTCACTGCAACCTCCACCTCCCAGGTTCAAGCAATTCTCCTGCCTCAGCCTCCCAGGTAGCTGGGATTATAGGTGCCTGCCACCACACCTGGCTAATTTTTGTATTTTTAGTAGAGATGGGGTTTCACCATGTTGGCTGGGCTGGTCTCGAACTCCTGACCTCAGGTGATCCGCCTGCCTCGGCCTCCCAAAGTGCTGGGATTAAAGGCATGAGCCACCGCACCCGGCCTAACCATTACTTTCAATGGCAAAAATCGCAATCATTTTTGCACCAACCACATAGAAAATTGTTCCCTGGAAACAATATTTTTTTCTAAAAAAAAGGTACTTTTAATCACAAATGTCTTGTGGGTAATCATAATTTTCTTATATTTCACATTTAAAAAAGAAACTAAATCTAATTTTCTTGTATTCTGAAAATGTTAAAATGCTAAATAAGCGTAGAAAACAGAAAGAGGGAATATCTTATAAAAACATAATCCAAGTTGCATTTTTAAATTGTTCTTCCCATTTTTTGAGGTAAGATACGCTTGCTTGATACTCAGAGTTCAGGTTCTGCTCCGGTCCTCAGGGACCCCAGGATCAGAGCACGACTGTAAAAGGATGAAGGAGTCTCCATCTATAAATTCACAACGCAGAGGATGACACTGGCGCTCAGGGGGTGTGCCAAGTGACAAGGCTGTCAAACTCCAACGTGCAGAAAGGGCTGGTTGATAGGGAAAGGGGAACATTGAAGAGGGATGGGAGGGGAATTACTTAATGGGCAAAAACAGCAGAGATTCCAAAGCCCAGCAAATTTCGAAGCACTTTCATATAGGGGTTGCTAAGCCTGCTAAGTACTATTTACATCAAATGTCACACCAAGTAGAAAAAAAAATCAGTCAGAACAAATAAAAATACTGAAGTTTAGAACAGATGAGAATGTTAGAATTGGAAAGACAAAGAACAAAGACAATTGAAGCTCCAACCCAAAGCCAGGATCCCTCTTAGAACTGGCCTCTCTGCCCCACAGTTGTCTGGTTTCTCTTTAAATATCTAGTGACAGCCGGGCACGGTGGCTCACACCTGTAATCCCAGCACTTTGGGAGGCCGAGATGGGCGAATCACGAGGTCAGGGGTTCGAGACCAGCCTGGCCAACATAGTGAAACCCCATCTCTACTAAAAATACAAAAAATGAGCCAGGCATGGTGGCAGGTGCCTGTAGTCCCAGCTACTCAGGAGGCTGATGCAGGAGAATTGCTTGAACCTGGGAGGCAGAGGTTGCAGTGAGCTGAGATTGCGCCACTGCACCCCAACCTGGGCGACAGAGCAAGGCTCTGTCTCAAAAACAAAAACAAACAAACAAAAAAACTAGTGACAGCGCGTCCAGATGCTTTGAGTTATAGGGTTCTGGCCCTGGGCTCCCATCATTCTCCTTACCTCGAATGGGAATCTGTCCCCAGGACCCAGCAGTTCTAACTTAGCACTCAGCACACACATGCCCTTCTCCTCCGTGTGAGCCCCACAGAGTTAAAGATGGGTCCCCACCTCCCTGAGTCCCCTCTCCTTCAGGCTAAAGGTCCCATTTCCTGCTGCTGTTCTGAGTGACCCCCACACTGGCCACACTGTGGCTGGGTAATGTCCACCTCTCCATGTGGCCCTCCTAACTGATAACATATGAAGAATTTCCAGCCATGGCTTCACCGCCTGGGGACTGTGCTGTGGCCCTAGAGTCACCCAGCTCATGGCTAAATCGTGGCATGGACTGTGCTGCCCTCTTAGGTCTCCTTTATTTTGAATTTGTGTAATTGATTTTTTGAACCTAAATGCATGAGCTTATATTTAACCTTGATACTTTCATTTTATTGGTTTTGGCTTAGATTTATAGGCACTTAAAAAATGATAACTTACATTTAATTATAATTCTCCAGTTATCAAAGTGCTTTCACATCTGCTGCTGATGTGCATTTTGATCCCCTTATCTACCACGTCAGCTATGCCTCCTCACTTTCTGTCATCTGCAAATCAGATTAGCAGGAATGACAACAATTGTCACTGATAGACATATTGAATGGACGGCAAGGAAAAAAGGGCCCAGCCCTGTGAAATGCCTCCCTAGATTCACACCACATTCCAAGCAAGGGGGCATAGAGCAGGCAACTACAGGACTGCTTGTGTGAATAAGATCATTGGAGAGAATAAAATGTGCAACAAAAAAAAATAAAACAGCATGAGGGAATAGGAAATGACGGGGCAAGGTGCTTTTACAGAGGAGGTGATTCGAGAAGGACTCTGAGCAGGGACTGGAGTGAATGGGGGAGCACATAGTGTACCCCAGAGACCCGGACACACATGAATTCATCAATCGATTGACTTCCTGCAGTTCCAAAGATAATTTCAGGCAATCAATTTTTGACGTGGTTTTGCTCTCCATATTATCAACTAAGTCAGAATTTGCTTCTGAGCCACAAACACTGATTGAACACCTAATACAATGCTTGACACTGAATAAACACCTAAATAATTATCTGTGGAATAAGTGAAAAAATATGCTATGACAGATTGAGTCAAAGGCTCTGCTAAAATCAAGACATACTTTGTGAAGACCATCTGACAAGGTTTCATAACGTTTGCCCTGGACAACGCTCTCACCCAAGGCACTCCTAGGGGTATCATTAGATTGTGATCAATTGGCTGTAGCCCAGTTATGGGAGCCCTCAGGCTATGTGCAGTTGCTGGCATATAAGCTACAATTCCAGGCTGATCAGAAGGCAACACTGAGTTACGAATCTCTAATCTCAAGTCGTCACCATTTCACCAATTTCAGAACCTACATATAAAAAAGATATATGGTTCACATGGGATGGCTTGATTCTGGGGACCTCATGTTGGATTATGCAAATCACGTGTTTCTCCTCTAAATTCTCACATATCACCTACTTAGTAATCTAGTCCAGAATTTTGTCAGTCATCCTTTTGCCAGTCTATGCTTCTTTTGGAAACTACTTTTTAAAATGAGTATTTTTGAAAGTTGACATTTTCTTGTCTCCGTTTTTCAGCACCCCTCCAGATTGACAAAGTCTCCTGACAATTATTGATCAATCACATCTACAAATGCTTATAGCATTCTGAGGTGTGACTTTTCTGCATCTTGGGAAATACATGTCTGCAATTAATTAATTACTGATTAATGGAGCAACTACAGAAAATATTCAAATCGAAGAAAGGAAGGTGGACAAGGGAAAGGATGGAAAGATGAGTATGACCCAGTCCTGTACTGAAGATGAACAGACTGGACGTCCAAACATAAATAAAATACATTGACAGATGCTGAGATGAACTAGTCTGAGAAGCACTGTAGGGTGGGCTGGTATCAAGGCTTAGTGGGCACCGGGACGGGAGCCACTTTTGCCTGGGAAAATAAGGTCACTGAACATTGGAGGACAAATAGAGTTCGTAGTGTGTTGTGGGATGTGTCACAGATGCCTCATGGCTATAAGATAAAAGTGCTCTGCTGGAGAGACTGGCTGAGGTAGTGGTTACGAAATTGGGAACAGAGAGTGGAGGGCCAAGCTAAATAGCGGGGACTTCAGACACTTCATTGGATAAACCCAGCGGTTAAGTCCCTACAGATTATCAAGCGGGGAGTGCCGTGGCCCACAAGGGAACTTTCCCTTTGTGGAGTATTAATTGAAGATGAGAGTGGGCGGGGCTGGAGCCTGGAGGCTCTCTGCTTCTCACCTTTCCCAGACAAAGTTTTCTTCTGCACTTTGAAAACCCTTTCTTATTGGAAGGCTACTTCCCATTGTAAAGAAACTCTGGCTGGTGTCCTCTAAGCACATTTACTTTGGAGAGGTTTAGGATTAGCATTTTCACTGAAATAGTTTTTGTTTCTAAAAGGGCTTACTTTAAGTGGTTAAAACCTCCACTTTCCCTCGAGCCATTGTACAATATTGATCACAGTGTTTGTTCATTTAGCAGACCTTTTCTTCCTGTGGCCACAATGAAGGTCAGTGTTGAGCTTTAATGTAGTCCCTGTCCAAATGATGATCAATTTCAAAGGAATAAGAGATAAAAATTGAGCTAGCAGTATTAAAAAAACGAATTTTGACTATGATTATTTGTAAAAGCAGTGCAAACATGGAAGGCCTTGTGCATGTATGCACAGATATACGAAGATTTTAGAATGAAAAGTGGATGATAATGGAGGCTGTTCCCAAAACCCTCTGAAGTTACACAGCCATGCCTTAACAAGAAGTAATCAGAAAGAACACTTACAGGATACATTAGAATGAGAAAATACTAAATATATATTCCTAAGGCATCTTTTTAAAAGTTGAGAAGTGTTGGCTTTCATGCTAGCCTCTCACTTTCAAATCAATACCTTAGACTATATAGAAATAAATTCGAGGCCAGTTTTCAGGAATACAGATTTTAAAATGATGAAAGTGGCAGAATGGTCATCATTTCTGACTCTTTACTGAGGACAAAGATTTCACATTTGTATCATCCTGTTGGAAGCCTGGTGGCGAGTCTGTTTTGAAGACATGATAAACCACCGCAGCAGAGAGTTGAAGGGCCACTGGGAAGGCCTCTCCGTGGGAGACCCTTCTCGCCACATAAATAGCTCTGGGCTTGGTTGATTCTGACAAGAAGAAATTAAAGGCATAAAACACTCTTCTCTTTCAGATGCGTTGGCTAAGCCTCTGCTCCATCAATTCCCTACTCTCCTCTCAGCTCCACAGGACACAACACAAACCTCGGGAAGAAATTCGCTTTTCTGGGGGTCATGAGCCACTCTCCTTTGCCTTCTTTCCATGCATCTCACCTTCTCACTAAATTAGAGATTGGGTCAAATGTGGAGTACGGTTTTTGGGGAGTCAGTGCTTATTGGCAGTGTATGAAGGTTTAACATAATTTCAATGCATTTTGCTTAAAGTGTTATAGACCCTTTCACGAGAACATCGAGGCCACACTAATTTATTTAAAATTCATCTTGAGCTCAGACATCTGGGAATGTGAAAGGTGGAACATTTCTATACTATTAAGGTAGTATAGAAAGACCATGAGCTTAGGGGTCAGAGCAACCTGGCTTCTGCTCTCCATCTTAGAAGGTGAGCGATATTGGGCTAGTAACTTCATCTTTCTGAAGCCTCCATTTTCTGATCTGTAAAATGGGGATAATGTTAGGTAACGCCTAAGAATGCAGTGAAAATTGATGGGGACCATATCAATACTTAATAGTTAATTATAGTTAATAGTAAGCAATAGACTTTTGAGTAATGGTTGCTATTATTGGTTCTATTACCAACTTTCAGCAACCTTGGGATTTATATAATAGCCAGCAACTACACAGAAAAGAAAGTCTTTTAACACACTATTATGGATTAGAACTAGGTAGTATAGCTCAGCTACTGATTAAAAAAAAAAAAGAAATCCTCTGAATCGATTAAATGTAGTGAACTTCCAAAGTGCACATTTCAAATGAGTAGGTGTGGGCTGGCAAGAGGCACAGTACCATTACGGTAGAAGCGGAAAGAACATGAGGAATGAGGCTTTCCCAAGTCGGACCTGTGGTAGTTCAGGTCTTGACTGGCCACCATGGTATTTCTTCACAATCAGCGCTAAGTGCACAGGGTATGTGCATGGAATTCCTGGATCAGCAGTAACTGTGGGTCAGAATCCAGATCTTGGCCTTGCAGACCCATTCAGAAGAAACAAAGGCTGTCTAGACCTCCCGTTTGTGAAATAAACTTGACTTGCACTAGAAGAGCTCTAAGTGTCCTTGTAACATTACAAATAATTTCATAATTCTCTGTTTCTGGAAAAAGTAAAGACCGGCCTGGAGAGGCGATAATTACACTTTCTTAGTCTCTCTCATCCCATTAACCACAGCCTAGATCAGGTGGAGACGCCTCTCAGTAAATACTATGAAAGAATCCACGCTTTCCTAATTGTTTGGCTTCTTAATCAAAAGAAGAGCTTCCTTTCAATTGTTAATGACACAAATCATTATGTGGGAAGAAATGACACCTATTCAGAAAGCTGTGAACGTCTGAAGTGCTAATGGTGATGATTAGGTATTATGCAAAGAAAAAGCGAGAATCAATTCTATTCTCTACACACTGCCAGTGGGACTCAGTCCCTACGGGGAGAGGAGCAAGTCCAGAACTGTCTGCCAAATACGAGGGTGAAATATTAAAGCCACCTTCATGGATAACCAGACACTACGTTGAGTTTCAAACGGGGAAAATCAAACAAGCAATTTGATGCTATTTTTACTCCTTAGGGAAAAAGGCAAACTGAACTGGACCGACTTTAAATGTAACATAATGATTGAAGGAACCTATATGCTTTATCTTCCCTCAGGATGTTAATTATTCTGTTTAAGGGCTAATTTGTTTTGCAGGAGTGTGAAAGCACGCTCCGTTTTGGTGATACTTTTCACATACTTTTGGGGTGTGTGTGTGTCTGCTTACAGAAAGCATTACCTACTAGTATTGTTACTGATTAGCATCATTATAACAACGACTAATTTGTTCTAAATTAAAAAGGAAGTCCTCTTCTTTAAACAAGTCTCAAAAATTTTATAGCATGCCAGAATATTAAGATGCTCCTGAAAAGTGTGGGATTTAACTATTAACATTTAACAGTTCACACCATGTAAATCTCAGCTTTGCCTACACACACACACACACACTGCACGAAGGAGCACTCTATCAGATTCTCCTCGTTTTCCTTTACTTGCTCCCCGTGCAGTGACCCTGTGGAGTAGACTTAGTGGTGCTTCGAATGCAAACGCAAACGCTGTGATTTACTCCCCAAAGAACCCCCGAGCTTGCAGAGACAAGATCAAGAATCGGAAATTTTTTGAGCAAAAGCGCTGCTTGCAGAGGTGTTAAAATCCAGTTACAGTGCCCCGCTCATCACCCGGACGCTCTCTCCGCCGCCTCCCGCGCTCCCCGGGCTGGAGCAGCGCACCCTTGCAACCCTTGCACCGGGAGGCAGCTCCATGTGGGACCCAGCCCGCGCGCAATACTTGCCTTTTCCCACCAGCCCCGGTTCAGGTGTGTCCCTCGCTTTGTGATGCAGGTGGCTTTCCCACTGGCCGGGTCAGACTTAAGAAACCCCGAGGACGGTCCTTTGTCGGCCGGCAGCCCGAGTCCCCGCTGGCTGCTTTGAGTCCACCGCTCTCGGGATCAAACCCCGCACCACTGAAAGGCAGGTGAGGGGAGGACGCAAAACCCGGAGTGGAGCGCTAGGCTGCGGCGGCGGATCTGACTGTACTGGGAGAGCCACACAAAAGTATCCAAGGAAAAGCCAATATCTGGACTGGAGTTTTAAAAAACGTAATTGGACTTGCATCCTCCCACCCGTGGGCAATACACACAGCACAGGAGTGGGTCTGTTTTTTTTTTTTTTTCGGTGTTTGGGCTTTGAGCCTCCTAGTGTATCTGGCTTAAGCACCTCTGATACTGTTGATCTACAAGGAGGGCTCTGAGAGCCTGGACTGTGGGGAAGAAACTTTTTTTGCACTTCGTGTCTTACTTCCATGAAGACGATGTCTACGCTTGTTGTGGATGGCATTAATAACGGGATTAGCATGGAAAGGGTTACTGTGCTTGATGCTATAGGCAGAGAGAGAGACACAGAGACTGGGTCAATAGGGATTATTTCTGAATGGAACATCTGATACTCTGGGATCTGGGAAAAAATATAATATTTTCTGATTTTCCTGTTGGGGTTCTACTGCTGGGTGGCCTCCTTCACTCTCAGAGCACAGGTTACCTCCTGTCTAATAGTTTCTGATGGTGGTTTTTTCTTCTTCCACCTCCCCTTTCTCTTCCCCGTCTCCTTCTTCTCTCACTTCCTCCTCTGCTCTTTTTTGAGAAGCCTTAAATCCCACACTTTTCAGGAGCATCTTAATATTCTGGCATGCTATAAAATCAAGTATTTTTCTTTTTATCTTTATGTTGCTTCTCAAACAAAGGGAAGATAGTAGTGATAGGAAAGAGCAGAAAATGCTTATTGAGGTCCAGGCGGTAGCAGCTGAAGCCTTTAGCAAAATAAACCTTGCTCTGCCTCCTGGTTCATCAGCAGTAACTCACCTCCAACCCCCGCCCCCCCGCCCCACGCCCCCCCGCCCCACGCCCCAATTACTGGGCAATATAAGAGACAGGAACTTGCAAAGGATAGTGGGTAAGAGGATAGGTCGGGGTGGGGGGAGGGAAGAATTTGTCCATGGGAGAGAAAATTAGGAAGCTGTAACTTGACTTTCATAAAGCACTCTGTTCTTCTGTCTTTTCCAAATGAAGGACAACAGGAAGGGCCTGCTTCATCTGGGTTTTCTACTAGACACACGTTCTGCAAAAAGGATCATGATGCACAGAATGACACACTTCAAATCAGATTATAGGTGTCAGAAACCAAAAAATTAAGTCACCATAGCCAGCCCTTACTCTAATAATTGTTTAAATACATGATCTTTCTAAATGCTCACATCAGCATATTGTATGTCTCCATTTATATAACATATGACATTGTGGAAAAGGCAAACTGTAGGGACAGAAATCAGATCAGTGGCTGTCAGGGGCTGGAAGTAGAGGATGAGGGGGACAACAAAGGGTGTAAGGGAAATCTGGGGGTAATGGATTGCTTTGTGTGTTGATTATGGTGGTGGCTACCTGAATATATTTGTTTGTCAAAACTCATAACTCTACTTAATTTAAAAAGGTGGATTTTATCGTATGTAAATTTAAGAAACATTCTGTAGCCATAATAAAGATTAAACTAATCAAGTTTAAGGACATTTTAAAAGTCCCTGTGACCCATTGCTCCTTCATCTAAGAAGGTACAATAGGGAATGTGATTAAAAGCTTACTCACTGTGGAGAAACCACCGACATAAGCTTAGAATTTAACAGAGAAGTGTCCTGAAAGTCCAATGTACAGCATATACTTGGCATGGCGCAGGGCCAAGAGCTGGCTAGAAATACATAAAAACCCATTCCTTTTTCACCCTCCACAGTGGTGAGTAGAGATTTCTGTGCAAGAGGTTAGAAGGAGCTGGTAGCAAAGCTCTAAAGCGGAGAGACTGGCAAGATGCAGATGAGAAGGATCAAATCTTAGACAAAGTAGCAGAGGGAAATGCCTGCTGATTCTGAGATCAAACAAAAAATGTGACTGAAAGCAGTGGTTCCCAAACCTGCCTTCACATTGAAATCACCTGATTCCCGCTAGATCCAGGGCTGTCAGGGAATCTGCCAGTGAAGGAGCTTCCCGGGTGATTGTTTTCAGCTGCCTAGGGCCAGCGCTTGTCCTAGGAGAGAAGGAAAGTCCTACCGGCTCAGGGAGGAGGCTTCTTGTGGGCAGGCAGGTCAGGGCATCAGGATAAGAGGGAGCTGCTTGGATGTGTAGTGGGAGGGCTTTCTTTGGGGGCTGGAGTGATGCCTCTCACAGACTCAGGGAGCAGAGAGGGAGAGGGAGCAGCAGGGGCCTCCCCAGCTTTAGTGGGGTGTCTGTGCTGCACCGTTAGGGAGGAATGAGGGGAAATGCGAAGTGTCCCCTGTGTTGATATCACTAGCACCTTGTTCTGTGCCTGGGCACTGTGGCCAATCGATAAATATTTCTGGAACGAGTGAATAAATGATTGCCATTCCATTAGGCACCTTCCTACGTGTTGCCTAATCTTACAATTGCAGCTACCCCTGGGAGAGAGACTGTTATCCTTTGTAGCCGGGACACCCTCAATGTTCAGAGAAGTGAAGTAACCTACCCACCCGCTTCACGGTTAGCAAATGCAATGGATATTTTAGCAAAGAATGAGCAATGATAAGCCTGGCCTGGTAGGTTTCTTTCCACACTATTGGGATTCTGACAATGGACTTGAGTGTTTCATATTTGAAAACATACGAAAGATTGATTTCTTCATGAATGATTAAATTTTAAGGTCAAAACCAGTAAGTTTCAAATATTTCCTAAGGAATGTGTCTATTTTCGATATAAGTTCTATGGCATTAAATTATTTAATAATGGCTCTAGACTGGGGGACAGAGGGAAACTAGACCGCATTTTCTTCCCTCCACCAGTTGTTAAAATGACTACTTGTTCTGGAATGTACCTTTTAGATTTGGCTTTTTTTTTTCTTTTTCATCAACCAAACAGGAAGTGTAGGTCACATAGGAGTCAGTCAGTACTCACAGGCTTCCCACTGGAAATCTCTTTTTAAAAGCAACCGAAACTTTTTTTTTTTAAAGACCATCACCACTGCTACTGATTAGTAAAAGATGACTCTGAGAAGCGTATCAACCACTATATGTTTTCAGCCTTCCTCCTTTTTTCAACTATTTTTATTTTTCCTTCCATATTTCTCTAGATGAAACTAGATAAAACTATATCATTTCATTATATCACTATTTGTATTAAATAAGGACTAGAATTAAGGTGCTATCTTGCATAAAATTATATTTATATGCTCAGTCATTAAATTCAAACCCCAAATCTATGAAATAAGATAGAACCAATCAAAGACAATTCTGACACTGGATTCAAATCCAGTATAAATGTTCAAGTTCTTGTAGAATGAATGAATAAATGAATCTAGTTCTGTAATGAGAGGCAGTTATTTAAACCAAACAATGTAGTCATGGCTGGATATGTAGATATTGGGGCAGGAAGACAGACATCAATTCCTCTGGGCAAGAAGGGAAGGAGAATGAGGGAGGTGGGTGACCTTCCTCCTAAGCCTCTTAGTTTCAGTGGCTTCATGAAAGATACGGGAATTTCAAGCCAGGAGAACTGAGCACTAATTTGTTAAAGTCATTAAAAAAACGTAAAATATTTAAACCTGGAGAATACTGTAGTTGAATATATCAAAAAGGCTAAGGCAATGTTAAGTAAATAAAAATCTAGAAAGTTTAGCAAATTGTCTGTAAATTCAAATGTGAGTCAGCAGACGGAGATGAAGGGCCAATGAAATGTATTAGGAGGCAGCTTTCTCCCGCATTGCTTTTAGGGGGTGATTAGCTGGGGAGCAGGCTGAAGATGGATACCAGCCATCACATTTCAGTTCTTGCGGTTACTGATGTCTGCCTCGTCTTCCTTCTCTTGACGTGTAATTATAAGCTAGGTGTATAGCTGATACAGCAGCTGGTCTCACTCCTGCCTAGTGTCTGGGAGTCTCTTGTCTCTGCTAGGTGTGCTATCAGAGCTGCGTTAATCAGTCGATGTGGAGTAGCAGAGCCTGAGGAAGTCGCCTCTCTGCTGGAGGTGTGGGCAGTGATTGGCAGCACTCAGCAGCAGCAGGAGACTCCCGTCATGTGAAAACTCCCATCACAGTCTGCTCCATCCCTGCAATCACTCCTAGAGGCTGTGTGTTCTTTTCAAAGGCATGGCAGGCCTGGGTTTCATTGTCTTTTCCCTTTATGAGTTGAGGTATTAGAGAGGAGACCCGCTGTGGGATTAGAGTGGGGTGACCTCTCTTTGCCTCTGACATCATCTTGAGCCACGGGAGCTCTTTCCTTCTTGGACTTTCCCATGGGGTTTGCTGAGTCTTGCTGCCGTGTTAATTATATTTTCCCTTGGTTGGCAGAATACAAATCAGCTTAGTCATGCTTCTATTTCCTCCAGACACAATGCAGCTGAGAGGGAATTTGGCTAAGTGCAGACACAAAGACCAGGCGCCTGGCTCCAGGTGCCTCATCTTCCCCGTCTTTGAGTGGTTCCACCTCAAACACAGACGTGAGGACAAAGACTCATTGGTGGGATCTGCAAACACTGCCCTCTAAAATTAGAGTCTTGATATCATGAAAGTAGGTTTCCCCTCGCTGTGTCTTTTCGGGAGGCCCCTTCTCTCCACTCTCCCAACGTCTCCCCCAGTGATGGCTGGGGTTCACCCAGGCAGGCCCTTGCATGGGCAGCCCTCCCCTCTGGTACAAAGCACTTGGCTGATCTCTCTCTTCTTGGGTATCATGGCAGTGGCAGTGCTTCTGGGGCCTGGCAAAGGTGGGCAGGCCCTGGTGCTCCATGCTGGGGCAGAGTGCTTTCTGCGGTCACAGCTAAAGCAGCTGGTGCAGCCTGTGGTTCCTGCAGAACCAGATGGGGCTATTTCTCATAGCTACAGAACTGTGGGTCCACCAGCACACGCTGGCTCTCTATGACCTGGAACAACCCCTTTTCCTAACTTTTCTGGTGTTTCTTACCAAGGTCCATGGTGCCAGCCACTACTCCATTGTCTTGCCAAGTTATTGTGTAGCAAATTTAGATTTTTGCTTATAGCCTGCTTTTCCGAAGACTTAATCACTACATGGTAGACCACCGGATTGACTGTCACCAGGCTGCACCTAAAACCCATGCTGCCTTCAGCCCCGAGAGTGGACAGTGCGTCTCTTGCCTCTGTGCTCCCTTGAGTGAATTCCTTCCCAAGAGACCCTGAGATCCCTCATGAAAACAGCCTCCTTGAACCCAAAACCTTCCTAGCCCCAGACATGCCTGAATTCCAGGTCAGACACAGTTCAGATCAAACTAGACTCTCTGTGATATAAGAACGGTGATCACAGTCATGCTGCTGCCATTCATTAGGATGGGGATGTACAACATCTTCTGGAAGTCACTAGAACTGCTGTTGTGGGTCATTAGTCCCATTATGATGAAAATTACACAAACTCTAGCAATCACTTGTCATGCTAAGAATAACTAACTGAAAACTCTTCAAGGATGGGAAGACTGATGTCATAGGGAAAGTTCCGGAGCGGAAATCAGGATGTCCTTAGCCACTAACCAGTGACAGGAGTTGTGCAAGTCAGATTACTTCTTGAGGCTCCAGTGTCCTCACTTGCAGAACATCCAACACCGGCATTCCTTGCCTGGGAAGTCGGATAAACATACATTTTTGCACAGCACAGAAAGAGGCTCTCCAGGAGTTGAGACCTGACTTCGTGGCATCTCTTCTGACTGCAGTCAATCTTTCTCTGTTAGGGTCAATATTTTTACAACCGTCTCAATATGAATCCCTTTACCAGTAGTCTGGTGAGCTCAGTGACACTGTTCAACTGAATTTCTGGGATTTAGGTGGACTCCACCAATGTAGCTGATACTGTGTGAGGTTTTCTGTCATTTCTGGCAGGCTTTCATAGTGACAGCATGAGGTTACCTCATGCCTTTCTATTCAAATTTCAGCAGTAGGAAAAGACACCAAAATATTCCATAAAGTCCTCCCAGTCAATTAACTTCACCTAAAAAATGAGTGTTTTTTTTTTTTCCTTTCCTGAGATGGAATCTGATCTGTCACCCAGGCTGGAGTGCAGTGGCGCAACCTCAGCTCACTGCAACCTCCGCCTCCCGGGTTCAAGTGATTCTTCCACCTCAGCCTCCCGAGTAGCTGGGATTACAGGTGTGTGCCATCACGCCTGGCTAATTTTTGTATTATTAGTAGAGACAGGGTTTTGCCATGTTGGCCAGGCTGGTCTCGAACTCCTGACCTCAGGTGATCCGCCTACCTTGGCCTCCCAAAGTGCTGGGATTATGGGGGTGAGCCACTGTGTCCAGCCTAAAAAAAATGAGTGTTTTGATGTTTTTATATAAACATCCCTGTGATGGACATCTCTCTACACAGCTCTGTTTGGAGGAGCAGGGCTGTTAAGAGTGGCAGAGGAGGAGTCCACTGAAATCTGAAAAAAAAATCTTTGGGCAACATGGTGATAAAGGATATGCCATGATGTTTACGGTGGCAGTACTCACACCAGCAAGGGTAATTTTACAAAGTTGCTCATAGGAGTTTCTGTGATCCTATTTTATACTTGGTTTAGGCTCTGTTTCTTTTCTTTTGCAAATTTATAGTAAAGTGATTACATTGACAAGCTGTTCTACATCCGCCCTCCCCCTGTTTCTAGCGTGGAGCCCTGAAGCATCGTTCAAAAAAAGGACAAACAGCCTGAGAGGCAGATAAATGGATGGCCTGGTTTAATTTTAAATCACATGAATGATGTTGCTTCTCTCTCTTCCCCTGGAGAATCTCTTTCCATGTCTGACTGACGATAATGTGTGAACTTTTTCTTACTTAGCAGGGAGAATTAGTTTGTTTTAGTATCCAGAACACAGCACTGTATTTTGCTACTAGCTAAGTCCAATTTTTAATAGATTACCATGCATAAACATGATGGGAGTTCAGAAGGGCCACGCTCTGGGTCAAGATTTTTATAAAATAAGCTGAGACTCAATTCATTTTTCTCAAAACGCTGGAGGCCCCTGCCCTTGCCAAGCCCAAGATCCTTTCTCTCTGAACTGCTCATTCACAGTCAATGCTCCCTCTAACTATGAGCAAAGCATCACATCATATCCTATTATCCTAAGAATAAAATAGGAAGGTGGAACACACAGAAACCAGAATTTCATGTCATAAGCAAATAAAGCATACACGGCTTTAATATACATCTATTCAATGCTCTACAATAGTTGCACAGTTTAAAAATAATTATAGGAATTATGATTTTTGCTCTGTTGAGCCAAATGTTTATAGGGTTTTTTTTTGGTCCTCTCAGTTTGTCATGATTTTATCAGGTAAAATGTGATCTTTTTGTATATTTATTTTAAAACATAAAGGCCCTGGATTTGACAAAACAATGACAGCAATTTCTTTAGCCCCTCCAGCACCTCATGAACCACCATCCAATGCTTCCTTGGTCTGGGAGGAAAGAAGAAAGAGCAGAGGGTGGTGCTGCATCTGGAATTGTGATCAAAATGGTGAAAGGTGCTTGTGAGGCAGGCAGGAAGCTCCATTTCCTCCCTCCTGCCCTCTCACACCACTTACCGAATGTGATCATGTGCAGGGCAGGGTGTGGTAGTTGTTGGGAGAATTCGTAGCTACTGGGGGTTTTAGACAAAGAGTAGGCCATTCTATCCATCCATTGCATCCATCCATTCCACCTGTCCACTCCATCTGTCCACCCCATCCATCCATCCATCCATTCCATCCATCCACTCCATCCGTCCATCCATTCCATCTGTCCATTCCATCTTTCCATTCCATCTATCTACTCCATCCATCCATCCATTCCATCCATCAACTCCATCTGTCCACTCCATCCATCCCATCTGTCCACTCCATCCATCCACTCCATCCATCGGTCCATTCCATCCGTTCATTCCATCCATCCACTCCATCTGTCCACTCCATCCGTCCATCCATCCATTCCATCCATCCATCCATTCCATCCATCCATTCTATCCGTCCATTCCATCCATCCATTCCATCCATCCATCCATTCCATCCATCGACTCCACCTGTCCATTCCATCCATCCACACCATCCATCCTTCCATCCATCCATTCCATCCGTCCACTCCATCCATCCCATCCATCCATTCCATCCATCCACTCCATCCATCCACTCCATCGGTCCATTCCATCCCTCCACTCCATCCGTTCATTCCATCCATCCACTCTATCCATCCACTTGATCCGTCCATTCCATCCATCCATTCCATCCATCCACTCCATCCATCCATCCATTCCATCCATCCATTCCATCTGTCCATTCCATCCATCCACACCATCCATCCGTCCATTCCATCCCTCCATTCCATCCATCCATTCCTTTCATCTATTTCATCCATTTGTGTCTCAATCTGTATTTGCTTGATACCTTTGTGGGGCAGGCATGCTGCTGGCTGGGGAGGGTGGGGGCCTCAGTCAATAAGCCCAGCAGGCCAGACGGGGGTAAGGGCCTGCACCGGGGAAGCGATGGTGTCAGTGGGGAGCTCTGGGGCAGGCCCTGGCCCGGCGGGTGTGCATCAGGGAAAGCTTTGAGGGTGAAGAGATATCTCCTCACTTGAAGGATGAATCAGAGTTGGTCAGGCATAAGGCTGGATAAGGAATGTCCCTGTCATTGAAATCAACATACTCAAGGGTTCAGATCTCTGAGGGAGAATGATCCCAGCACTGACTGTCACTGTTGATATTTTTGACCCTTGGGACTATTGATCACAAAACACCTACCAGGAGCCTCTCCTCAAGACTTTCCCCTTCTAATCCTTTCCAGGTCCCCTTGATTGCTAATAGCACAGCACTGGCCTCGTAACTCAAATCCTGGGGCGATCTTCGGCCTCTGTCCTGTGTTCCTATTATACTGTGACCCATAGCCCGCACATCTGTTCCTGTACTGTTCTCAGGTCTTCCCCATCCTCCTAGTAGAAGACTGTCCCCAGCCCGCCACCATGCCTGGTCCACAGGGGGCTGTCCGTGACTGTCAGAGGAATGAACAAAGAGTGAATGTGCCTGAGCCACCAGGGACTTCTTGATGGTCTTAACTTCCTTCTAGGCATTTTCTTGAGCCTCTGATGCCTCCGGAGTGTTTCTTCTTCTCTTCCAAACTAGACCATATAAAAATGGAGTTTAACTTTTTAGCGACTAGCAAATAACATAGCAATGGCCACTGGAAGCTTTCAGCAATTTTCAGAAACACTAGAGAATCCCCAAGGTCAGACAGAATCTGTGGTCCTGGGGAGCCTGCTGGGTGTCCTGGTCCAGGGGTCAGAGTCTGTTGCAGACAGGGAGGGGGCCAGCAGCCCCAGGCAGTAGCATGGAGAACACAGTGAGGGAGAAGTGGCTTGAATTGAATTCCCCGGGGGTGGTTTGGGCCTTTCTAGGGAGAATGACCCTGGGCCAGGTGCCTGGAGCACTTAAATAAACTCTCTGTGACCCAGCCCCGATTGAGGGTTGATGTGAGTTCTGTGAACCTCAATGCTGGTTCCATAACCCAGGTCTTGAGAAAACCTTCCCTATAAGTTCACGGCCCCAAAGCCTATTGAACACCAAGAGATGGAATCTATAGACAGACAACAGCTTGGCCCTATGCGACAACAGCACACTGACCCACAACCTGCAGCAGACGTTCCAGGAAGCTGGCCCCAAATGGTCAGGACTTAATCAATGAATACCAGATTCCCTAATTTTGTCCCTGCTGCCAACTTTGGGCCAACCAGAGGGAGCCAAATATAATCCCCTTACCAGTTACACAGGATGCCTCCCGTGTCAGGCAGCCCTCCTCCAGCTTTTCCAGGCCAACAAGCTCCAGCCCCGGCACACCCCAGCCTTCCCCTCTCTCTACCTGAAAGCTTTCCCACTCCCCGCTTGCCTCAGGGTCTCTGCCAGGCACACGTGACAGTGGCTGACTCTTTCGCTACAGCAAGCTCTGAATAAATAGCCTCTGCGTGTTCTCATCTGGGTGGTCTTTATTTCCACACTTGTGCCTTAGAGGTTTCCTCAGAGCTCCTGGAATAAGATGCTGATGGAAGTCAGGGTTCTGGGAGATATGCTATTCCTTCACAACTTTCCAAGGCCCTAACTACCTTTGTCAAAACAGAAACCAGTGTCCTCAGGTGGACATTTTACCTGTAAACTCTGGATCAAGGTCAGAAGATCCATGTGAGTGGATCCAGTGTGGAGATGATTAGATCTCCACCAGAAGGGGATGGGGGTGGTACAGGGCAGTGGGGGGATCTGTGATCCAGAGACCAGATTCTCTAATTCTGCTGTAATCCTTGAGTTTCCAGGCAATGGAAACCCATAGACTTTCAAAAGTAATAAATACAAAATATTCTATCCAAGTTAGGAGCAATTTGCAAGACAAAAGCAAACACAGTGAATATCTATTATAATACGATTCTAGGAGACACGTAATCCCACTTTGTGGTTTGGGGTAGTGGTAACACCTGTGACTCAGGTGTCTGGAATTTGAAGTTGGGTAATATGTCTTTGTCAGTATTTATATGAGGGTGTGATTTGACTGGCCATGGAACAGAGGAATAAGGAGGCAATTTACAACAGGGTTTTACAAAACAAGCTGTGTTCAATAGCACTGGATAGTTGCATTCTCTAATTACATGGTGGTAATAGAAACAAGTTCAGTAAGGATGTTGGAAAGGGAGCATGCCAAGAGGAGGCTGCTGGCAAACAGCAAAACTCAGGGAGAAGTCGTCCAGCACTTGAGCTGAAATTTTGAAATGCTAAAATAATTCTCCTTGGAAATCAACAGGCAAAGGTACATCATGTTGGAGCTACACTTATCATAGGGTAGATGGTGGCACATAGACTCAGGCGTCCACCAGGGTCAGTCACCTGCAGGCCTGTCTAGCTGCCCACAGGCCACTGCAGCAGCCCCTGGGAGCAGTGAGGCCACCCTTCTCTGTGGGTTCGTTCTTTTCAGTGGTAGATATTTCATTCCTTCGTGTAATCTGCTAGGTGGTTGGGATGCAGCAACATCCACAAGAAACTGGATGCTGCCAGGATGAGAAAGCCACTGCGAGCCCATTGCAAACCTGGCTCTTCCAGAGGGGAGCGCGTGTATGAGCAGAAGGAAGCTGTCTTGTTTACCTGGGTGTGAATACCAAAACTGTGGCCCACATCTGCCCTAAATCAACACAGCTCTACAGAGGTTCTTGATTCCATTTGCTCTATTTTTTTTTTTTTGAGACGGAGTCTCGCTCTGTCGCCCAGGCTGGAGTGCAGTGGCACAATCAGGGCTCACTGCAAGCTCCACCTCCCGGGTTCACGCCATTCTCCTGCCTCAGCCTCCCGAGTAGCTGGGACTACAGGCGCCCACCATCACGCCCGGCTAATTTTTGTATTTTTAGTAGAGACGGGGTTTCACCGTGTTGGCCAAGATGGTGTCGATCTCCTGAACTCGTGATCTGCCCGCTTTGGCCTCCCAAAGTGCTGGGATTACAGGCGTGAGCCACCGCGCCTGGCCCATTTGCTCTATTTATTTTCTTTCCTGAAGAGCTGCTTCCCCGTTTCAAATCCTTCCAAGAAGAGACTAGATTAGGAATGCCGGTTAGTTTGGTCCAGAATCACAGGAGTGAGGAGTGAGATGGCAAGATGGAAGGGCAGATGGCTATGAAGAGAGACCCCAAAGGGATGAGGAGAATTACATATAGAAAACAATGTCTGTTTTATTGGAAAGGACAGATCATGGAAACCATACACAATGAAAAAACATCAGGACCCATAACCGAGAGGCCAGACCCTAAGATCCAGCTTCCCTCTGGATGACGGAAAAGATCCCCAAAGATGGTCCTGAGTGCCAAGCTCTCCCAAAGCATCTCAAAGACAGGGTCAAAGTAATGGGATTAGTATAGCATTTCTCATTGTTGGCTGTACATTACAATCACCCAGAGAACTTAACGAAAAAAAAAAAAAAACCTGTTTGCACAGGTCCATTGAAACAGGCTGTCTTGGGTGGACTTGGGTGTCTGCAGGTTTTTCAAAGCTCCCCACGTGGCAGTAATTTGCAGTGAGGGTTGAGAGTCTCCGGGTTGGAGCAAGACAACAGGCAAGCCCAAAAACAGAAGGAGGTACTGGAGGGCATTTCACCTGGGGCATGCTCAGTTAGTCAGTAGAAGTTTACTAGCAGACGCATGGCTTCACGGTAGAGCCGTCCATGAACCTCTCTCTTTCCCCTTCCATGCTGTACTCCTTGGGCCTGGGGAAGGAAATAGCCTCTCTGAAGTTCTTGGCTGTGTGGAGGAGGGTAGATGCCTGAAAATAACTGGGGTGCTATAAGGTAGGAGAAAGAGGAGCTGGCTACTGGGAAGGCACCCACCAGCTTCTGCTATGTGCTAGCAGATTGAGTAATCATGAAGTTTCCCCAACTTGCTAGTTTAAAAAGTTCTATGTTTATACGTTGCTACCTAAAAATAAATCTATTGGTTTGGAGTCATGGTTGGGCTGGAGACGCAGACATACGGCAAATAGTGCCTTTGGCCATCTCCTGTGCAAGTCTCTGAATTAGATGCTGAAATGGTTTTCTATTGGAACTGAGAGTAGCTTGCATGGACAAGGTTCTCCTTTATTTACTTCTGGAGACATTCTCCTAGGAGGGAAGAACAGCACCAGATGGTCTTTGTTAGCTGTGACTCACGTTCTTAAGTTAGACAAACAAATGAAGTAAAAACTAGGTGGGTTCTGGTACCTCAGATTAAATCTATACTTTTCCATCTGAAGGTCATACAAGGATAGGTCTTTATCATCTACTCTTAGATGTTTTTCTTACACTGTTTTTCTTACAAAACTACTTTTATAAACAGGCACTGAGGCTGTAAAGGTGAAAAGATGCTTAAATTTGTATTTAAGGAGATTCTATATTACTGCTTTCAAGGCTCTAGAATCTTATACAATAGAAAAGACAAAAATCTGTCCATTTATTTTACAGAATGGCCTTGCTTGAGATCTGGCTTGCCATTGGCTAGCATATAGAATTTGCTATGTATGTTAAAAAGCTGATTCTGTAAACCGAGGTAATTAATCAATTTGACACAGATATTTTCAATGGTTTCAACACAACTCAAAAGTAAGTGTTGTGGATTTTTAACCTTTTGCTCTGCCTGATTAGAATGGGTATGGCTTCTCAACACTCTTAAATATTCTGCTTATAAATCAGTTCATTCTTTCAATGCATGTCCTATGTGTCTGACACTGTTGTGGGTGCTGAGTATCTAGCATAATACAAAACCCAAATCCCTACTCTTTTTTTTCTTTTTTTTTTGAGATGGAGTCTTACTCTGTCACCCAAGCTGGAGTGCAGTGGCACGATCTCGGCTCATTGCAACCACGTCCCAGGTTCAAGTGATTCTCCTGCCTCAGCCTCCTGGGTACCTGGGATTACAGGCACCCGCCACCATGCCCAGATAATTTTTGTATTTTTAATAGAGATGGGGTTTTGCCATGTTGGCCAGGCTGATCTTGAACTCCTGACCTCAAATGATCCACCCGCCTCGGCCTCCTAAAGTGTTGAGATTACAGGTGTGAGCCACTGCGCCCGACCTCAAATCCCTACTCTCTTGAAATTACATTCTGGTGGGAGGAGAAGGGCCACAATTTGGTGAAATGCATAGAATGCTTTGAAAATGTGAGTTATGGAGAAAAATAAATCAGGGAAGAGGGATAAGGCATCATGCAGTGGGATTTGCAATTAAAAACAGTGGTCAAGGAAGGCCAGGAGAAGGTGACAGTTGAGTATGGCGGTATGATGACTTTCCAGGGGGTTCCCAGGCCCCTTTGCTCCTGCTCCTCTGCCACTTTGTGGGTTCTTGCCTATGTATGATGCCTGGGACACATCACCTTCATTTGGAAGATTAAATGGGGCTTCAGAGGCCAGGTGTGGTGGCTCATGTCTGTAATCCTGGCATTTTGGGAGGCCGAAGTGGGTCGATCACCTGAGGTCAGGAGTTCGAGACCAGCCTGGCCAACATGGCAAAACTCCGTCTTTACTAAAAATACAAAAAATTAGTGGAGTGTGGTGGTGTGCACCTATAATCCCAGCTACTCGGGAGGCTGAGGCAGGAGAATCACTTGAACCTGGGAGGTGGAGGTTGCAGTGAGCCGAGATTGCACCACTGCACTCCAGCCTGGGCAAAAGAGTGAAACTCCGTCTCAAAAAAAAAAAAAAAATGGGGCTTCAGAGACAAGTCTCACTCAGTTTGAGAAACAGGCAGGCAGGAAAGGTTGACCCACGGACGGCAGAGAGGGGAATGCCTCTTCACACCTCCTCCCTCTTCACAGTTCCAGTGGTTTACTTTACTGTGCTCTAATTTCTGACCCACAAATGTTAGTGTTTAAAAGAGTTCACATTTATATAGCAGACACAGATGGTGACTATTAGATTTTAGTAAAGTGGATTGAAAACAACTCACATACAATTGAGGAAGAGGCAAGCTGTCCAACCGAGTTAGATGTAATGGGATGATTCGTCTATGGACAAAGAAGAGGAACTCAAGAAAAGGGCCCAAATGTCAGGAATTCAATTCAATTTCTCTAACATTAACCAGACACTCTATATGGGTTCAGCAAAGTGAAAAGTAGGCATTGTGGGAAAATGAGGCAAACAATTAAAAAAAAAATTGTACTACCTCTTAGAATCATGCACAAAATAGGTTAAAAAATAATGTAAGAAATCCATAATTGGGAAGCCATGTGGCACAGAAGAAGGACCATGGATTTTTAAGCCAGTTGGTTCTGGGTCTGAACCACGATTATGTCTGTCACTTGCTAGCTATGTGAACTTGGACTAGTTATTTAACCTTTATGAACCTCGGTTTCTTCTCACGTAAAATGGGAGTGATAGGACAGGATTGTCTGGATAAGAGATAATATAGGTAAAGCATCTAACAACAGCACCAGGTATTATGGTGATTATAACAATAGTGATGTATTTATTATTCTTAGTCAAATGAATGCCACTAAGAATTTGATTTATAAGACTCAGGGATGGCAGAGATCTGAATGATGTGGCACATTTTTGGGGCGATTTCGGGAAGAGGACAAATTTCAACCTGGGCTTTGAAGGATGGATAGATTTTAGAAAAAGAGAACGATGAGGGGAAGGGAGGAAAGGTAGTCCCTGAATGAAACTTAGAAGTGAGGAAAAAATTTGAAACAACAACAACAACAACAACAAAAAACAAACAAAAAACAAAAAACAAAACTACTTATTTAGGCGAGAGCTTGGAGAACAGCTTGAATGGAGGTCTTTGAAGTAGGAAAGGAGAAATAAGGTTGGATAAACTGGTATATAACCAGACTGTGGATAGCTCAAAAGAATGTTAGATGTAAATATATTGCAGCAAAAAATTAACTCCTTGATCACAGACAAAACTATTAACTTTTTGATCCTAGACGTGCCCAAGTACAACTTCAAGAGAGGGCTATTTCTTTGGCATTCAGTTTTAGCTATATTAAAATCCACTTACAAAAGTTATCCTAGAGAGGTTAGGTATAAGCATATACATGTTTATATCTAGAAGTATGTTTCTGTTTTATAACAAAAATTTGGTAGCTTATGGCTGCCATGCTCTAGCAGGAATATTTCTTATTATACTTGTTTCTCGAGTTTCCCTCAGAGTGTATGAGAGTGTGAAATGCGTAGTGTGGCAGAGGGAGTAGACCAATGTAGGTTGGCATATGGTCACAAGGCTTAAGCTTTCTTTCTTGATGGTTCCTCCCAAATTTTAAGAATTTACAGTTCTTGGCTGGGTGCGGTGGCTCACGCCTATAATACTAGCACTTTGGGAGGCCAAGGTGGGCAGATCACCTGAGGTTAGGAGTTCGAGAGCAGCCTGGCCAACATGGTGAAACCCCCATTTCTACTAAAAATACAAAAAATTAGCCAGGCGCAGTGGTGTGAGCCTGTAATCCCAGCTACTTGGGGTGGGGGTGGGGGACGGGTGCTGAGGCATGAGAATCTCTTGAACCTGGGAGGTGGAGGGTGCAGTGAACTGAGATCACACCACTGCACTCCACACTCCAGCCTGGGTGACAGAGCGAGAATCCGTCTCAGAAAAAAAAAAAAAAAAAAAAAAAAAAGAGTTTATAGTTCTAAGAATCTCAGCTAGAATTCTTTTGCAGTTCATATGTGATTACATATTTTTTCTTTCCTGTCTCTTTCCACTCTTCTTTTACTCCAGAGTAATGTGCCTAGAATGAGACAGTGCATTGAGGCAAGTTTACTCTCAAGCATGTCAAGAAAACATTAAAATATTATTTGCCTGATTATTGCATTGGACATATTTTGTAAAACACATGAATCCCTCCTACCTGGGATGTCAAGAGACTGCTCTTTTGCTGGGAGAATGGACTGATCTTTTGCATCAGCTCAATGCTGCTTTTGGGGAGCCATTTTGGATACAATATGTGTGTTGCTTCCTTTAAGTGGGAAATAACCGTGGTCTGTAAACAAATAATCTTGTTTGATGAATCTAACCCAGATGGTGTGCTAGGTTGCAAAACCTTCTTCTTCTGCTTTGGAAAAACTCAGCTCTGCCACTAGCCTCTGTCCACCCCCAAGCCCAGCTCCCTGATGGCAAGAGTATAACCATAGAGGCTGAATCAGAGCCAAACCCTTTCCCTGCTGCTTTGAAGGTTTTTTTGTTCTGGATTTAGAATCCTACACTCTAAACACATAGGTTGGAATTCCTAATTTCCTTCTGCTAAGTCTCCTGCCTTCCTCACTGTACTCCACTGTTTGAAAAAAAATTTCAACATCTCTCCACTGCCTACCAAATAAAAGTCTAAATTCCTTAACCTGGTACTTCGTGGCTCCATGGTCTAACCCCACTACTCTCCTTTATGTGTACCATCTATAGCCACACTTTCTACTTGGGGCTATGTCTAGTATTTGCATCTGTTTCCCGGGTCTCTCTGGCCAGGCGCTCCTCTCATTATTAGAAGAAACCTCTCTTTACTCTGAAAGCATATATATCACATGAACTGCCAATTTACCAGTCTCTCCACTCATTGACAAATAGCCTACATTGACAAGTAGTATCTTGGATCATTAACTCTTCAGGAATAGCTTATAATGCAATCAAAAGCATTTTAAGGAAGTTAAAACTATTCCTTCTTACTTTCCACTGGTATTCAATTAATTTTTTACATCTTTCTTAGTCTAGATTGTGAGTGTTTTAATGACAGTCAGCATGTCTGTTTCACCTTTGTTGTCACCACAGGGTCTAGCGCAGGTGTGGTCGAATAGTGGGAACCTAAAAATTCTTTGTTGGCTGGGTGTGGTGGCTCACGCCTGTAATCCCAGCACTTTGGAAGGCTGAGGTGGGCGGATCACCTGAGGTCAGGAGTTCGACACCAGCCTGGCCAAAATGACAAAACCCCGTCTCTACTAAAAATACAAAAATTAGCCGGGTGTGGTGGTGCATGCCTGTAATCCCAGCTACTTGGGAGGCTGAGGCAGGAGAATCACTTGAACCCAGGAGGCACAGGGTGCTGTGAGTGGAGATGGAGCCACTGTACTCCAACCTGGGTGACAGATGGAGACTCCGTCTCAAAAAAAAAAAAAAAAAAAAAATTCTTTGTTGGGTCTCAGCTCTCTACCCTGGATCCACCACTACCTGCCACTGCCCATAGTCCAGTGCCAAAGAGAAGAAAAAAACAGGCAAACAAAAAATTCTACAGAGAATGAGACTGACCTATTCTGCAAGGTCTGACTATAGCCTCCTAAACCCTAGTGATTGGTGACATGGCCCAAACAAGAAACTGTACATCAGCCCTGGGAAAGTAGCACAGTCATCAGCAACTCGAATGCAGTCATATTGGACCAGAAAGCTTTGGGGCAGAAGTCGGGGAATTAAGGCAATGTGGTTCCCTTCTCCATATGAAAAGGAAATACGCTCACTGAAATATGTAATCACAAGAATGCAGTTCTACCTAGCAGAGTGGCCTGCAATCTTTTTGGCACCAGGGACCAGTCTTGTGGAAGACAGCTTTTCCATGGACTAGAGGAGTAGGGGATGGTTTCAGGATGATTCAAGCACATTGCATTTATTGTGCACTTTATTTCTATTATTATTACATTGTAATATATAATGAAATAACTATACAACTCACTATAATGTAGAATCAAGGGAAGCCCTGAGCTTGTTATCCTGCAACTAGATGGTCCCATCTGGGGGGTGATGGGAGACACTGACAGATCATCAGGCGTTAGATTCTCATAAGGAGTGTGCAACTTAGATCTCTCGCATGCACAGTACACAGATAGGGTTTGTGCTCCTACGAGAATCTAGTGTCGCTGCCGAGCTGACGGAAGGTGGAGCTCAGGTGGTAATGGGAGCCATGGGGAGCAGTCGTAAACACATATGAAGCTTCAATTGCGTGTCTGCCGTTCACCTCCTGCTGTGTGGCCTGGTTCCTAACAGGCCACTGTAGGTGTCCACGACCCTAGGTTGGGGACCCCTGACCTAGCAGACTGATTCTATTCACACGGTTTTTAAGATGATGAAATAAACCTTGGAGATAGTGAAAAAACAAAGGGTTTTGATATCTTAATAATTTTTATATTGAAAAATTATAAAAATTTCCCTCAAATTCACTTTTATGATAAAGATACAGGATCACAATATGATGATCTTTTCTATGAGATTTTAGCCACAATCTATTTTGCCAGAATAAAATATACAAGAGTCTTCATGAAATATAAAGGGAAAAGTAGTTCTTAATTACAGAGTATATTTTCCAGTCATCATTGCTGTCTAGCATATCATTAAATACAAAGTCAACTCAATCAATATGCTTTCTTATCTATGTTAATAGCTGATTTATCAGTCACTCCACTCATGGACGAATGGCCTACATTGACAAAGAGTATCTTAGGTCATAAATTCTTCAGGAATAGCTTGTAATGCAATCAAAAGCAGTACTTTATGGGGAAATTGTTAAACTTTCAGGAGAAGAGGTTGTAATTCCTTTTCCAATGTTTTGATTACTGATAACTTTGAAAATGTAGGCCAGAATTGGTAAGCTGATTTAACAGAAGAGTGGGTTTATTCCTTTGATCTGTTCTTTTCTGACCATCATTCTGTTGTAGAGAAAGAGAGTGGTGTTCCTCTTTTCTCTCTGCCCTCTCATAATAAATCCCTCTTGTCACATGGAGATTGAAACTCAAGAGCCGGATGTAGAATCTTGATGAGTTTGTAGCTCCTAATGGAGGGAAATATGTAATTACCTATTCGGACCACGAAACTCATTTGCAAAGGTTAACAGTGTTCCTACAATTCACATGCCATGCCACCTGCTTTGTTAAAAGCATGCCTAATTTGAATGCTTTTGGTAGGTGGGACTATCCAGGGTCCTAACTGTCCAAACACCTAGGGAGAAACACCAAAACCAGTTTAGGAAGTTTTTGGCCCTTTGGGATTCACTGAACAATCAATCTGACTCATACCTTGCTTGCTTTTTGTTTTCTCAGATGCCCCCAGATAGTAGCTCTTTCCTTCCTCTTGTTTACTGCCTATTAGGCAAAAAAATCACACACGCTTCACAGATGGGTTATGCTCATTAACACCCATCATATGCACATTGAAGGGTGTGAACATTCACATTGCTAATGAAATGAGAATGGTGAGAGGCAGGGCAAGCCAAGCAGGCGACAGCTGGGTGACTTCTCTGCAGGGGGCGTTCTGATGGATGTGGATTGTGAGCCAACCAGCTCAGGTATCTTTCACAGCAACTGATGGGCCTGTAAGAAACTCTCCTGATTCTAAGATCTAGGCTCTACCAGAGGAAGATCCTCAGAGCAGTAGCCATCCCAGCCAACCTCCCAAGAAAAGCATTCCAAAAGGAGAAGGGTCTGAATGAGACTTTGATGAAAGGGATAAAGAAGCATGCTTGCCACCACCTTGGAGGAAGACGGATTTAGAAATGAGCTCAGGGCAGGGCCAGCCGTGGTGGCTCACGCCTGTAACCCAAGCACTTTGGGAGGCTGAGGTGGGCGGATAATGAGGTCAGGAGATCGAGACTACGGTGAAACCCCGTCTCTACTAAAAATACAAAATACAAAAATACAGAAAAATACAAAAAATACAAAAATACAAAATACAAAAATACAAAAAATACAAAATATACAAAATACACAAAATATACAAAATATACAAAATACAAAAAATACAAAAACACAAAAAATTAGCCGGGCATGGTGGCAGGTGCCTGTAGTCCCAGCTACTTGGGAGGCTGAGGCAGGAGAATGGCGTGAACCCGGGAAGCAGAGCTTGCAGTGAGCCGAGATCGCGCCACTGCACTTCAGCCTGGGCGACAGAGTGAGACTCCGTCTAAAAAAAAAAAAAAAAAAGAAATGAGATCAGGGTAACAAAGACTTTATTTACTGTCACAGCAAACCTGTGCTGTGAACTCTAGGAGGTGTGAATCCTATGTGGGCTCTAACACTGCTTTGATACTAAGATCAGTAACAGGACTGCAGTTTATCTTAATAAGACTGGTCCTTTTTTAATTAAAAAATTTTTTTTAGAGACTGGAGTCTTGCTGTGTTGCCCAGGCTGATCTTGAACTCCTGGCCTCAAGTAGCCCTCCCATCTCAGCCTTCCAAAGCATTAGGATTACAGGCATGAGCCACAGCACTTGGCCTGATTCTTGATTTCTAGCACACTTCCTCAAAAGAATAATACCATGATTTTTTTTTTTTTTTTTTTGAGACGGAGTTTCGTTCTTGTTGCCCAGGCTGAAGTGCAATGGTGTGATCTCGGCCCATTGCAAACTCTGCCTCCTGGGTTCAAGTAATTCTCCTGCCCCAGCCTCCCGTGTAGCTGGGATTACACGCATGTGCCACCATGCCTGGCTAATTTTGTATTTTTTGTAGAGACAGAGTTTCACCATGTTGGTCAGGATGGTCTCAAACTCCTGACCTCAGATGATCTGCCCACCTCGGCCTCCCAAAGTGCTGGGATTACAGGCGAGAGCCACTGTGCCTGGCTGGCACCATACTTTTTAAATTGCTGCTTCTTTACTGTCAGGCAGGGAGATGGCATCTATCACTATGCATATACATTTGGGACCTATGGAGCTTTTTAAGGACCCCATGGGGCTTCAGAAAAAATACAGGTTGCCAAATGAGGCTGAACTATTCCAGATAAATGGATTGGGAATGGCAGCCCCACATTGTTTATTTGTTTATTTGCTGTCTTAGAGTGAATTGTCTTTTCTCACTGAGTCTTTAGTAATATATACACTGGTGCCTCTAGAGAGAGCTATTTGGGATCTTTGGTTCCCTACAAAATGGGATTGCAATAGGATTTTTGACTTCTCACATCTTTCTATTTATCTGCCCTCTTGCCAATATGCATCTAGCTGCCTGTTCTTACTGTGATTGATATTTTTACTTCTATTCCTTCTAGAACATTCTACTAATTTGTGTTGGATCTTGCAATGGCTGAGAAACCAGTTAATGATTTCTATTAGAACTTTGCATAAAATAGGTGTAAATAAGGCCTGTGTGGGTATTATTTGTGCCTACCAGGTTTTCTACCTCTGAGATCCTCACATCCCCATTAAGCACCATGTAAATGTATAATTCCTTCCTAGAGTCTGGTGCCAATTATGACCGTGGGCAGTAGGGATTTACCTTGCTGTTGGTCATGCTCTGAATCTGACACAGTCTTCCTGCAGTCTTGGCGCCAGTTTCCCATTTCTTTTTTTTTTTTTTAATATATTTTTATTATACTTTAAGTTCTAGGGTACGTGTGCACGACGTGCAGGTTTGTTACATATGTACACATGTGCCATGTTGGTGTGCTACAGCCATTAACTTGTCATTTACATTAGGTATATCTCCTAATGCTATCCTTCCCCCCATGAAGCCAGCTTCCCATTTCTAATCCCAGTTGCTCTATGTAGATTGTTAACCTCTCGCTTATTCTGAAAACCCTTGGGTGTTCGGGACGGTGTTCCTGCCATGTTCTTGCCATCTATTTTTTTCCCTGCCTAACAATGAATATTCTCTTTGACTTAAGAAGGATGCTCAGGAGAGAGAAATCAATACTAAGTCTGGCAAAAAGTAGGATCTCAGTACGTGTTTGTTAAATGAAAGCATAAATAATACATATGAATATACTCCAGCCTAGACATTACTTTCAGAAGGTGTACATTGTTGAAAGAATACCTTTTGTCTTAACCATAGGTGTTTATATATAAAAGTCTGTAGGGAATTTGGTCAGGTGGTAGGCAAAGCAGGACTTATAAAACCCAAGCACATTTATGAAAACCAAAATTTCCAAGAATGTGGCTTTATCAAGGCATTCTCATTAGGCTAGAAAGGTAACTGACAGGTTTAAAATATCAACAAAGATATAATCCATAAGTGTTTCTGATTATTTATTCCTGCTACTATTCTGTCTATAACCAGAGCAATTACCAACATTTTTGTCAGGCCTCTGAGCCCAAGCTAAGCCATCACATCCCATGACCTGCACATACACATCCAGATGGCTGGTTCCTGCCTTAACTGATGACATTCTACCACAAAACAAATGAAAATGGCCTGTTCCTGCCTTAACTGATGACATTATCTTGTGAAATTCCTTCTCCTGGCTCGTCCTGGCTCAAAAGCTCCCCTACTGAGCATCTTGTGACCCCCCACTACTGCCCGCCAGAGAACAACCCCCCTTTGACTGTAATTTTCCTCTACCTACCCGAATCTTATAAAATGGCCCCATCCCATCTCCCTTTGCTGACTCTTTTTTTCGGACTCAGCCCGCCTGCATCCAGGTGAAATAAACAGCCTTGTTGCTCACACGAAGCCTGTTTGGTGGTCTCTTCACACTGACGCGAGTGAAATTTGGTGCCATGACTCGAATCAGGGGACCTTCCTTGGCAGATCAATCCCCTGTCCTCCTGCTCTTTGCTCGTGAGAAAGATACACCTACGACCTCTGGTCCTCAGACCAACCAGCCCAAGGAACATCTCACCAATTTTAAATCCAGTAAGCGGCCTCTTTTTACTCTCTTCTCCAACCTCTCTCACTATCCCTCAACCTCTTTCTCCTTTCGATCTTGGCGCCACACTTCAATCTCTCCCTTCTCTTAATTTCAGTTCCTTTCCTTTTCTGGTAGAGACGAAGGAGACACATTTTATCCGTGGACCCAAAACTCCAGCGCCGGTCATGGACTGGGGAAGACAGTCTTCCCTTGGTGTTTAATCACATGGGGACACCTGCCTGATTATTCACCCACATTTCAGAGGTGTCTGACCACGCGGGGATGCCTGCCTTGGTCCTTCACCCTTAGTGGCAAGTACCGCTTTTCTGGGGGCAAGAACCCCCCAACCCCTTCTTTCCGTGTCTCTACCTTTTCTCTGCTTTTCTGGGGGGGAAGAACCTCCCAACTCCTTCTCCTTCACCCTCAGTGGCAAGTACCACTTTTCTAGGGGGCAAGAACCCCCCAACCCCTTCTCTCCATGTCTCTACCCCTTTTCCACTTTTCTGGAGGGCAAGAACCCCCACCTCTTCTCTCCATGTCTCTACTCTCTCTTTTCTCTGGGCTTGCCTCCTTCACTATGGGCAAGTTTCTGCCCTCCATTTCCCCTTCTTCTCCCTTAGCCTGTGTTCTTGAAAACCTAAAACCTCTTCAACTCACACCTGACCTAAAACCTAAATGCCTTATTTTCTTCTGCAATGCCACTTGACCCCAGTACAAACTCGACAGTGGTTCCAAATAGCCAGAAAATGGCACTTTCAATTTTTCCATCCTACAAGATCTAAATAATTCTTGTCATAAAATAGGCAAACAGTCTGAGGTGCCTGACATCCAGGCACTCTTTTACACATCGGTCCCTCTCTAGTCTCTGTTCCCAATGCAACTTGTCCCAAATCTTCCTTCTTTCCCTCCCACCTGTCCCCTCAGTCCCAACCCCAAGTATCGCTGAGTCTTTCTAATCTTCCATTTCTACAGACCCATCTGACCTCTCCCCTCCTCACCAGGCTGAGCTAGGTCCCAATTCTTCCTCAGCCTCCACTCCTCCACCCTATAAACCTTTTATCATCTCCCCTCCTCACACCTGGTCTGGCTTTCAGTTTCATTCTGTGACAAGCCCTCCCCAACCTGCCCAGCAATTTCCTCTTAGAAAGGTGGCTGGAGCTAAAGGCATAGTCAAGGTTAATGCTCCTTTTCCTTATCCCAAATCAGATAGCGTTTAGGCTCTTTTTCATCAAATATAAAAACCCAGCCCAGTTCATGGCTCATTTGGCAGCAACCCTGAGATGCTTTACAGCCCTAGACCCTAAAAGGTCAAAAGGCCATCTTATTCTCAATATACATTTTATTACCCAATCCGCTCCCGACATTAAATAAAACTCCAAAAATTAAATTCTGGCCCTCAGAACCCACAACAGGACTTAACCTCACCTTCAAGGTGTACAATAATAGAGTAGAGGCAGCCAAGTAGCAATGTATTTCTGAGTTGTGATTCCTTGCCTCCACTGTGAGACAAACCCCAGCCGTATCTCCAACACACAAGAACTCCAAACACCTGAACCGCAGCTGCCAGGGGTTCCTCCAGAACCTCCTCCCCCAGGAGCTTGCTACAAGTGCCGGAAATCTGGCCACTGGGCCAAGGAATGCCCACAGCCCAGGATTCCTCCTAAGCCATATACCATTTGTGCAGGACCCCACTGAAAATCGGACTGTTCAACTCACCTGGCAGCCACTCCCGGAGCCCCTGGAACTCTGGCTCAAGGCTCTCTGACTCCTTCCCAGATCTTCTTGGCTTAGCGGTTGAAGACTGACGCTGCCCAATCGCCTTGGAAGCCTCCTACACTATCACGGATGCTGATCTTCTGGTAACTCTCACAGTGGAGGGTAAGTCCGTCCCCTTCTTAATCAATATGGAGGCTACCCACTCCACATTACCTTCTTTTCAAGGGCCTGTTTCCCTTGCCTCCATAACTATTGTGGGTATTGATGGCCAGGCTTCTAAACCTCTTAAAACTCCCTAACTCTGGTGCCAACTTAGACAATACTCTTTTAAGCACTCCTTTTTAGTTATCCCCACCTGCCCATTCCCTTATTAGGCCGAGACACTTTAACTAAATTATCTGCTTCCCTGACTATTCCTGGGCTACAGCCACACCTCATTGCTGCCTTTTCCCCCAGTTCAAAGCCTCCTTCACAACCTCCCCTTGTATCTCCCCACCATAACCCACAAGTATAGGACACTTCTACTCCCTCCTTAGTGACCGATCATGCACCCCTTACCATCCCATTAAAACCTAATCACCCTTACCCTGCTCAATGCCAATATCCCATCCCACAGCATGCTTTAAAAGGATTAAAGTCTGTTATCACTAGCCTGCTACAGCATGGCCTTTTAAAGCCTATAAACTCCCCTTACAATTCCCGCATTTTACCTGCCCTAAAACCAGACAAGGCTTACAGGTTAGTTCAGGATCTGTGCCTTATCAACCAAATTGTTTTGCCTATCCACCCCGTGGTGCCAAACCCATATACTCTCCTATCCTCAATACCTCCCTCCACAACCCATTATTCTCTTCTGGATCTCAAACATGCTTTCTTTACTATTCCTTTGCACCCTTCATCTCAACCTCTCTTTGCTTTCACTTGGACTGACCCTGACACTCATCAGGCTCAGCAAATTACCTGAGCTATACTGCCGCAAGTCTTCACAGACAGCCCCCATTACTTCAGTCAAGCCCAAATTTCTTCCTCATCCTCATCTGTTACCTATCTCGGCATAATTCTCATAAATACACACGTGCTCTCCCTGCTGATCATGTCCGGCTAATCTCCCAAACCCCAATCCCTTCCACAAAACAACTCCTTTCCTTCCTAGGCATGGTTAGTGCGGTCAGAATTCTTACACAAGAGCTGGGACCGCACCCTGTAGCCTTTCTGTCCAAACAACTATGACCTTACTGTTTTAGCCTAGCCCTCATGTCTGCATGCAGCGGCTGCCGCTGCTTTAATACTTTTAGAGGCCCAAAAAATCACAAACTATGTTCAACTCACTCTCTACCGTTCTCATAACTTCCAAAATCGATTTTCTTCCTTCCACCTGACACATATACTTTCTGCTCCCCAGCTCCTTCAGCTGTACTCACTCTTTGTTGAGTCTCCCACAATTACCATTGTTCCTTGCCCAGATTTCAATCTGGCCTCCCACAGTATCCATATACCACACCTGACCCCTATGACTGTATCTCTCTGATCCACCTGACATTCACCCCATTTCCCCATATTTCCTTCTTTCCTGTTCCTCACCCTGAACACACTTGGTTTATTGATGGCAGTTCCACCAGGCCTAATCGCCACACACCAGCAAAGGCAGGCTATGCTACAGTACAAGCCACCAGCCTGCCTCTTAGAACCTCTCATTTCCTTTCCATCATGGAAATCTATCCTCAAGGAAGTAACTTCTTCCATCTGCTATTCTACTACTCCTCAGAGATTATTCAGGCCCCCTCCCTTCCCTACACATCAAGCTTGAGGATTTGCCCCCACCCAGGACTGGCAACTCTTAACTCCCTCTTAGAGTGGATAGATGACCTTTGCTGGCAGGGGACCCTCCAATACTTTCACCCTGATGAAGTTCTATTCTTTACTTCTATACTCCCTCTTATTCTCATTCCCATTCTTATGCCACCCTCTACCTCTCCCCAGCTATCTCCACCACGCTATCAACCTTACTCATTCTCTCCTAGCCGTTTCTAATCCCTCCTTAGTGAACAACCGCTGGCTTTGCATTTCCCTTTCTTCCGGGGCCTACACAACTGTCCCCACCTTACATGCAGACTAGGCAACATCTCCTGTCTCCCTACACCTCCGAACTTCCTTTAACAGCCCTCACCTTTACCCTCCTGAAGAACTCATTTACTTTCTAGACAGGTCCAGCAAGACCTCCCCAGACATTTCACATCAGCAAGCTGCCGCCCTCCTCCGCGCTTACTTAAAAAACCTTTCTCCCTATATCAACTCTACTCTCCCCATATTTAGACCTCTCACAACACACACCACTATTCCTGTGGCCGCTCCTTTATGTATCTCTCAGCAAAGACCCACTGGAATTCCCCTAGGTAACCTTTCACCTTCTCGATGTTCCTTTACTCTTCATCTCCAAAGCCCTCTTCTTGTTTACTTATACCCAGCCCTGAAAGTAACAGTGAAAGGTTGCTCGTAGATACTCAACGTTTTCTCATACACCATGAAAATTGAACCTCCCCCTCTATGCAGTTACCTCATCAGTCCCCATTACAACCTCTGACGGCTGCCGCCCTAGCTGGATCCCTAGGAGTCTGGGTACAAGACCCCTTTCAGCACTCCTCATCTTTTGACTTTGTGTCTCCAGTTTTGCCTCACACAAGGTCTCTTCTTCCTCTGTGGATCCTCTACCTACATGTGTCTACCTGCTAATTGCACAGGCACATGCACGCTAGTTTTCCTTACTCCCAAAATTCAATTTGCAAATAGGACCGAAGAGCTCCCTGTTCCCCTCATGACACCGACACGACAAAGAAGAGTTACCCCACTAATTCCCTTGCTTGTCAGTTGAAGACTTTCTGCCTCCGCTATTGCTCGCGGTACTGGAATCGCAGGCATTTCAACCTCTGTCACGACCTTCCGTAGCCTCTCTAATGACTTCTCTGCTAGCATCACAGATACATCACAAACTTTATCAGTCCTCCAGGCCCAAGTTGACTTTTTAGCTGCAGTTGTCCTCCAAAACCGCCGAGGCCTTGACTTACTCACTGCTGAAAAAGGAGGACTCCGTATATTCTTAAATGAAGAGTGTTGTGTTTATCTAAATCAATCTGGCCTGGTGTATGACAACATAAAAAAACTCAAGGATAGAGCCCCAAAACTTGCCAACCAAGTAAGTAATTACGCTGAACCCCCTTGGACACTCTCTAGTTAGATGTCCTAGGTCCTCCCAATTCTTAGTCTTTTAATACCTGTTTTTCTCCTTCTCTTATTCCGTATAGTTTTTCAATTCATACAAAACCGTATCCAGGCCATCACCAATAATTCTACACAACAAATGTTTCTTCTAACAACCCCACAATCTCCATCTAGTTTCCATGCCGCCCAATCCCGTTGAAGCAGCCTGAGAAACATCGCCCCCTTATCTCTCCATACCACCCCCCCAAAATTTTCGTTTTCATTTTATTTTTCTTATTAATATAAGAAGACAGGAATATCAGGCCTCTGAGCCCAGGCTAAGCCATCATATCCCCCGTGACCTGCGCGTACACATCCAGATGGCGGGTTCCTGCCTTAACAGATGACATTCCACCACAAAAGAAGTGAAAATGGCCTGTTCCTGCCTTCACTGATGACATTATCTTGTGGAATTCCTTCTGGCTCATCCTGGCTCAAAAGCTCCCCTACTGAGCACCTGGTGACCCCCACTCCTGCCACCAGCGAACAACCCCCCTTTGACTGAAATTTTCCTTTACCTACCCGAATCTTATAAAATGGCCCCACCCCCATCTCCCTTCGCTGACTCTCTTTTCGGACTCAGCCCGCCTGCACCCAGGTGAAATAAACAGCCTTGTTGCTCACACAAAGCTTGTTTGGTGGTCTCTTCACATGGACACGAGTGAAAATTTTCATCTCGACTGAAGGCTTTGGTTCAAATAAAATGAGTTCCCAATTGCAAGCCTAAAGGCAAAGGAAGCAATGCTGTTCAGGCATGAATCACTGTGAAGGTCATTGTGTGCGACAGTTATGTAGGGGGCTGGATGTGAACTACATATGATAGTCTTATCATTCAACAAACAAATATGCTTAAAGAATCAGTGCACTTAAACTCATTACTGCAATGTTTCCCTGTATAGAGAAGAATTCCTCTAGAAAATCTAGACTTTGTGGCGATTCCTCAAGAATCTAGAACCAGAAATACCATTTGACCCAGCAATCCCATTACTGGCTATATACCCAAAGGATTATAAGTCATTCTACTATAAAGACACATGCACATGTATGTTTATTGCGGCACTATTCACAATAGCAAAGACTTGGAACCAACCCAAATGTCCATCAATGATAGACTGGATAAAGAAAATGTGGCACATATACACCAAGGAATACTATGCAGCCATAAAAAAGGATGAGTTCATGTCTTTTGCAGGGATGGATGAAGCTGGAAACCATCATTCTCAGCAAACTAATCCAAGAACAGAAAACCAAACACTGCATGTTCTCACTCATAGGTGGGAGCTGAACAATGAGAACACATGGACATAGGCAGTGGAACATCACACACCGGGGCCTATTGGGGGGTAGGGGTGGCTAGGGGAGGGATAGCATTAGGAGAAATACCTAATGTAGATGACAGGTTGATGGGTACAGCAAACCACCATGGCATGTGTATACCTATGTAACAAAACTGCATGTTCTGTAGATGTACCCCAGAACTTAAAGTATAATACATACATACATACATACATACATAAATAGGTTAAAATGAAAAAAACAATAAAATTTAGGCTTTTAAACTAGATTTCAAACTTCTAAAATTGGATCTACTTTTTAAAAAATGCCAATTTAGGCCGGGCGCGGTGGCTCACGCTTGTAATCCCAGCACTTTGGGAGGCCGAGGCGGGTGGATCGTGAGGTCAGGAGATCGAGACCACGGTGAAACCCCGTCTCTACTAAAAATACAAAAAATTAGCCGGGCGTGGTGGCGGGCGCCTGTAGTCCCAGCTACTCGGAGAGGCTGAGGCAGGAGAATGGCGTGAACCCGGGAGGCGGAGCTTGCAGTGAGCCGAGATTGTGCCACCGCACTCCAGCCTGTGCGACAGAACGAGACTCCGTCTCAAAAAAAAAAAAAAAAAAATGCCAATTTAAAAATGGTACAGATGTGTAGGTACATTCATTCTTAGCCACGGATATGGACAAATCATCAATTAAGCTTTCTGTAGTTGTTGAGAATACAGTTGATTTTGAAGTTTCTCTTAAACTTTTTGTTTTTTTCCAAGTTTTCTGCAGTGAACATGTATTAATGTTATAATTATAATTATATTTACATATAATTATATGTAATCCTACGACATATAACTCATACACAACTATATATAATTTTATATTCTCTCCAGAGGATTACTTCTTAAAGCAAGAAGAAAATTCACTGTGAGGGAGGAAATACCTAGTATTAAAACATGAAATTCATTTTAATAGTAAGGGACCTCACTATTTGAAAAAAATTACTTATAAATTTCTTAGCCAACCAATTAATTCTTTTGAAAAGCAAATTGGAAATTATGCCATGACTCCAGCTTTAATAAGTCAAGTATATTCTGAAATGAGTGCTTAGTATGTATTCTTTTTTTGAGACAGGGTCTCACTCTGTCACACAGGTTAGAGTGCAGTGGTGTGATCTCAGCTCACTGCAACCTCCATCTCCCAGGCTCAAGCAATTCTCCAGGCTCAAGCAACTCTCATGCCTTAGCATCCCCATTAGCTGGGACTACAGGTGTGTGCCACGGTGCCTGGGTAATTTTTGTGTTTTTTTGTAGAGATGGATGGGTTTTGCCATGTTGCCCAGGCTGATCTCAAACTCCTGAACTCAAGTGATCTGCCCACCTCCGCCTCCCAAATTGGATGCACCACCATGCCCAGTCTCTATGTATATTCTTCACATTTTTTCTAAAATAGAAGTGCTGAAGGATTCTCATTAAAGACGGTGGATTGAACACCTACATTTACCACTGCTTCTTCATAAAGGGGAATGAAGTGTTAAGATATATGAAGGTGTAAGAACAAATCATGAGGCAGGGGATGATAACAACCTTTTTAGAGCTGAAAAACAGCAGAACCATCTTAGGTGGCAGCATATCCAAGGACAGATGCTTGCACCGAGGTGGAGAGCGCTGAGAAGTAGCCTGGTTTGCACTGCAAAGCCGCCCATATTTGTGTAGTTGATGGCAAGAGTTTCCACTGGATATGTGTGTTTATGTGAAGCTAAAAACAGAAGAACTCACTGGAAGCTTGTGAACAACATTTATATCCCCAGATCCCTACCCCAGGCATCTGTCCTCCCCTCACTCTGGCAGAAGACGAAAGACGTATTCTCTGGAAAGGACAGAGTCTCAATTGGAGGACCCCAGGCATAGGACGGCAGGGGCTCTGAACTGAAAGCAGGGACCTTCAGTCAACATTTACACACTGAATCTTGAACCCCGCAGTCCACTTCCTTCTTAGCTGTGAGAATAATGACAGCCAGGTGTCTACCCTCCAGGCAACAGGGCAGAAAATTCTTCTCTGGAGCTTTCGATCAACCCAAGAGAAAAATCTCAGTGATGCAACATCAGGGGCTTCCCAATGAAACAACTCAGCCACTGAAGCCCGCGGGTGACAGGCCCCATTTGTGTGCACAGAACTTTCAGTCATATTTTTAGTGCCTTAATCTTAAATGTGGGAGTCAGCTAAAGGGGAACCAGGCATTTGAAGACATGTCTCAAACACAGGAGAAGAAAAAAGAAAAACAAACAAAAATACACATAAACACACACACACACACACACACACACACACACACACACACACACCCCAACCAACCAACCAAAGAAAGCTACTTGAAGGAAAAAGAGGCTGAGTAGGAAGAGAAACACTTGGGAGGAAACCGTCATTAATAACTTCTGAGAGATAACATATTGCTTTCATGAAATGAGAACAGATGATTTTAAAAAAGGAACATTCAAAGAACAAAAAATAGAGCTCTTGGAAATTCAGAACATAAAAAAAGAAGTGAAAAACTCAATGAGAGTTTATGAAATGTAAATTTGAGAACATTGTTCAGAGAATAGGGGAAACAACAGCCAAAGAAATTGAACAAATGAAATAAAATATAAGAAAATAACAGGATCAGTCCATGGGGTCTGATAGCTGAATAACATAAATTCTGGGAAGAGAGAACAGGAAATGAAAGAAGAAATTGTCCCCCAAAATCTATTCCTAGAGTTCAAGAACGCTTTCCAGATTAAAAGGCCCCATGTGTGTTCCAATAGACAGAGTCAAAATAGACCCACATCAAATAATATTCATGAGATTTCAGAAAACAAAGAAGAATAAGAACCTAAAAGCTTCCAGAGAGAAAAACACAAAGTTCAAATAAAGAATTGAGAATGAAAATGGCATTGAATTTCTTGAGAGCAACACTATTGACAAGAGACAAATTCCTTCAAACTTGTGAAGGGAAATAATTTCTAAATGAGAATTCTGTATTCAGTCTGATTTCAATTAAGCATGAGGGAGAATAAAGACATTTTTAGACTTGTAATGTTTCAGAAAATGTGATTCCCGTTCATTCTTTCTCAGGAAGCTACAGAAGGATGGCTCCATTTTTAAAAAACAGACTAGATCAACCAAGAGAAAGTCATGGAAGCCAGGTAGGAGGGGGATCTCACGCCATCCAGAGGCCCAGGTTATCTATGATGGTGGAGAAGAGAGATGCAAGGATGGTGATATGGCTTAGCTCTGTGTCCCCCCTGCAAATCCCACTTTGAATTGTAATCCCATGTGTCAGGGGAGGGTCCTGGTGGGAGATGATTGGATCACGGGGACGGATTTCTCCCTTGCTGTTCTCATGATAGTGTGAGTGGGTTCTCAAGAGATCTGATGGTTTAAAAGTGTGTGGCAGATCCCGGCTCACTCGCTTTCTCCTGCTTTGCAGGGGTAAGACGTGCTTACTTCCCCTTCACCTTCTGCCGTGATTATAAGTTTCCTGAGGCCCCTTAGCCAGACTTCCTGTTAACCCTGCAGAACTGTGAGTCAATTAAACCTCTTTTCTTCATAAATTACCCAGTCTCATGTAGTTCTTTATAGCAGAGTGAAGACAGACTAATACAGATGCCCAAGGCCTATCCAGCCAGAATGCTCTGGGGTAGAAGTTCCCAAGAAAATAAAATGGTGAGTTCTCTTATATTGGCTGCAACAGGTTGAGGGAAGACTTTAAAAATTGAGAGAGAGCTTGAATTTCAATTCATAATTAGTTCACAAAAAATTAAGCATATGAAGAAAAAAATATAATGATTAAGGAAAACAAAATAGTGTGTAGGAAAGGAAACTTTTTTTTGAGACAGGGCCTTGGTCTGTCACCCAGGCTGGAGTGCAGTGGTGCTATCATAGCTCGCTGCAGCCTCCAATTCCTGGGCTCAAGTGATCCTCCCAACTCAGCCTCCCAAGTAGCTGGGACTACAGGTGTGCACCACAATACCAAGTTAATGTCTATTTTTTTTTTTTTTGTAGAGACATGATCTCACACTATGTTACCCAGCTTGGTCTTGAACTCCTGGCCTCAAGCAATCCCTCACCTGTGCCTCCCAAAGCACTGGGATTATAGGAATGAGCCACCATGCCTGGCTGGAAACACAGCTCTATTATATGGTTCAGTTATGAAAAGCATGATGATGTAAACACTGCATACGGATCTATCCAAAGCCATTAAACCATCCTATTGGAAGGGTGAAGGTAAAGGAAACACATGGAGGGGAGGAGGCCATAGAGGAGAGTTGTTGGCTGTGAAAGAGCCTAATCCTCATCTTCCACAGTCAGGAGTCACCTAACAGTGATTGACTAGAAACAGAAACTCAAGGAGTATCCTAGGAGATGGTAAACTACAGCCCACTGTGCAGCCACCTGTGTTTAGAGATAAAGTTTTATTAGCACCCAGCTACACCCACTCATTTACATATTGTCCACAGCTGCTTTTGTGCTACAACAGCAGAGGTGAGTAATTGCGACAGAGACTCTATGGCTCTCAAAGCCTAAAATATTCATTGTTTTGCTCTTTACAGGAAAAGTCTGCTGACCCCCCTCAAGTAGCAGGTGAATATCTTTAGAGAATTAAAGACAAATGCCAAAGGAAAAAAAAATCTTGAAAGTTGGATGGTTGTTTTTCCTAATAAGCCATATAGAACTATTTGATACTTTAAACAAGGTGAATTTATTACTTTGATAAAAATAAAAGCTAAGTAAAAAAGAAGTGTTAATATGAATTATCAGAGGCAGCAGACATTTTTTTTCAGGACGATAACAAAGTATAAAAACAAAGCACCTCCCTTCTTTGATGTGTTCCTTCTTTTGATTTTTGGACAATTTCTTTGCTTACAATCTAATTTCCTGCTTTGAGCCAATCAAGTTTCCTCTCTTTTGGCTTTTTTATTTTTAGTTTTGGTTAAAAACCAAGGCAGGAAGAAAGAAGTTAAGCATAAGGTTTTAAATGACTTCTACCCTCTGAATGTATCTGGGGGGAGGGAGGTTGCAGATTTCTAGATTTCCAGGCAATCCACAGCTTCAAAGAGTTAGCTAAACAGATTTTATTCACTTAACCAAAAGTAATCTCAAATTTTCTTCAAACTTCAACTTATTTATCTTAAAAGGATTCAGTGGAGACTCACATTCTACCCAGTGACAACTTTCCTTCCTGATGTAATCTTGAAATGGAAAAGCATCCATAATTAATCTGGAAGTGGGCTGTCTTAGCCATTAAACAGATTTCCAATTTAGACTTGGGCTTTGTCCCAGCAATCTGAAAGGTCATTTTCTATCCACGGCTTCAAGATAAACAATAAGAACAATTTCCAGAAAATGAGCTTTTCTTAATATGTGCAATATCTGATAATTTATTGATATTATCATCCAGACATGATGGTAAATATTTCTATTCTGGGGTCTGGGATGTGAAAAAGAAGGAGCCGTTCTCACTATTGCATTCTCAGATTAATATGTATGACCTTACTCAGCAGAAATTTCAGCTGCAACATGGCCAAGCTTATAGGCCCCGAGGGACTCATGCACCAGGAGAGCTTGACACTGAGTCAGCTGGCCAGGGCCCAAGCTCCTAAGACAGGATGCGCCCTTCCAGCTCTCACGGCGTGTTGGCTGTCCACCGACCCTTCTCTGCCTGGCTATGTCACTTCAGTATGTTCAGCAGGTGTTTACTGAGCACCTTCTATGTGCTTAGCTCTGCATGGACCCCTGTGAAAAAAAACAGTCTACCTTGCATTCTCTACCTGGAAGATGAACCACTTCCATTTATGAGCTCAAGGAAATCCTTTGTCTTCAGGATCAAGTTAAATTTCAGGAGTGGGAATATTTGTTCTATTAGTATTTTCAGGATGTATGGGACCCAGTTACCATGGTTTATTAGTCCATTTTCACACTGCTATAAAGAAATACCCAAGGCTGGGTGCGGTGGCTCATGGCTGTAATCCCAGCACTTTGGGTGGTCAAGGTGGGCAGATCACCTGAGAGATCAGGACCAACTATGGCCAACATGGTGAAACCCTGTCTCTACTAAAAATACAAAAATTAGCCAGGCACAGTGGTAGGTGCCTGTAATCCAAGCTACTCAGGAAGCTGAGGCAGGAGAATCGCTTGAACCTGGGAGGCAGAGGTTGCAGTGAGCTGAGATCCTGCCACTGCACTCTAGCCTGGGTGACAGAGTGAGACTCAATCTCAAATAAATAAATAAAATAATCAAGACTGAGTAATTTATAAAGGAAAGAGGTTTAATTGATTCACACTTCCATATGGCTGGGGAGGTCTCGTGAAACTTACAATCATGGGGAAGGGGAAGTAGCACGTCTTACACAGCGGCAGGCGAGAAAGCGAAAGCTAAGGGGGAAGAGCCCCTTATAAAACTATCAGATCTTGTGAGAACTCACTCACTATCCTGAGAACAGCGTGGGGGAAACCACCCTTATGATCCAACCACCTCCCACCAGGTCCCCCTTTGATTACAGTTTGAGATGAGATTTGGGTGGGGACACAGAGTCAAACCATATCACATGGCATAGGGCATAGTGGGGACACAGGAGGAATGGGTGCAGCTTTGGGAGGCTGAAAAAGGGCAGGGCAAGGGAGAAGGAGGCACAGAGTACTTCAGTGTGAGCTTTAATATTCATGTGGGTCTAGGGTTCATGCATTAGACTTTCCATTTCATGTTCTTCTCCCCTAACCAAGTTCAGCCCTTCTGGGTCTTAATCTACATCTAAACTTTTGTAACCTTCTCCTGGCTGGTCTCATTGCCAGTAGAAGCTCAGTTCTTTAACTCATTATATACCCTACTGCTAGGTAGATTTTCTTACACGTCCTTTGCACATTCCTCAGCCTGCTAGATGAGCCACCACCACTAAGAAAGTGGCCTTCACAAGGGCAGGTTCAGGGCCTGTCACTGCTGGAGTCCAGCATCCAGCACTGGCCTGGCAGCAGGAATCCTATGTGTCTGTTGCCTGGAAGGCAAAGAGAATCATGGAGTTTTCCAGCAGGAAGAGCAAGATCAGCTAGGCTGTGCTTCCGTCTTGTAAAGGAGCTAGCCTTGGTGTCATACAGCAGGAACTGAGGTCCTAGTGATTATTCAAGGCCATAGGGCCAGTTTGTGGATAGGCCAGGTGTCTTGTCCATCCACTCTCTTCCATTCAGAGTCCCTCAAAGTCACCCATGGGTCCTCCTCAATGCTTCACTCTGATGCAGAAGCCTTCTACCACCAACAGGCTCATCTTCTTGCTGTTCTATGGACCCCCTGGTGTGGTGAAGCCTGCTCACCTTTGCTAAGGCCATCCCACTGGCACAGACCCATGTCCAGGCTACATACTTCTTGAAGTGGGCATGGTCCAGTTCTATCTCCACAAAGCTGTCCTCCAGATTTCTGCTCTATCCCTTCTCAAGGGAATACATATTCCTTTTTAAAAAATCACGAATTGGGTACTTAAAACATTAACTAGAAGTATTTTACATTTTATTACTGCATTTCATCTCTCCAACTTGCTGCTAAACCCCATGAGGACAGAGAGGATGTTTAGACACACAGACTTGCAGAGTTGAATGCATCCTTGGAGTCCATCTGTTTCTACACATTTATTTCACAGATAATGTCACTAAGGCACAGAGGAAGGAAATGGCTTGCCCATGGTCTTTTTTTTTTTTTTTTTTATGTAGTAAAATGTACCTAACATAAAAAGGACATTTTAATCTTTTTTTTTTGAGACGGAGTCTCGCTTTGTCACCCAGGCTGGAGTGAAGCAGCATGATCTCGGCTCACTGCTACCTCTGCATCCCGGGTTCAAGTGATTCTCCTGCCTCAGCCTCCTGAGTAGCTGGGATTACAGGCGCATACCACCATGCCCAGCTAATTTTTGTATTTTTAGTACAGACGGGGTTTCACCATGTTGGTCAGTCTGGTCTCAAACTCCTGACCTCGTGACCCACCCACCTCAGCCTCCCAAAGTGCTAGGATTACAGGCGTGAACCACCACGCCTGGCCCATTTTAACTTACTTTTAAATGTACAAGTCAGTGGCATTAAGTGTATTCACACTGTTGTGGACCATCACCACCATCCATCTCTGGAAATTCTTTGTCTTGCAAAATTGAAACTCTATACCCGTTAAACAACTCCCCATTGTCCCTCCTCCCAGCCCCTGGCAGTCACCATCTGACTTTCTGTGTCTATGATTTTGACTACTCTAAGTATCTCATAGAAATGGAATCCTACAGTATTTGTCCTTTTGTAACTGGCTTATTTCCCTTAACACAATGTTAAGGTTCACCCATGTTGTACGTATAGACCACATTTTGTTTATCTGTCCATCGATGGACACTTGTTCTTTCCACCTTTTGGCTATTGTGAATAATGCTGCTATGAGCATTGGTGTACAAATAGCCTAGGGTCTTTTAGTGATTTTTTTTTTTCTTGCTTAGCATAGTGTTCCTCACAGTGTGGAAATTCAGTAAAAAAAAAAAAAAAAATTGATATGATTATCATCTTAGCTAGCCCCTTAATCTTATTGAGAAAAGATTTAAGCCATGAAACAAAAGACTATCCTTTCTGTAATATAGTTCATATGCTGACGCTCTCCAAATGCAATCAACATTTAATCATAACATATAAGGAGGATGAAAGTATGAATTTTCTTTTTACACATGTATTTATCTTCTCACTTGTAGTTCTATGTATATTCCAGAGAGGAGAAAATATGATTCAGGACTTTGTTTCTCTCTAACATAAGGTTGTCCCTTAAGAATCCTTGGTACAGAGCCTATTACGAAACCATAAGGCTTTCAAGAATCCAGTGTCAAGGATTTTCTTTGACAAAATCTCCTTTAGCATCGCTCCTGCTGGGTTAGAGAAAGAGAACAATTCAGTGAAAACACTAGGCGCAGCTTTCCCTTTTCCATTTCCATACGCCCCTTCTCTGTAGATGTGTGTCCTTGAAAATCCGTTATCCCCAGTCAACTCTCTCAAGGTGAATTCTAGGACGGAGGCCTCTCACTATGAGCATTAAGTTTAGCGGACAGTTTTTGACCTCCTTATGCTAGCCTATATTCAGCATCAAATCAATTCCTTTGGTAGTTATTATTATTTCGTGTTAGCTCTCCAAAGTGACTTTAAATCTCTTTTCTTAGTTAAGAGAAATGGAAAAATCTTTCTCTGCCAGTTGCTCACAGTGATTTCTGTATTATCAGGAACTTATTAAGCTAAAAAACCTACTGGGTAAAGACTAATAATCATTTTATGCATTTCTAGAGCACATTAAACTTTTCAAATTGTACCTTACATCCAATATTTCTTTTGGTCTGTGAAACAATTAGGTTGGAAAAATAAGGCTGAGTTAATTATTAGGCCAGTGGAATGAGGCGGAAGCTGAGGCCCGAGGGAAGCGAAGTGTGGAGGGTCGCACAGCAGCGACCGCTACAGTGGCCAGTCAGAACAAAATCGTTGACTGTTATCTGTGTGCCCTTGGAAACAACCTAGAAACACGTGGTCATTGGAGGTGCATCCTGTCCTGTGCAGAATCGCGCCTGCCTGGCCTGAGCTGGCTCTGCCCAGCCTTCCTGGCTCATCACAACTTTCTCTGGTCCAGGCGAAATGCCCTCCTCTAGTTTCTGATGCAGCACACCTTTCCCCAGCTCTGTTTCCTTTTCTTCACCTGGCTACTTCTACTCATTCTTTAAAAAATATTTTTAAAAAGTTGGGGCCGGGCGTGGTGGCTCACACTTGTAATACCAGCATTTTGGGAGGCTGAGGAGGGCGGATCACAAGGTCAGGAGATCAAGACCATCCTGGCTAACACGGTGAAGCCCCATCTCTACTAAAAGTACAAAACATTAGCCAGGCATGGTGGTGGGCACCTGTAGTCCCAGCTACTCGGGAGGCTGAGGTGGGAGAAAGGCATGAACCTGGGAGGTGGAGATTGCGGTGAGCTGAGATGGTGCCACTGCACTCCAGCCTGGGCGACAGAGTGAGACTCCATCTTAAAAAAAAAAAAAAAATGTTGGCCAGGTGCCGTGGCTCACTTTAGGAGGCCAAGGTGGGTGGATCACTAGAGCCCAGGAGTTCGAGACCAGCCATGGACAACTTAGCGAGACCCCATCTTTACAAAAAATACAAAAATTAGCCATGCGTAGTGGCATGTGCCTGTAGTCCCAGTTACTTGGGAGGCTGAGGTGGGAGGATCACCTGAGCTGGGGAGGTTGAGGCTTGAGGCTGCAGTGAGCCATGATTGTACCACTCCACTCCAGCCTGGGTGACAGAGTGAGACCCTGTCTCAAAATATATATATGTATGTATATATGTCTGTGTGTGATGGTTAATATTCAGTGTCAACTTGATTGTATTGTTCCAATCCTTGGAACAACTTGATTGGATGTAAAGTATTGATCCTGGGTCTGTCTGTGAGGGTGTTGCCAAAGGAGATTAACATTTGAGTCAGTGGGCTGGGAGAGGCAGACCCACCCTTAATCTGAGTGGGCACCATCTAAGCAGCTGCCAGCACGGCTAGAATAAAGCAGGGAGGAGAAGACGGAAAAAATTAGAAAGATAGTTCTTGAAGGATGGTCAGGAATCATTACCATCTTCTATGCTCTGCCCTCCCATTGCCCCAGCCTAGAAGCATTTTCAACCCTTTAGGCTGACTTAAAAACGTATCTCCAAATGATGTGGTGACATTGCAATTTCATGACATGTTTTTAGGCATTATCTACTGACTTACCAATACGGATGATGATGAGTTAGCTTCTACTCTCCTCCCCACCATCCACTAGCACCATCCACCCACCCTTCTAAAATAGGCAGGTTGGACTTGGAGTTAGATCACAACTTGGTTTTTATAGGATTAAGGTCACATAGGATTAAGACCATGTAAATGCCATTTAGAGCTAAGTCATTATTGTTTACTACAGTTACTTTTCTTTTCCTGTAGTTTCTCTTTTTGCTGAGTTTTATTTATTTTAAATGTCTCATTTTCCTTTGATGATCATGTTTGTGTGTCCTCCTTCAATCCTTAATTGAGAATGAGAAAGAAAAGCAGCGCTTGAGTGCAGGTTGCTGTTTGGGAACTCACAGCCAGGCCATGTGTGCTTCTGTTTGAGGCAAGCCATTTCACAGAACTCAACATCAGACAAGGTCATTCCGTAACCTTCATGGGGAAAGGCAAAGATGAGGTCACTTCATAGTCATGTCTCAGCACTGAAAAAAGAAAACTGGCCAGAACACGAAAATGATCCAACATACCCATTCTCAGCCTAATACACACGATTTCTACTTATTTACCAGCTAGAGCTGTTTTTTCCTACTGCCTTCAAGATAAAAAATATTAAGATATTCAACCACAGAATTACCTGCTTCATGACAGTATCCAATCTAGAACAAACCCCTACTTTTTTGAACTCTCCCCCAAATCACCACTGAAAACCAAATAGGACTTTCTAGCATCGTCTTTCCAGCATCCTCTTACTGAGATGCCTCTATGGTTCTCCATAATGTGCAATCTCCCATGATGCAATGAGTGAAGAATCCCACATTTGTTCTACTACAGGTGGGCTCCTAGTGGTCAGTGGCTGTAATGAATCTCTGCATTTGAAGTTCCATCAATATTCATCTGTGAGCCCTACAGTCTTGGATGGGAACCCTCCAGTCACCAATTTTAGTGTGCTTATTCGAGACCCTTTGTGTCTCTAGCTATCTAATGTAACCACACTGCCCATGCCAGAAGTTCATGCTGAGCTTCAATATTTTGCTGAGGTCCTTCTGCTTTAGGTCTTCCTTCCTTCCTTCCTTCCTTCCTTCCTTCCTTCCTTCCTTCCTTCCTTCCTTCCTTCCTTCCTTCCTTCCTTCCTTCCTTCCTTCCTTCCTTTTCTCCATCTCTCTCTCTTTTTTTTTTTCTTCCCCAGGAATAAGGTTACCAGTGACTTTTTGTTTATCTGATCTGATTTTTATCGTTCTTTGGTGATACTGTTTACCAGTCTACAGATGTATGTTCCTGTGGACTGTCTGCTTGTATAGCGTCTTGAGTGTTCTTTATCTGGAAAAGAAAAGTTCTCTAGGGAGATAATGAGCATACGCCAGTCAAGTCAGTTCTTGAGCTGGCTCAGGGGCCTAGGAGTTCAGAAGGTCTTCTACAATCAACATTCTTTGAATAAACTTTGACTCGGGACATGATTTCAAACCCTTAACTTTTTCATAGCTCTTATTCTATTCCTGAGAGCTGCTTTGTTTAGATTAGCCTTCTTGAAATCAGAAGGGATTGTCTGACCCTGGAATGGGCTTTGGCCCAGGCTGAAGTGCAGCAGTGTGATCTTGGCTCACTGCAAACTCCGCCCCCTGGGTTCAAGCAATTCCCATGCCTCAGCCTCCCGAGTAGCTGGGACTACAGGCGTGGGCCACCATGCCTGGCTAATTTTTTGTATTTTAATAGAGATGGGGGGAGGAGTCTCACCATGTTGCCCAGGCTGGTCTCGAACTCCTGACCTCAGGCAATCTGCCCACCTCAGTCTCGCAAAGTGCTAGGATTACAGATGTGAGCTACCATGCCTAGCCAATTTCACAGGATAATTTTGAACCGCAGTGGCTATTTTGGGGACCTTTTTGACATGAACAAGATTGTTCATTTGAGTGGCGCCTGAGAACAAAAATTGGAGAAAGCTTCATGAAGAGATACCTGTCTTGCAATCTAAAAAGAGAGAGTGTTTGGCTCATTGTAAATGCTGTTTTCTACATTTCTGTTCTTTGAGGATTAATAAAGTCTGGCTTTTAAACATGTTACTTGATAAAAATTTCAAGGCCCAAATAATTGTTTATACCAGCTGTAAAAGTTATCTTTTGCATGTATATTTGTCACAGTGGGTTTTCCTGAATCTAAACATTTAGTGCTTCTTCTTGCAGAGGGAAGACCCTTGCTTTTTACAGCGATAATCTCTTAAGTGTCTGAAGCTGGGTCCCTCTCACTGCTTTTTTTCAATTCCTTTCCTCCTCTTTTATCCTCTCTTGGGAAGCTTTAAAAATTAATTGAGGCCGGGCGCGGTGGCTCATGCCTGGAATCCCAGCACTTCGGGAGGCCGAGGCGGGTGGATCACGAGGTCAGGAGATCGAGACCATCCTGGCTAACACAGTGAAACCTCGTCTCTACTAAAAATACAAAAAATTAGCCGGGTGTGGTGGCGGGCGCCTGTAGTCCCAGCTACTCTGGAGGCTGAGGCAGGAGAATGGGGTGAACCCGGGAGGCTGATCTTGCAGTGAGCCGAGATTGTGCCACTGCACTCCAGCCTGGGCGACAGAGAAAGACTCTATCTCAAAAAAAAAAAAAAAAATTGATTAAAATGTTCATTCTATCATTATGAGTGCACATTAGGAACATCTGTACCATATTAGTAGTCAAAAATGTCTAAAAGGAAAAATATTAAGCTGGTTTCTTTCGTAGCCCTTGTTACTATAGTTACAAGATAAGAAGAAAACCTTAGTTCAAGACAGAAGAAGAGCCTTGGGCATGACTTAGGGTCTTTACAATTTCATTTATCATATAAAAATAATGTCAGAATAATAGTTTGGTTTGTACGAGACCAAAGATAAATTTCTTATGATTTAAGTTCCTAAATTTCCTACATTGTTTTTATAAGTGGATCATCACGAATTTTATAACTTGGTTAAAATGTTTACACGTACATGCATATAATTATAGTCAATTAAATGAAAAGGGAATGGATTTTTAAAACAATTAAGTTTTGTAAAATTTTTAAGTGCTGGGTGTCAGGATTCATTATGTTTATAAAAATTGTGATTTCTCGACCCTTAACTAACTTTAAGACCTTAGACAAATGGTGAAGTTAATTAGTTAATAATCTTTGATACCTAGACAATTTCAAGAGTGAAACAGATGCAAAATAAATGCTGGTTGCTAACACAATTTTAACTTACCCTGAATTCTTAGAATGGCAATAGATTAACAAAATATGCAAACACTTTTGGATGATATAATATATATATGTTTATTTTTGCCACCTCAAATATGTTAAAATGGTATAAAATTAGTGTTCACAAGGAAGAGATGCATAAAAGTTTTTTGTTTTTTGTCTTCTAGTGTTCTCTTATGTCTGGACAACAGAAGTTAGCTACTTTAATGAAATACAGTAATGTACAAAGTTGATCAAACTAGGTACAATAATTATAGTGATTATAAACAGACAAGAAAGTGGACTGATTTTTTGTTTATTTAAAAAGTTATTACAGTTAATCAAAATGGCAAAGTGTGTCTTTAAGTAACACAATGCTTTGCTTTTTCACCCTAAAGAGGGAAGGATTATAGGTTTGCAAAGAATTCTCCAATTTTTGATTAATTCAAAATTGTTATGGAGCTCTTTTGTTTTCCAAAACTGATAAATAGAAAGTGAGTTTATTTCTTAGGTTAGCTGTACATAAAACTAACAATGCTTAGTTATTATTTCGAGGTTAATTATATGTAAGCTTAGTAACGTTTAATTACATAGATGCTTAGAGGGTATATTCTGAATGAATGAATAAAGGACAATACAATAATATTTCTGTGACTTACAGACAATTTGATGCCTTTCTTGCAGAGACGGGTGCCAGCGTGCCTTCTGAGAATGGAGAGGTTAGAATATAATATTGGCCACAGATGAGTAGCCTGTTCAGGGCACTTCGAGGCATGGCATACACATAGAATAGGAAACACCGTTTGCTTTTTCCTTCCGTGAACCAAAGGATTTAGCTTTTTTTTTTTTTTGAGATGGAGCCTCACTCTGTTGCCCAGGCTGGAATGCAGTGGCGCAATCTCAGCTTACTGCAGCCTCTGCCTCCTGGGTTCAAGCGGTTCTCCTGCCTCAGCCTCCCGAGTAGCTGTGATTATAATAATGCGCCATCATGATTGGCTAATTTCCATATTTTTAGTAGAAATGAGGTTTCACCATGTTGGCCAGGCTTGTCTTGAACTCCTGACCTCAAGTGATTGCCTGCCTTGGCCTCCCAAAGTGCTGGGATTACAGATGTGAGCCACTGTGCCCGGCGGGTTTGGATTCTAAAGCTGAAACTTGAAAGCATAGGGAATGTTGACACAAGCTTCAATCCTGTCCAAGCCATGACTTCTCCGCTTTTACCAAAATCTAGATGTTTTTATAATGTTAGATGGAAATCCTCATCCATCTTGCTAGTAATACTTTGTACTTTTGGATGAATCGCTATACTTTAATTTTGGGGGATTATATCCCAAAGGTTAATACAACATTTCTGAGACTGGCTACAGACCAATTCCTAACCCATTTCCTTGTTTGTCCTCAATTTGTTGAATAGCTTTGACTATTGACTTACCATGCCCAATTCTTTACGTCTATTACCATTAATCTGAAAACAAGCCTGTAAAACTCAGAGACACATCCATATACCAGAAGTCATCTTACTAGTGAGGCAGGTGATTTGCAAGTCAAACCAAGTTATATCTAACTTTAATACTGCAGATTTTTTGGTTGCTATTTCATGCTACCTTCAGTGTCACACACAAAAAAATACCATGTTTGTGTTTGTGTGAGTGTATGCGTGAATGTCCAGGAATGCGTGTATTGAGATGGTGGTGAAGAGTTACAAAGAAAAAGAAAGCATTAGAATAATTTAATTCAAATTCATTCAGCAGATTTTGGTCATTTTTAAAATTTTTTTTTGTTGTTGTTGTTGTCAATCACGATGTCTATACAACTGTGCTCTGCTCCCTCAAAAAGTCTCTACTCACACCATAATTTAACACTGGGAAAAATTTTACTCATATGCAAATAAAGAAGAAAAATTTGCCAGTGTAGATGGCGCAGGCAGTTATAGCCATCTGCTACTTGTCAGGCCAACATGTTTCATCTGCTGCATGGTTCAGATCAACTAAGGAGGGCATCCCAGTGTAGGGCAGAGGAAGTTGCTGAGACCAGATGTTAGGGTGGAGGGGATGGATGGGAAGCAGCTAGATTGTGTTCTCTGGTCCTCATTCTAGTGTTTGGGCTGCGGGTGGTGGCCAGGGTCCCTGCAGCATCCTTGGGTTCACGAGGCATCTCTCCCTTAGGTGAGCCCGAATCTCCCCAAGCTCCCCGATCAAGAGTGTCATGAAAGGTAGAGTGATACCAGGGGCTAACCTGAGCTTGCTAACTACTGTCTTCTCCCTTCCCCAGGCTTAAGATACTCAGCCTCTTTTTCTCTTAGGAAACAGTTGTTTTTGTCCCCTAAGCTCTGCTGGTGGTTTCAGCATGCTACACACTGTAACTCTAGCATGCTTTGTTTTCATCACTGCAAACATTTTTAATCAGAGGCACGTGTTTTCATCAGTTAAAACCCATCAGCTTTAACCTCTTCAGGATTTCAAATGAAATGTAGAACTTGCAGAAATTGGTATTTTCTACATTATGTCCATAATTAATCTGAATATCTGAATTGGCTTAAAAATGAAAACTCTATTAGTTTTATCCTAATCCATAGCATTCAATAAGCTTCACTTTACCTGAATGGCTTAATGTGGTACTCTTCCCTTTGTCCTCCTGGGCAAGAAGAGAGAAAAATCTTCCTTCTCAACTCTCTGATACATAGAATTTGGAAAACTTCCTTTTGTGAAAACCTGTCTTTTACAAAAAAAAAAAAAAAAACAACAAAACCCAACAACAACAACAACAACAACAAAACCCTTTGCTTTTGGGGTTTCCTGGTTCTAGCTAGTGCTGATCTGGGACATGTCTTTTTCTTTATTCCTAGGGCTAAAATATGAAATGTTAACATTCCTGCTGCTGTGTTTGCCTCACCACCCAGCACCACTCCATGGAAACCAACAGAATGAAATGAAATTAATCATTGCTTCTTCTGAGATGTCAAAGGCTGGATTTTTGTGCCCTTTTCCTGGTCCTTAAGATTTTATATCTAAAGTAAAAAGTTATTTACACACTTCTTTTAAACTTTTTTTTCAAAAATTGACAGAAATTTCATATATTTGTGGTATACAACATGATGTTTTGGAATCTGTATACCTTGAGAAATGGCTAAATGAAGCTATTTAACATAGGCATTACCTCCCATGCTGTGAAGGTTAATACTAAGTGTCAACTTGATTGGACTGAAGGATACAAAGTATTGGTCCTGGGGGTGTCTGTGAGGGTGTTGCCAAAGGAGATTAACATTTGAGTCAGTGGGCTGGGAAAGGCAGACCCACCCTTAATCTGGGTGGGCACCATCTGATCAGCTGCCAGAACAGCTAGAATATAAGCAGGCAGAAAAATGTGAAGAGGGAGACTTGGCCTAGCCTCCCAGCCTACATCTTTCTCCTGTGCTGGATGCTTCCTGCCCAGGAACATTGGACTCCAAGTTCTTCAGTTTTGGAACTCGGACTGTCTCTCCTTGCTCTTCAGCCTGCAGATGGTCTATTGTGGGACCTTGTGATCGTGTGAGTTATTACTTAATAATAAACTCCATATTTTTATATATATATAAATATATATATTTATATATAAATCTTCTTTTAATTTTAAAAAATCTTCTATTTAATTTAAAAAATCTTCTATTTTTAATTTTAAGCTTTTATATATATATATATATACCATTAGTTCTGTCCCTCTAGAGAATCCTGACTAAAACACATGCTGATCACTTACATACTTCTTTTATTACTGTGAACTCTCGTATACTAATTTAGCATGTGATTGAAGTCAGTATGGCCTCTTAATATCTAGATTCTTGCACATCGTAGAGATCTCTAAAAACTGGAAAGTCTCAAATTCTCTTCTCTGTAGGACTCAGCACCATCAGATGGTGAAGATCTACATTCATAGAAGTACAAATTCTGACTTGTGCCAGTCAATTTTATGAAAAGAAGCTTAAAATGGTGCCAAAGCAACACCAAAACCATCCTTTCACAAAACCCATTTCAAGTAATAATTCTCCTTCATGCAGCCACAAACATAATATCCTCATGGGTATAAACCTTAGAAGGCTGCTGGAAAAAGCTCTCTGTACTTAACGATTGATGGTCCTCAGGGACAGGAAAGTCCCCCATGCTGACACATTTATCACCTGTGTTTAGAGCCAGGATAGCACCAGGCAAGGGCTTTGTAAAGAGGTGAGCCTGAGTGCCAGGGTGAGTGATGGATTTGACATAAAAGGCGGAAATGGGAGGTCTAATTACGACGGGGAATGAACAACTACCTTAATGAATCTGCCGCAGAAATTTAGTGTTGTAGGCACCAGCCACATGAAGATAGAAAGTGATAGGGTGGTTGCTCACACCTGTGGAATGCATTATTTAAAACCTGATCACTATTCATTCTGAAATGATAGCATAGAGAAAGTGAAGATAAATTCTCATCTCTGGAAATTCTCCTATCCCTGACCTTCACAATGAGAATCAAAACAAAGGGAGCTTTCAAAATGACAAAAAATGTTTTACAGCTTAATTTTCTTTCTTAAAGCATTATAGAGAAATATTTTAGAGTTAGAATTTGCACAGGAATAGAACAATCAGCTTGGTTTTCCATATGGCTGACTCTCTTTACCACGTGATAGAGGGTTGTGCTCTGATTTCTAAAAGTGAAGGTGAAAACTGTTATGTACAATGCTTTTTAAAAAAACAAGAAACATTTTCACTTCAGTTCAATTTGTTTTTCTTTTTCCTCTATTTTTAATTTTAAGCTTAAATTTAATATTTTATCACCTTAAATACTAAAACCAGATACATCAAAATATTATATTATTCAATTATGTTGTTATATTAAAAATCTAGGATACCGTGACTACTTAAATATGACTTGCCTTTTCTATCGATTGAGAAAAGAAATCCCTTTGTATTCTGCATATAACAATGAACATAGATTCTGATTTGAACATGTGCTACAATTTTCATTAATGTCACCTGAATTTCCATTATTATTAAGGAAGCTATTTAAAAAATGTGGTTTGTTATTTTTGTCATTGCAAAAAATAACTCAGGCTTTAAAAGGTTTATGTGAAAGTGGGTTCATCATCAGCAGAGTTTCTGTTGATGACAGTGTGCAGAGGGAATGTCTGGTCTCTGCTGCTGCCTCCCCCAACAGCCTTGGTTTCTGGTGTGCCTTGTCCTGTAAAGAGGTGAGGGACCGAGCTGGGAAGTCCAGCCAGCCAACAGCAAGAGAGCTGGCCTGTGGAAGGCATCCCATGAGCTGTGTGACAGCCATCAGCATGATTGGCTATTTTGATGCTACCAGTGTTTGCTGAGAGCAATTCTGTCCCTTTACCCACCTCCCCAACATGGGGTGTGTGTGTGTGTGTGTGTGTGTGTGTGTGTGTGTGTGTGTGTGTG